>NC_081803.1:14942235-15542235 GCF_963082965.1 Carassius carassius
CTAACTTTGATTTTAAACTTCTGATCTAAATTGTGATGCGTAGTGGCCTGTAAACCTAGCAGCAACATAGTTATACATAAAAAAACACTTAAAAAACCTTAAAAGCCATTGCAATCTAGAACTCTACATATCGTTTCTTGGATATTTTTGGGTAATTGTGTAGTTTTACTTGTGCAGACCCATACATAATATGGAAATCCACATTATTTAAATGCATGTAATTGATCGTTATTGCTAAAAGTTCATCCTTGCAGAAGTTTAAAAGTAACATGTCTTTTTATTTATCTATTTTTATCGAAATGCCATAACTCTCTGATGATATGGTAATATGATCAAATTGATACTAGGGTAAAGAAAAGCATGGAATCATAGTGTAACTGCTTCAAATTGTAGCCTATATATAAAGCATTACAAGGAAAATGGAAAAACAATTTAATGGAAAAGGACTTTTTCTCATGAAATGGTAATTCAGTATAAATCTCTGAGAAGTGAATGAACAGGCTATCTGCACAGATAGGTGGATGAGCCATTAGAGGGCAGTAGCTGTGTTAAACCACACCTGTCTGTCTCTTTCGGTCTTTATCTTTGCACAAATTTGAAGGATCCACTGAGTCAGCCTTACTTGAAGCCCTTCTGACTTGTTAGCTTGTGCACAAAAGGAACTCCAGTGGGATTTATTCCCAAAACACCTCATTCCTTTTTAGCACTCAGGAGGATCTGTCTATTTAGCTCTCTTTCTCTTTCTGTGTTTTTTTTTCTCACTCAGAGTGGGCTTAAACAAAAACATCTGGTTTTTGATAACTTGGCTCCTCTTATTGTCCCGGTGGGACGTATTCTGCTCAGTCGCACGCATTGTTAAACAACAAATGAAAATAAATTTGGCAAGGGATGTTTAAATATGATACCTCATCCTGTCTGCTCACAGAGAAGGATGACAAGGGAGGGTTGTGTGCCAATTAGAATGCAAGCTACACCCCTTCACCCAGATACAGACACACGCTAGTGTAAGAAAATGTGTACTCGGCCAAACAATGATCTGCACAACTCGCCTAATTAGTCAGCACTTTGCTGTTGAAACAGTGTGTGGTGGGACAAAAGGTCTGGGTTTTAATTAACCACTTTGTTAGAGACTCTTAGATTTATAGTAAACATCCTTAGATATTAAAGAGAATAACAGGAGATCAGAGAAGATATGTGAGATGTGAACAAAAATAAATTTAACTGAATTGAACTGAGCTAAAAGATCCATCCAGAACTTAAATGGTGCAATTTTCTATTGGTCAATGGAGACCAACAGCTCAGAAGAAGATCTTGGAAATGGAGGACTACTCTAGGGCTGTTTCAAATGGTGTTTTGGGGAAATCCAAAGCCCCGTCTAGACGAAGACAACCCATTCTTGCATTTATGTAGAATCTTAACTGGCATTAAAAGCTATGAAATCTCAGTTACGGGATGGATTTTCAGTCTAGCAGATTTTGGCTTATCCTTTTTTCCCCCCGTCACCCCAGCTAATATCGCCTTACGTTTTAATAAGATGCTTCAAAGGTGGAGAGGATATTTGGGAAATTAAGTTCACACTAAAACTCCTAATTTCTGACAGGCCACACTAATATCCAGAGCTCATCCATATGGACTCCACCCTACGAGAGTTCAGTTATTTGCTTGAATTGCGGATACATGGTTGACACTTTTATGCGATCTGTGTTGTCGTGTTCCTTACTGGAGCGCTTTCAAGCATCAGGGCTATGATCTTTAATTCATATGCCAAAACTGCTTTTAGCATTGCTGCCATCAAACAGAATGAGTCTGTTTCAGTAAATTTAGCTCCTGGTTTAGAAGCATGTAATGAGATGATGTTTTATGTGCCTGATCTAAAAACTGAACCATTTTAATTTTGGGGCCGGGTCATTTCTGCAGAATTTTCTTGGTCCAAAGCTTGAAAGATTGGTTCAGTATTACAGTATTTAAGCCCTATATGTAGAATGGCCACAGTTAGCACAGAAAATAAATTCCCTCGTTCCATTGCGTTAACAATAATGAAGTGGATGTCAATGGGCCAAGGCATTACAGAGGGTTTTTCTTTTGTTAAAGTGCCTCGTATTTAATTTGCTTGTTTTTGCAAATAATTACATTTTGCTGTAATTGATGCTGTCAAGTCAAGACTAGTAGATAATTTATTATTATAAATTAAAAAATAAATGCAGAATTTAGAAAATTAACTTTTTTTAAATCGAATTTAAAAATCACTTGGTTGCATCGGCCAGGCAATAACATAAACTAATAATAAATAAATAAAAATAAGAAGGGGCAGAAGGCCAATGAAAACCAATCCGAACCTAGTGATTTGCATAATTCTGTGGACAAAATGGTCTGTCTGAATCATGAAATTCATGGTTTTGTGTATTTATTTGCACAGAAAATGAAATGTTCCAAAACAGGAGTTTTTCAAGATGCAGACTGATCCTTTCATCCATGGAATTCTGAGGGCAAAATGTCCAAATTACATGATGTTATCTTAAATGTGCAAGATATAAACTCATAATTACAATAAATAAAGTTAGAATTGTTTGCTATGAATAAGAAATTTTGAGTAAAATGTCCAAATTATAAGATGGTAAATCAAAATTGTGAGATAAACTCATAATTGAAAAAAGAGAGGGAAAAAAGTTAGAATTCTGAGATATAGACTCAGAATTGTGAGAAATATAGTCCTAATTGTGAGATTAAAAAGTTGCGATTTTATTTTTTTTGTTGTTGAAATGGGCTTTCATAAAGAACTCTTTGCTACTTCACCTTTAAGACTTTTACATATGCTTGGCTGAGTGAGCAGTGTGAATACTGAATGCCTGTTTCTACTTCCTGTCCTCTTCTACAGTGGTACATGATCAGCATAGTCCACATCTACAACCGTTGGAGGAATAGTGAGATCCGGTGCTATGTCAACGGCCAGCTGGTTTCCTACGGTGACATGGCATGGCACGTCAACACCAATGATGTAAGTGTTTGTGCGGCTAGCAGCTTTGGGGATCTTTCCAGTGCTTTTACATTCTCATTCATTTTCATAAACAGCCTCAAGAAGCACATGATCATCTCAGCATTGCCAAAATCAACTTTGCACCTCATAAGTCCAAATGATGCAATTAGATAAGCACTTGTCTCTGTAGATCAAAGGGATATAGATTAGCCATAGTACATCTTTTTTCCTTAGGCAAACCTTTATAGTACATTGCATATAAACTAGCTTTAATAATTCAGAACAAGATGACCAGAAGATAGCAAGTAAACAGCTCCAGAGGGCCTTTTCAGAAAACTCTCAAACTATAAAAGCTCTACTTTTGGTATCTTTATCTTTATTCTTGATGATCTCCTCTTCCTCTCTCCCTTCCTGCAGAGTTATGATAAATGTTTCCTGGGCTCTTCAGAGACTGCGGATGCTAACCGTGTGTTCTGTGGGCAGCTCGGAGCCGTCTATGTCTTCAGTGAAGCACTGAACCCGGCACAGATCTTTGCCATTCATCAGCTCGGGCCTGGATATAAGGTATAAATCCTGAGATCACTTTTGAGAGAGTCTGAATGTGCATTGGTTGTACAGGTTGGGTGTTATGCAGCTGTGGGATATTCTTCCACCTTTGCTGCTCGACTGTTGAAGTACAAAGTTGGCATTTTGTGTTTGACTGAACATTCTGTACTGAGAACATTCAGATGGATTAGTTCTGAAACATAAAAACTCTCTTCCTGAACTCTACCTCAGTGTCTGCCGTCTACACTCTCTACGGTAGTGTGTGTATTAAAATTAAACCTTTTAAGTGATTTGAATACACCACTCCAATGTGGCATCTCAGAGGAAGACAAAGGATGATTTAGTGTTGTAATTGTTAACTGCAACTAAAACTATTCAAATTGGTTTTGTTATCTGAAGCAAAGCTGAAATAAAATAAAACATGAATATTAGATGAAAAACTTGCATGAAATGTTGCCTTGGCTATTAACTGAAGTTCCAAAATGACTAAAATGAAAACTTCAAATAATTTTAAGATACCAGTAAATGGAAATGTAAAAACAAGTAATAATAAAACTGACAGAAGCACATAATAAAAAAAAATACTAAAAAAAGACTAAACTTACAAAAAATACTATTATAGTACATGTAAAACTACTAAAATAAGTTTGGCATTTGCCCATATTGCTAAACTAATGATGCAATATGCTGCAAAAATGAATAAAAAAAATGATGGAGCTATTCTATACTGTTAACTGTCAGTATTGAATGGAGTATGAAGGTTCATATAAATGTAGTGCTTTGACTTTGTTCCCTATCTTGGATGTTTTGTTTGAAGCATTGCATTCTGGGATTGTTTTATCTGCAAAGAGTACAATGGTAATTTCAGGATTTCATAAACTCTAAGAATATGGAATTTCAAAAGTGTGATTTCCATGCCTAGAACTATACTGGAAATTTTGTCAAATTTTCAAAGGTCATGGAAACTTCATGAAAGTTTTTCTAGTTATACTCATAATTTTATGTCTTTGAATAGAAATTACACTTTGTGACTGTTATCTGTTGCCAAAACTTTAGAAAAGCTGTCAGGAAGAATATGAACTAGAGAGCGAATGTGTTTTAGCTTCCAGATGGACTGTTGTGTTGTGTTTCAGTTCTCTGCGAGTAGTTGAGTGAACGGACATTGGGGCAGTCCGTGTCTAAGCCTGAGACAACCCTTCCTGAAACATGGGCTATGCTAAAGTACTTTCTCATTACACCGGCTCTACATTTCCCTGACAGATCTGTTAATAATACCTGATGTTCTTCTCTCTTCTCTCTTTCTCGTTCATTAACCTCACCTCTCTCACCTCTCAGGCGCACGTGGGGCTGATTGCTGCTTCTGCTTCTGCTTCAGTGTTTATGCTAAAGCAGCACTTGACATAAATGAACCCTTAAAAAACTTTTCAGTACAAAAACTGGAAGAAGAGAGGAGGATAGATGGGTGATATTAATCGCTGTCTTGTCTTTCTGGTTGACCAAGTAATGGTTGTTTCAGAGAGGAGCATTGAGCGGAAATCCAAGCCATCAAGTTAGATTTTTCTCCCTTAACTAAAAAAATCAGCCACAGAATTTTTCTCTCCAGCCAAGCATGAGACTCCCTAATTTAAGATAAAGCTCTCAGAGAGCATGCGGATAGGGTTTGTTTACCCAGGTCAGATGATCTGATGATTATAAGCAGGGGTGCACATAAGTGGTCCGCAGGTCTGCATGCGCGACTAAAATAAAAAATGCATTATATAAATGTTCTGACAGCGCATATGCGTACCGACATGGTTGACAGCTGTTAATACACAATTACCATTTTAGATCACAAACTGTACTATATAAGTTTTATTTTCAACCTAAAAGCATAAATCATGCCGTTTTCAAAGCACAATGCAAAACTGTGACATTCATCCACTGACGCTCTTTAATCAGCAGTGGTGCTAAATCAGGAAGCGCGTATACTTACTTGCCGGCAACCTGCCAAAACAAAAGCCTGCTGATTTTAAGTTTGAATATGATGAAAACACTTTTATTTATTTATTCTTAGGCGCTTTTATCCAAAGCGACTTAAAATTGGGGAATACATAAAGCGATTCTTCTTAAAGAGGCAAACAAAGAGGTAGTAGTAAATATTAGCATTTTATTTTTAAGTTTACTATAAAATAAATCTATTTGTATTTAACGCTAGGACTGCCTTTTATTTTTAATAATATCATCACACACTATAATTTAGTTTATTGACTATTATTTTATACAAAAAAAACCTAAATAAATAAAGTGCAATAATATTATAACTATTATTAAATTTTTTTTTTTGTTATATTTAATGGGTCACACTATATGCAGTGTGAGGACCAAACCAAATCTCCAGGTTCTCTTATGAGAACCAGGCTGAAAAAATGATGTGCACCCCTGATTATAAGCAGCTTTTGTGTACTTGAGTCATTGTGGTACATTACAGGTAAACAGACGATGATGATTAATCCCATCTCTCAGTGCTGATCTCTGTGTTGTTTTTGCATCAGGCAAAGCTCAGCTTGTTTAGGCTGCTGGTAAAGCTTGTGTATGTGCACTGTATTTTACTACTTGGATTAAAATATGAATTTGAATTAAAAATGGATTTAATTATGGTTGTTTAAAATGTATCTTAATATATTGAATATCACCATCAAAAATTTTGATATTAAAAAAATATTTTTACGTATCACTTTTAGGATAGTCAGGTTGTTAACAAGATTGTGATTATGAGCCCAACCAGCAGGTTAAAGAGAGATCATGAGTTCATTAGGCAGTGTTCATTCTTCATTTAATCAGAGTATTAAAAATGAAAGCAAACTCTCCTTCTCTGTTTCTCTCTATTTTGGCACAAAGAGTTAACCTCATCTGGATTATTGAGGGATCTTTAATTATTAATCCATGTACCCACATGACTAAAAGTTCCTCTGCGCCTGATTGCAGCTCACTCCAGCTATAGAAGAAAAATAGAAGAAGAGAGTGTGGATTATTCATGGGCTGTGTGTATGTGTGTTTGTCTGATGAGTGTGTGAAGCTCTGATGAGGCCTGATGTATGCAATGAATGTTTTACATTATTGATATAAAACTTGATGTGGATTTTTTTATGTAATCATCATTTACAGTTCTTGTTAAGCCACTGCTTTATTTTTACTAGTCACTAGTACAAGCTAACCTTGTGCACAAAAACATGCAAATGCAACAAGGCTGCATTTATTAGATTGAAATATAGCAAAACATTTTTGTTTTGAAATATTATTAGAATTTGATATAATATTATAATTGTTTTCTATTTTAAAATGTCATTTTTTGCTGTGATGCAAAGCTGAATTTACAGCATCATTAAATTAGTTTTCAGTGTCACATCATCCTTCAGAAATCGTTCTAATATGCTGATTTGGAGCTTATAAATGTATTTACTGTCACTTTGGATCAATTTAATCTATCCTTGTTGAATAAAATTATTAACGTCTTGAAAATAAATTTAAAGTATGCAGCATGTAGCAATAAAGGTTGCAGATACTAGAAACAATATACAATATTTCTGTCACATGACCTCATTGCATGTTCAGTTCATCCTCTTGTATATGAAACAGTTTGTATTATGCAAAGATGAAATTTCAAGCAGTAGTATGCTAGACTCTTGTCACATGACCTCAGTCGATTGCATGATGGAACAAACAATCTGATGAATACCAATCTTGCATTGTCAATTTAATCTATGTGAAAATGTCAACTTTTGGGAGTCTGATGAAATAATGAGTCAGGGATGGTAGGAATTATTGCTTGGTCAAACTTGAAATAAAGGTCAGGTGTAGTGCAGCGCATTGCATTCTGGGATTTAATGTAGAGTATCTTCAGTTTATTGCATATATATTGCACATTTCTACAAATATAGCAAGGCATTCATGCATACAGAAAATTTACAGGTGCAAACATAGTACACATGCTGAATGCAGGCATAGTACACATATTGCATAATACAAAACTAGTATAAATAGAATGATTGCATGCCATGCAGAGACATATGAAGCCAATTTTTTTTACATGCATGTGTGTCTAAAGCTCATTTGTGTCCTTACCTGTCTGTTTGTCTGTGAAAGTCTGGGTGTAAGTGTGTGTTGCTGCTGTGGTCTCTGTACCAGAGGAAGTCCAGATGTCTGGTCAGCATGTGACAGCCAACAAGCTGCTCTCTGGCTGTGTGTTGCCGTTGTAATTAGCATGTGAGGTATGGGGCACTTGGCATTGTCAAAAAGAGAGCCGTCTGGACCGGCGACTGTGTGTGTTTCTAAATTATATAGATTACGAAAGTGTATGAAAACTCTTCTTAATTCCAGTGCGGTTAGTCTCTGTCTCTGCCGCTGGTGCAGCTGTCCTCTCATGGGATTGCGAGGAGCAAAAGAGAGAGAGAGACAGCAAGGGAAAAGTGTGCTAGCTTTGCAGCATGGACTATGAGCCATAGGCTGTGTCGAAGCAGTGACCCGTTTCCCAGACAGCTGCTTGAGTTTGACGGTGCTCCTGTGTCCTCTGTGACGGAGAAGATGAATGCCACGTGAATGTGCCGGAACACTAGGCTAGATTACATATTGTGCTCACGCCGACTGACTGCATGACCATGTTAATGGTCTCTTTCTCCATTTGCATAGTGTTTGTAATACTGAACTGCTTTTTATTGGATGTTCTCAGGTTGGTCAATAATAGAGATGATTCCTGTTGGTGGATTTGATCGTCATAAAACAACCAGCTAGTCAAATAGTCAGTTGAGTGTTATATATTTTTATACTGTTTGTTTATTGTGTACATAGTTTTTGTACTTTAGATACATATATATTTTTTTATATTTAAAATGTATTTTTAGTTTTGATGCTTTAATTAGCATGCTAACGGCATGCTGTGCTTGAGATGTTTATTATTTATGTTTCAACATCAGCAAAGAAAGTTGTATTTGAGAAAAATGTTAGTATATTTTCGTGAAACTTTTATGAAAACATTTATTTAATGTTTGTTTGTAGAGTTATATTATTATTTGAATAGTTTATATAGTTATTTATTTATTTATAATCTTGTTGTCCTTACCTATTGCCCTAATCTAAAACCTGCGAATTTTGTTGGCTATTTGAAAAAAATTTGGGTCCTCTTTTGTATGTCACTTTGGATTAAAATTTTTGCAAAATGCATACATATAAATAGTTATTATTATTATTTGTATAGTTTATTTTAGTTTTATTATTTGTAAAGTTATTATTACAATTTACCTTTTATATTTTATTATTTATTTTAGGTATATTTTAGATATAATTATTGTTGTTTTACATTTGTATATATTTTTAGTTTTGATGCTTTAATGAGTGTGCTTATAGTATGCTGTGCTTTAGCTTTTAGACTCTGCACGATAGACCCTCTCGTGCTGTTCTTAATAATCTTCATAAATAACAGAAGGATAGGATATGTTCCTGTTTCGAGAGCTAGTTAAACTTAAACTAATTGTGTATGTGTGTGTATTTTGGTCTGGGGTGCAGGGGCGAGGCAGGGTCTGGTAGATCAGGTTAGATTCTGCGTTCAGTGCCAGTCAGTGTGTTGCTAAGTGGACACATTGGCAGCAGGCCTGAGGAAGCTGCAGTGAATCAGAGTGCTAGTGCAAGGGTTTATTTGCATCTTACAGTTTTTAAAAATTGCTCTGTGTGTGTGTGACTGTTTATGCTGCTCTCATTTCTAATGCGTCTGTCCTTTCTGTTCAGAAATCCTGCTGCAGGCTCATGGGGCAATTAGATGTTACAGATATTACTACTAGATATATTACCATTTATTTTACGGTTTATTGTGTATTTACTAGTGTTTAATTATTTATTCCAACACTGTTGAATAGGACACAATAAGACTAAATACATATATAATGGGGTAAATGGGGTCAGTTTCGATGTTATATGTCTTTAAATTGGCCATCTTATTCCCATGACCCTGCATAAGTTAAAAATAGGTGGATGGATGTGTTTATTGCATCCTACATTTTTTTCTAAATTGCACATTGACTTTACACTTTAAATGTATTTGTCTAAAACACTTACATAAATGCAGTTCACTGTGTTATATACTGAGAAATATTTCTGACCATTCTGTACTTTATACAAAATCTTATGGAAACAAAGCAAATCAAATGGTGAGTTTAAATTCCTGTCATGCACGGTCAGGAAATGCTGCATGATCTTATGCAAGTCCCTGATTCACTCCCTCAGTTGAGTAGATCACTAGTGGCACAAAGCGCTTTACTTGAGAGATTTTTTGCGGATACATGCACATTTACACACACATACACACTCACACAAATGTTTAACACCATTAGTGAAATGGCACATTTCAGCAGCCAGAGCTTCATTAACATAATGTACGCCAGTGTGTCTGGCTGCTCTGCGCCTCAGTAATTAGCGCTTTGTTGTTATTATTATTATTATCAGTACTCTATGATGTGGCCAAGTCCCTGGTGCTTTCCACGAGTCCGCTGCCAAGAGAGACTGAAAGAGAAGCAAAATTTGAGAGAACTTCTTTTGAAGGATGTGTTCACTTCATTTGTGTTTCTCTGTCTTTACAGAGCACGTTTAAGTTCAAGTCGGAAAGCGACATCCACCTGGCCGAGCACCATAAGCAGGTTATGTATGATGGGAAGTTGGCCAGCAGCATTGCCTTCACCTACAACGCTAAAGCCACCGACGCACAGCTGTGCCTGGAGTCCTCGCCCAGGGAAAACCCCTCCATATTTGTGCACTCGCCACATGCCCTGATGCTGCAGGTTGCTTTTTACTCTCACACAACATATCATGTGTATATCTGCTGTTTAGTGATTACTGGGGGATAAATGGGCTACAAAACTGAAAAAATATTTATGTAAGGTATGCGAAAAGTGTGTTTTGATATAAAAAAAAACATTCTATTTAATCACACATGTATTAAATGAATTTGCTGTTTTTTCATTACCTACTTAAAATGAGGCCATTTAGTTAAAAATCACAACTAATATCTTTATAAGAGTGATGGCGTTGATGTATCATGGTTGTAACAGAAAATATATGCACATATTGTGACACAACATGCAGCTTATTATCATCATACAACGAATTATAATTGTATACTGTATATATGATGCATTATGACCATCTATGAAAGTTTGCAAGTGTGCATTTTTGCTCGTGTATGCAGGATGTGAAGGCCATCGTCACTCACTCCATCCACAGCGCCATCCACTCTATTGGAGGAATCCAGGTTCTCTTCCCGCTTTTCTCACAGTTGGACTACAGGCAACCCAATGACAGCCCTGTGGAGACGACTGTCTGGTGCGTATTGAAATGAAAGCTATTTATAATGTTACAAAAGAGGGAGTTTTTCAGAAACCTGTTTGAAAACAGTAATTATTTGCATTGTAAATGTTACAGTAATGTCTGCATTGCCCTCTCTAGGCCCTAAGTCCAAAGCTTCTAGTCTTCTAGTTTTGTAAATAGAGTGTGACGGAGAGAGCGTGGGATTTTGAGAGATTCATACCATTCTTGTTCAGATAGACTCTCGGATTCAGAGAGACCCCTCAAAGTAGTTTGGCCTTAGCCTCATTTGTCAGGTCATTGTGTAGTTTTGCTCATTGAGTAGTGAGCTGGCAGGCATAATCAGCCATCAATCAGAAATCTGTGGGGTATTGATCAGTGGTAATGTTCCCCGCTGGGATTTATTGTCTGTGGGGAGATGGGTGAGGTCATCGGCCCATCCGTCAGCTTATGGCAGTTTAGAAATAAAAAAGAGACACTGAGGATTTCATCTGCAATCGCACTGTTTTAACTATGTCATTTAAGAAACTACTCCAATTCATGTTTGCTAGAATAATGATATTGCTTCTAGGAAGGAGAACCATCAGTGTGTGTGTGTGTGTGTGTGTGTGTGTGTGTGTGTGCATGTGCGTGTGTACATTTTTCTTGCCCTTGAGGTGTCCTTAAACATTAGGCTACGATAAGAAATGTACACTCTTGACTTGTGCTGGTATTCGGTAATGCGATATATTGCGGTGATTAATATGCACGATATTGTTATCGTGGGCACTTTTAAATACCGTGAATAAATATACATCACAAATTATTCCGAATTTGGAATGCATTTCAAGAATAGTATTCCCATCAGCTGCTTAAAATGCACAACATCGCTGTATGCTGCTTGAAAGAGCGCATGTGCTCTGATGTAAACAAGCATGCATGAGAAGCACATGGAGGAACACGTGAGAGACACGCTGAATGAAAGCACATTCACTCTCTGACAGCAGATGGCGCTAAAATGCAGCCCTTACCCTGTAAACACAGTAAATAAAGCAGCTGTTACTTTCTAAACCATAAATAATCTTAAATAACCATTCAGATTTGTGTTTTCCCTATGGTGTTTATTACAGAGCAAACTACTGAAATATTTAGACTTAATAGGCTATTTATCTTCAAACATTCATTTTTTATTTATTTTTTAATCTGGACTACAAACGCCCTAGATATTGTTTGAAAGTGTTTTGATCTTTTATTGTTCATTCACACTTTACATTATGGCTTCATTAGTTAACATAAACTGCCAATGAAAAAATTATTCTGAACATTCATTTATCTTAGGTATTCCAATATTTAATAACACATTGTTAAAATTGAAAGTTGCAACTGTGTTATTTAATGAGCTAACATGAACTAAGACTTGTATTTTTTGACAAAGATTAATAACTTCTATTAATTTACTTCTATAGTAAATGTAGCTATTGCTCATTGTTTAGCTGTGCATTTATTGAATGAGCACTATGCGATGTCCAAACTGATTACACTGTATTTTATGTATTGCACGGTATTTTATGTAAAATCATTTTCTATTTTTAAACTGTCTTAAATTCATTTTAAGTCAATTTTTTTAATCATTTTCATTTTCAAGTTCTTAAATTGCTTGTTTTATTTTTGTGATTATTTTTCTTCATGACTTTTTTTTTTACTTTCTTTTTGAATTACCTTTGTGTACGAAATGTGCTATATAAATAAACTTGCCTTGCCTTGAATGTTAATGCATTAACTAAGGTTAACTAATGAGGTCTTATTGTAAAGTGATACCTATTGGTCTTTATAGTTCTTTTGCACTTTAATGTGTAAAACATTTAACTTTTATATATTTTTCTGTATTGCTTTGTTTAAAATTTTTGTTATAAGAAAAAAAGTTATTTAACCTGTTATACTGTATTATGACCACTTTTTTAAAACAAAATTTCAATACCGTGATAATACCGTATACCGTGATAAAAACATTATCAATTAATCGCAACAGGAAAATTTGATACCGGCATATCCATAGTACACTCTTAAAAATAAAGGTTCTTTAATGACATTGATGGTCATATGAACAACCATTAACATCCTTGGAACCTTGATAAACAATTCTTTAGATTATAAAATGTTCTTCACACTAAGAAAAAATGGTTATTTTATGAAAACCCTCTTTTTTTTTTTTTTTTTTTTTTTTTTTTATATATAAAACCCTAACGCTTTGTATCCTGATCCCATTCTCTCACAAATGCTACATATTTAAATGTGTGTGTGTATATATATGTATATCTTTTTTTTTTTTTTGCTTGCAGTGCCACTCTCCTCGCTTTTCTAGTGGAGTTGTTGAAGAGTTCAGTAGCCATGCAAGAGCAGATGTTGGGTGGAAAAGGCTTCCTTGTTATTGGCTATTTACTGGAGAAGGTAAGAAAGTCATCCACTGTTTTTTTTTTTATTATTATTATTAATAAAAGTCAGTTAATCATAAATTAGAAGTTGTCTTTGGCCAAAATTGTGTCAGATTCACATGAGCAGAGGTTGCAGACATTGACTATTTATCATTTTAATCAATATTTTAATTGAAATAGTTAAGATTATCAGAGCCATGTCTTAGTGGATAACACACATGCTCTAGACACACTGAGCTGCAGCACTTGTTCAGGAGATGTAGGATTGAATCCAGCTCGCGTTGTGGCCCTATCCAATAACCAGAATTTTCTGTCCTCTAGTTTCTATAAATTAATAAAACATGTCAAAAGCCTGAAACACACTGTCTGTCTCGCTCTGCTGTGTCTCTCACTTTCTCTGTCTGACACTTGTCTCTCTCTCTCTCTCTCTCTCTCTCTCTCTCTCTCTGTCTTTCTTCATTAGTCTTCTCGGGTGCACATCACCAGGGCAGTTTTGGAGCAGTTTCTGTCATTTGCCAAGTATCTAGATGGGTTGACTCACGGAGCTCCTTTACTGAAGCAGCTGTGTGATCACGTTTTGTTTAATGCTGCCATCTGGATCCATACACCAGCTAAGGTGAGCTTGTCCCACACAAGCTAGAAATGTAAAGATACAAAAAAAAACAAAAAATAACAAAAAAAAAACTATTTCAAAATATTGAAGTAGTTTACACTAACTTTCATAAAGTCAGTTTGAAAGAAGTCTCTTATGCTCACCAGGGAAACTTACAGGAAATTATCACACTGTATTGATTTTCAGAGGATCAAAATTTTGAAATCTTTCAAATTAATATAATTGGATTTTTCCCGTTTGCTTCAGTAAGAGAAACTGCAATATATTTAATATATAGTGGCCCATGGACCCACCACCAAAAGACCCATTATAAGAGTATAAGTGTAAATGAGATTCTGACCCAAGCAGTCAGCTTACATTATGCACTTGTGTACGGTACTTGACTGGACAAAGCATATGCTCCTAATATTTTTATCTGTCGTGTTTGAAGTGTGTGCGTAAGCTTTGCATTCAAAGGCACTTGATCCACAAAAAGTCATGCTATAAATAAGCTTTTTCAGTTTGAGGCAGATTTCAAACTTTTCAGTGTTCTACCTTGATGTGAAAAAAAGGAATTTGTTTAAAAAATAAAACACTCATAACACCATAGCAGACACATGGCGGTGAACTTTGCTCAGGCACTGCTTATATCTTCATTAGAACATGTAAAAAGCCTAGTGTATTCAACTTTTCATTGTGAGGTCCTGGTTTTCTTGCTTTATCTTTGAACTGCTTGCGTATAAAGCTGTAATTTAGTTAGAGGGGGAAATGTCCCCGTGATATTGACCCCGAATCAGCAGGCTGGGTCAAACATGAGACTAAACACACTGATAAAACACAGCAACCTCATTAAGCCTGAGCTTAATTAGCATGTCCATGTTGATCAGTGTAAGAAATGGCTGTGTGTAAAAGTGGGATACACATGTCTGTGTGTGTGTGTTTGTGTGTGTGTGTGTGTGTATGTGTGTGAGGGTCCCACAGGGACAGCTTCATAGAATGGCTTTTTACACAGGAACAACTTTGTAAAAGGGAAAAATCAAACTCAGATGTACTGTGTTTTTCCTATTTATTTATTAACTGACACGTGAAAGGATTGTCAGTTGCTTTAGCCAAAGGAACAGTAGCGTAATATACAGTAACGTTATTTTTTTATTCAGCAAGGATGTTTGTTTAATCAAAAGTGAGAGTAAACACATTCATAATGTTACAAACATTTTCAATTGCAACTTTTTTAAAATAATGAAATTATTGTAATTATTGAATTGTCTTTACTTTTGATTAAATAAATGCAGCCTTGTTTACCATAACTTTTTTCAAAAACATTAAAAAAATTCTACCGACCCGAGACTTTTGATTGGTAGTGAAGTTGAGGATTATTTTTTGAGGTGCTACTGCATTTATAATTTAGCACTGTTTAGAGTGTATTATTGCTTTAAATATATGTATTTTATTATATATATATTTAAATATATTAATATTTGTATTTAAATTAAATTCATATTCATTATTTAAAAAAATCTATTGTAATATTAAAGACAAAATATTCATTAAAATGTTGTTTTATTACACAAATTATTTTATTAAGTATTTAATTAAATATCTTCCTTCTGCTAGAAAATATATTCCATGAAGTAGACTAACTGTACTATAGGTTATGTCATAATTACCATCATTTCGAGATATCAACTTGTAGAACTCATAATTACAACTTGTAAACTGGGAATTTTCTGTGATCTATGATGTGTACCATGTGACCACTGTACCACCTCAGATTCATTTAGCTGCTATGTTTAGGTGTTGGTAGTGTTGCCATAGAAACGGTTCCGATTAGAATGTCACATGTTGTCATCTTGAAATTATCATAATTATTACAAGGCATGAATGCAGCATATGTATTTAAGCATGGCGTTGACTCTGTATTGGCCAATCAGAATCTGGTTACAACCACTGATCTAGATCAGTGGTTACAACCCTTTCAGCCCAATTTAAATCATGTAATCCACTGTGTCTCAGGTTCAGCTTTCCCTCTACACGTACCTGTCGGCAGAATTCATTGGCACCGCCACCATTTACAGCACCATCCGTAGAGTGGGCACCGTCCTGCAGCTCATGCACACCCTCAAGTACTACTACTGGGCCAGCAACCCCATGGAAAGTAGCGGAATCACCCCTAAAGGCCTAGGTGAGTCCTCAAACATGTCTATTATTTTCTAGATTCACCACCTTGTAAACTTTACATCATACTGTACAGAATAGTTACATTGATCAGATAGTGAAATTTGCCTAAATGAAATCCCTAGATCTCATGATCATTTAGTTTTTGAACAAAACAAAATACCACAGAGGAAATAAACATGTTCTGGGAACATCTGAGCAGTTCAGAAGTCCTCACACACGCTAACCAGTATGTTGTGGCAGGGTGTGTCTACAAAAAGACAGCCAGCGATATTAAGCATGAATGAAATTTGAAACACTGCCCACTCATTTTTCTCCCCTCTGTCTCGGTCTATTTTAGTATCCTGTGCACTTTTGTTTTCTCTTGTTACTCATCTTCATTCTAAATCCGGTTTCCTCTCAACATTACTTTCTCTCTGCCTTGCTCTTCAGTGTTTTACACTTTCCATTATATTATATTATGAAGTGGATGTACTGGCCCATTTAGACAAGCCTGTAGTTGCAGTTGTTCTTCCCTTCTCTGTGTACTTCAGATAACACTGAGACTTGTGGTTGCTTATCTCTGTTAGATGCAGAGCCCGTCACCATGGCAACCCTGTTGCCCATCCCATGATGTTGCATGGGTCTGTCGCTTTGTAGATTGAGTGTGTTTGTTTCTTTGCAACCTAGCATTAATTTAGACTTCTTTTAATTTATGTTTAGCCTTACTGGGTTTTAAAAGTGATTTAAACATGTAAATGTAAATTAACAAACTTTTGGCCGACGAATAGAGTAATAATCGAATTCTAATTGCATTTCACTTAGCATTCATTTGAATATTTGTAAGCACATTTCCAACCAGAACAGTCATTGATAAATATTTTGTTATATTCTCAAGTATGCAGCAGATTTGTTATGTTAACACTGATTGATCGTCCCAACTGGCATTGCTTTGACCTTTTGGGATGCTGTAAGGTGGTCATCCTGCTGAATACTATGGGACACACATACACTGACCCAAGACAAATCTCTTCCTTCATATCTCAAGCAGAGTACAGTCTACAGCCTGTCATCAGTTCTCTCTCTGCTCCAAATCATTGCAGCTGGGAAAGGTCAAGGGATGTACCTGGCTACTAATAGACCTTGACCACGTTCATAGCGTGCAATTGTGTGTAACTACACACAGAGTGCTGAACTACAGTGCAAGGACAACAGCGCCACACACCCGATGCAGGGATGAACATGGTTTGAGATGGGGAGGACGCTGACCTGCTTCATTACGTCACACACATTTACTGAGTTTCTGCTACACTTTGGCTTTCCATACAGAGAGTGATGTCAATTTTTCATGACCGCTTTGTAACGTCTGGGCGCTGCATGCTCAATAAAAGATGAGGAGTGCTCTTGTGTCTATTTGAGAAAGATAGTGAGGGGTTGTAAAAGAGAGAGAGAAATAGGGTGGTTGTGTGGTTTGGAAATGGGGTTGGTGGTTTGTATTCCCTATGCTGCGTCTTAAGTGCTAGTTTTGTTTTTCTTGTGTTTTGTGTGTCGTTGTACTGAATTCTGTTCGAACCCTTCGCAAGAAACCTGCAGCTTTGAGTAGCGGCTTTTCCCTTGTCCATGAATTTTTTTTTCGTTTATTCATTAATAGATGAGTCACATGATTTTCAGCTGTTAGTTTTGTGAAATATTCCAAAACAGTGATATATTTTATAAAGTCAGCCCCTATAAATATGTTTTTCCAACAAGCTTAAACCGAGAATTAGGAATCAAAATGGCATAAGGCATTGTTAATTTCTCTGTTCATTGATGATGATTATTAGCATGTATATATATAAGTGTCTCACGTATATTAAACACCATACACGGGTGTTTATTAAGAGTTCAGATGTGTCTAACCGATGTAATCGCTGTAAATCACTGTGTTTTCTTACAGATGGTACACGGCCCTCTCAGAAGGAGATTATATCCCTGCGGGCGTTCATGCTTCTTTTCCTCAAACAGCTCATTCTCAAGGTGAGACCGCACAAAATCATTATAGATTTTGTTTTTTTATTGTGCCTTTTGTATTTCCTTTCAAATGAATTTGGTTGCAATTATTGATATACTACTACTTTCTATTCATCAAAAATTATATCAGAAAGGAAAAATAAATATCCCTGATGAATATTTTGTAGTTAAACTTTATAATAAAAAAAAAAACATGTGGTAACATATTCCATGTCATTTCTGCTCTGCCTTGTTATGTGCATCAGCACTTTGTTCTTCAAAACTGTTTTCATTTGACATGTAATTGCAATGATTCAGGCAGCCTGGGTAAGATGCATTAGTTCCCCAGCAGTGACAGCGAGAAGGCTCGTCTGCTTTGTTAAAATAACACAATTTATCCTCATTTTTCCCTGAAATTTGATCCAGTTTGAAAGGCAGTCATGCAGAAATTTGTTTATTTGCCTTTGTTTAAAAACAATACAGGCAGCTTGATTAGGCCAACACTGAGAAAATTGCATTATGGATCATCATTCGACACAAAGCAATGTGTTACACTCTATCTTCCTGTTTTGAGAAGCATGATGTGGTTGCCAAGCAGCACTTTTTTTTTATTTTTTATTTAGCCGCTGCCTTTTTGTTTTGTTCCTATTATATTCTGCCCCTTCCACATTTTCTTGCTTTTCTTGCAGTTATTAGCTTTGTGAGCGGCTTGTAATAGTGGCCCCAATCCATCACAAATGCCCTTCACTTCACCAAACAAAGCATTGAGACTCACGCTAACACAGTGTAATGCAGCTACCCTCAAATGTTTTCCTCTTCATTCAGAACCTTGAAAACTCCAACTTATTAAGTGTCAGTTAAGTGTCAATTATATAAGTATCAAAGTATTTGCTCAAAAGTCAAAACAGAGATGATTTTACAGCCGATGTCCATAGCATGTATGAAATACATTGCAAGACCTTTAATAAGGTGCCTTAAAAACCTTTAACTCAAGCATCAACAACGCGAATAATTAATATATACTGAAAAATGTTAAAAAAAGTGAATTTTTTGTATTATTTATTCATTTATTTATTTTTTAACAATACATTATTTTTTTATTAACAGAAGTCTTTAAATTAGGAATAATCCACAATATAGTAACTCTTGTTGTATTTTTTTTATGGTTTGGATTTTTTTATATATTTGATACACATTTCCATTACTTTTTAACATTAGCAAATTTCAGTTCAGTGATTTTTTATTTTTGTCTGCTAATGTTTTATGCCATTTTAGTCTAAGTTAAATGGACAGAAGAAAAAAAAAACTTTTAAAGGACATTTTTATCAAAAGTAAAAAAATAAACCCGTGTAAAAAATTAGATCTAGAAAAATTAGTCAAATTATAATGTGGGCCTGCATATATCTAATTTTTGTTTGCTTTTCTTTTTCTTTTAGGACCGAGGAGTAAAGGAAGATGAGTTGCAGAGCATATTAAACTACCTGCTAACCATGCATGAGGTTAAACTTTCTTTAAAAATTCTTGTCAAATTCTCTTTAGCCTTTATTGAACAAACCTTGTTCCATGTTCTTTAAGAAAACAAGCTGCTTTAATCTGTCTGGAAGGCTAAAATGTTCACTGTAGGTGATATTATCCTGAAAGCTACATTAATGCTTTGAGTCCCATGAAATTGCAGTAATGCACCATCGCTGCAGCCATTTGATTAAAAACACCAAACGGATCCTGAAAACTGCTAGTTAAGTGCAGCGTTATATAACACCCAGACATTTTGAGGGTATCTGGTGCATCCTTACAGTCTACTGTTGTTTGGTTCACTGTCTGTTTGTTCATTTTTCTCTCCGGCAGGATGAAAACATCCATGATGTGCTCCAGCTCTTGGTCGCACTCATGTCTGAGCACCCCGCCTCCATGATCCCTGCCTTCGACCAGAGGAATGGAATACGGTGAGGCCTCAGGGACAAGCGGCTCTTGCATGGTCCAGTTATGTAACTGAAATAGATTTGGTCCGTCACATCTGCATCAATCACATTCCCTCTCGCCTCACAACCCATTGCAAGGGACTTAAGTTCTTGTTTGAACTGCCTTCCCTATGAATTCACACCCTCTAGGTATCTTTATGACATCATGTAAGGCTGTCAGTCGATTCAAATATGTAATCACGATTGTTCTCATAATTTTTCATAGTTTTCCATTCAAAAATGAAAATTCTGTCATCATTTGCTCAACTTCATGTCATTCCAAATTACTTTCTTTTTTTAGTAGAAGATATTTTGAAGAATGTGGTAACCAACCAATGAACCCATGGTTTACTCCTCTCATCCGCGTCTATATTTTTCAAACTGCACAGCAAGTGAAACCACAGGATGCAAATCTGCAGTACTTCAATAATGAAACCACATTTCCAACAATTTATGTATCTCCGTTATCTACTTTTCAGAGTCATCTACAAGCTTCTGGCATCCAAAAGTGAGAGTATACGAGTCCAAGCTCTTAAAGTTCTCGGCTACTTCCTGAAACATCTGGGACACAAGTGAGTATTAATGATCAAAACATTTGTGTGAAGACCTGTATACACAAAGAAACCTCAGTAGGGATTATTCCTACTGTGCGGTTAATAGTCATGTTAAGTTTCTTCATTTCAAGTTCCTGAGCTTAAGCAGTGCATATTTCTAAAAGTCTCATAAAATACATTAGAACTTTTTATAGAAATAGTCCCTTCAATTACAGCACAGCCAGAGTTTTAGGAGTTCAAAAGGTACCGCATGGACAGAAATGACCCCGCTACATGCACCTGCCCTTTCAGGAGGGGAAAAGAGCAAATTTAGAGAATGAGTGTTCTGTAGCTGACAGGAAGTGTTTAACGCATGAGCAACTGCTGGAATATTTGTCCCGACAGTTCCTGTGTCCAGCAAGGCAGAGCTTCAGACAGTATGCTACAAAGAAAACTATTTGATATAAAAATTATTTTCACACAGAAATTGCTAGTAAATATCACAATTATTTACATTGAAATGCCAAGAAACGTCAAATTAAATGTGAAATCTCGAAGTAGAAAGACTTGAATATAAATATGAGACTGAAATAATCTTTGTTTTATTAAAAAAAAAAAATTGTGTTTTTTGTGTAATGTATTAAGGTTATCCATTATAATTCTGACATCCATTACTTTCCTGCTTAAATATAAAATCAGATTATAAAAAAACAAAACACTTGTTAACCCTTCAAATAGAATATATAAAATAAAATCTGGTTAGTGTCTTTACCCAAACTTGTTTTCCCCCCATTTTTTTTATTTATTTATTACTAATATTTAGGAAATTTTGCTTAATGTTAGACACGCCCCACATGCTGAACTGTGTGTCATTAATTAGCATATTCATTAATCATTGTGCTGTCATGTCCCCCTCCCCCTGACTGACGTGCTCGGGAACACTGATGTCTCCAAAAGGCTGTAAGAGGGCCACTGACAGCTGTGTGTTGTGTGTGTGTGTGTGTGTGTGTGTGTGTGCCCTTGAGAAGTGTGGTGTCACTTCTAATCGCATCAGTGTGCCAGTTGCATGCATCTCCTCATTGATCTTAATGGTGTGGAAGGCTGTGGGGTAAAATTGAACCAGTGAGTGAGTTTATACCTGCCTTTGGATTGTCAATGTCACTGCAAACATGACACATGTGCCTCTTATCTCACTTCCCCCTGTGCTCTGTGTGTGTGCGCGTCTGTGTGCAGAAGGAAGGTGGAGATCATGCACACACACAGCCTCTTCACATTGCTCGGAGAAAGACTAATGATGCACACCAGCACTGTGACCATCACCACCTACAACACGCTATACGAGGTATCCACTTGTCTGCACAAAACGGTTCTAGGTTAAACACTTTCTATATATAATGCATTATAAAGGTATTTCTATAACTTCTATAACTACCATGATTAATTTTTCCTAGAAGCAGAAGTGTCCAATAGCACAAAAAAAAAATATTAATGTCTGTGTAAAACGAGGGCAAAATACACATCAATGCATCTGAATAAATTGATGGTGCCATTGTAATCATTTATATTTATTAATAAATATTTATTGCCGCAGTTATTAAAACAATGAGCCACGAGGCCATGCATGCAGTGATTTTACCAAGAGTAAAAGGTTTACTAGGCATGAAAGGTGTCTGAAGCAGCTTTGTGATAAACACCATTGTTTATTAAAATGATAATAGCGATTTAGGAATATGGTGTATTAAAATAGAATATATTAAATAATTTGTTAGCAAAAATAGTATTATTTATATTCAGATATAATATTCAGGCTTCTTTGAAAGCGTTCTTTCTTAAACCTTATCTTTAATATATTTATAAGAATGATGATTATGTGTATTTGAATAACTGATTTCTGGTCTAATCGAACTGAATTTTGTCTAATGTAGATCTTAACAGAACAGGTTTGCACTCAGGTGGTGCATAAGCCTCACCCAGAACCCGATTCTACTGTCAAGATCCAAAACCCCAGTGAGTCTCTGTTGTTCATTTCTAGTTATTTTATCAGATCAATTTCAACACACATCAGATCCATGTCTAAGCTCTCATTCCTTTTTCCATTTCTCTCTCTCTCCTTTCTCGTTTTGATTTTCTCAGTGATTCTGAAGGTTGTGGCTACGCTCCTTAAAAGTTCCTCCCCCAGTACTGAGCTGATGGAAGTACGACGCCTCTTCCTGTCCGACATGATCAAACTCTTCAGTAACAGCAGAGAGAACAGGCGGTAAGCATTTATACACATTACTAAATCTGTGGGGGTTTTTTGTCTAAAGGAATTTCATGTTCTGAATGTACATTTTTTTTAATGTTAAAGCCAATAGAAGGCGATTTAGCATTGCATATCAATGAGCAAACAAAAAGGCACTTCCTCCCTTAGATTAAACACCCCTAACAAGCAAATACAAGCAAAACTAATATTTATAGATAAACATACAAAAGAATTTCAAAAGATGAATCACACACCACACAAATCCCCTCTTACATACAAACATGCCCACAGAAACCCAGACACTACAATATTTTTACACGAGCAAGCTGTATGCAAACATCAGAAGCTTTTAGCATCTCCCTCTCAGTGGGAAAGATGCTCCCTCCTATTAAATCAATTAGTGTCATAATTAATGCATTGAGGAATGAAGATTAGTAGTGGCATTCTCTCTGCATTGTTCCGTTTCATGGGCTCCTGCGGTGGCTAAGCCTGACGGTCACCTGTTGAACTCAGGTTAGCCTTATTTGCTCATTAATAAGTTTAGGTACATTGAGAGAGAGAGTGTGTGTATGTGTGTGTCTGCACACTTAATAATAAGCCCATGACGCACCATGCACCCGGGCCGACTCAGTCATCTGCTTCAATGGTTACAACTGCATACCAAAATCACAATTCATATTTTAACAGCGGTGAAGTGGGACTGCTTGTTTCTGTATTCCATAACTAGCCCAGCATTCTGAAGTGAGCAGACGTGTCTGGAATCTGAGATGACAAGAGGGAAGCAGTATTTCCAGCAAATTCCAGCAATAATAAATTGCTCCCTCCTAAGTACTTTGCATAGGCCGTTTGTTTTTTATGTGGTTCTGATGCGTTCAGCTTTTGATTCTTTAAGTTTAGATTTGATTTAGTTCTGATTACATTGAGTGAAGGTTTCAAGGTTTCCATTACTGGAACTAATTAAACATGGGGTTACGACTTACGACTATTTGAAATATTTATCAGAGCATAATTTGCATTATTTCACACACTATTAGAAAAAGCTATACAAAATAAAATCACAACATTAATGTTGAGTATGAAAAATGGATATGGATATTCTAAATGTTTAAAAGATTACATTTAACAGTGTTATTAAAGCAGTAGTGTTTTGGTTGACTTAATTGATTAACTTCAATTGAGCAATTTAAATGTAAAAAAAAAAGGAAATGAGCATGCACAATTCAGCATCTTTCGAAAACCATGTTTTCCATTAGTGTATAGCCACTGTTAAAAACAGGTGGCGTATAAATCAGTTAACATTCTGCTTGAGTGAAGTATTAATCCGTTCTATCTAAATTGGCATCATGGTGTCACTGTAATGTGTGTAGGTGTCTGCTGCAGTGTTCAGTGTGGCAGGACTGGATGTTCTCTCTGGGCTACATTAACCCAAAGAACCCGGAGGAACAGAAGATCACAGAAATGGTCTACAACATATTCCGTATCCTGCTTTACCATGCTATAAAATATGAGTGGGGAGGCTGGCGCGTGTGGGTGGACACACTTTCCATTGCCCACTCCAAGGTTAGAGCAAGCCAATCTCCAAGCTCTTTTCTTGATATATTTAGTTTCTTAAAATCACATCTAATGGTTTTAATGTATTTCTTATGTCAGTGAAGGATGAAACAGTTATTTTTACCATTTGCATTCTATGGCCTTGTCTTTTGGCCATACTAACAGTAATTGTATTTGATTTTAGCTCAACACTGATAAGACTTTTTTTTTTCCTAATTGGATAAAGTGTTGCTATGATCCATTTGTATCCATCAAATGGTGAAGATAAGATAAAAATCTGCTTGGAAAGTAGACTAACACAAAGGTAGACTAACAACTACTACTACCCACCTCTTTAGGTGACCTATGAGGCACACAAAGAGTACCTGGCAAAGATGTATGAGGAGTACCAACGACAAGAGGAAGAGAACATCAAGAAAGGAAAGAAAGGTTCTGTCAGCACAATTTCCGGCCTTTCCGCCCAACCAACCACTGTCAACGGAAACCTGGAGATCCGCGAGATCGATGACACATCTCAGACGCAAACACCAGAGAGCGAGGCAGACTATGGTGAAAACGCAGACTCTCGGAACCTGCTGGCCGAAACCAAAGGTCTGGAGGGCGAAGCCGAACGGTCAGCCACTGGGGTTCGTGTGGAAGTCCATGACTTGCTAGTGGACATCAAAGCTGAGAAGGTGGAGGCTACAGAGGTCAAATTAGACGATCTGGATCTGTCCCCGGAGGTTCTTGGAGGAGGAGGTGGCATGGAGAATGGTCCCTTGGTGGAAGTAGACTCGCTGTTAGACAGCGCCTACTGTGTAGCAGTTCACAAGCTCAATGGGAGTCTTGTCTCCAAAGACGAGGAAAGTGTTGTGGTGGGTTTGACTGAAGACGATGGGAACCTGGGTCCTCTAATCACACTGGCAGATGAAAAAGACAGCGTTCCCAGCAACAATGGCTTCCTGTTCCCTAAGGTGGATGAGAAGCTGCTTCCCTCATTGGCGTCAACAGAGCCCCTGGTGCTGCCCAGCCCTGAACAGCCCCATTGTCCAACAACTCCACACACTTCAAGCGCCAGTGATGACCTCAGCCTGCTGGCCCACATGACTTCTTGTGGTTCAGATCTGGTTCAAACCCCAAGTGGCCTAACAGAAGATGATGGGTTTAAGTTGCAGAGCTCTTTGGCGGACATCAGCACACTGGCAGAAGCCGAGGCCCAGGCTGCAGCCAGGACAGCAGAGTGCTTGGAGCAAGAGGTTGGGGAGGCCAGGGCAGGAAAGTGCGGAGGGGACGCAGCCAGCACCACTTCAGACACGGAGAGATCCGATGATGGAAAGGACAAAGAAATGAAGAAGATTCAGACTACGGCCACCACGCAGGTGCGAATCACTCGTTATATCTTTGATTTGTTTTTTTATTTCTTGTGTTTGCCCACCGATGGTAACTCTTAAAAAAGGTTTACTCACCCTCATGTTGTGCCAAACCTGTATTGACTTTCTTTTGTGGAATACAAGAAGACATGTTAGGAAGAATGGTCATGCTGTTCTTTTCCAGTGAGTTTCTAGTGAGTCTGTACACCTTGATTAGCTCGATCAGGTGTGTTTAATTTGGTCTGGAGCTAAACTCCGCTGGAAGGTGTTCCTCTAGGAGTAGGATTGGACACCCCTGGAATATACATTGACACAAATGAGATTTGAAATTTGTCGCCAAGAAGAATATTTAGAGGATGTAAAAAAAAAAAATAGTAGTAAGATGTAACATTTTTTTAAAACCTCTTCTTTTGTATTCCACCACAGATAGTCTGTTATATGGGTAAACTAACCCTTTGTGTCCCAATCTGGTTAAGAACCAGAAAAATTAAAAAGACGAATGAATGCCATAATGAACTAACAAGCAATCAAAGCCAATGGCTTGGATGAATGATTGAATTGGTGCTTTCCTGTAGGCTCTTCATGGTCGTATGTCGGGTCAGATGGAGAGGGACCTCCGTGTGGATCTGGGCTTCAGGGGCATGCCGATGACAGAGGAACAGCGCCGGCAGTTCAGCCCTGGCCCGCGAACTACCATGTTCCGTATCCCAGAATTCAAATGGTCACCCATGCATCAACGCCTTCTCACTGACCTCTTGTTTGCCCTGGAAAGTGACGTACACATGTGGAGGAGGTATGCAAGTTTTAGACCTTCAGAAATGACCAGCTAAGACATTTTCCAGGATGAAAGTCTTATGTTGTCCTGGAACAACTTTTCTGAAATCCCTAACCCTAACCCTACTCCTTCCCCTGTCTGTAAAATGATTTGTTGATCCAAGACTAACAACAAGGATATTATTTATAATCTAGTTCTCTGTAACCTCTTTTGCGTTATTTGACAGTAAAACCATTTAAAAAAAGATGAACGTTATATGCTTTTACATGGTCTTGCTTCACTACGGTCTTCTTTTGTTCTCTTTTATTCGCAGTCACTCTACAAAATCGGTTATGGACTTTGTAAACAGCAACGAGAACATTATATTTGTCCACAACACCATCCACCTAATTTCTCAGATGGTTGATAACATCATTATAGCGTGTGGCGGGATCCTTCCTCTGCTCTCTGCTGCCACTTCCCCATCTGTAAGTGGCACTTGAGCGGCCCCTAGTGGATCCTCACTTCAGTACAACATCCTTGAATTATAAAAGCAATTTTTTTTTTTTTTTTTTTTTTTTGGAAGGGCTGCAATTGAATTTAGAATCTTCTAGAAGAAAAATAAGTTGTTCCTGTTTCTATTCCCTGAATATCACTGTATGTTATATTGTCGCTGTATGGTTGCTGAAACAAGACTTTTCATCTTATACGAGTGCCAACACCAGATCACATATTTTTACCTACATACAGAAACATTCTTGAGTGCTGCTGATGTCATATTTCATCTTTTCAGCTTCAACCCTGAGATCTTAAATATGAACCCAATCCCTAATTTTGCAGCTTTTTTTGTCCTGTGCTCTTTTAAATTTTTTCCTGCAATCTAACCTTTTTATTTCGGGCTAACATTCTTAGAGCTTTTCTGAAATGTTTTCTGACTGACTCCGCATTTTTTGGTGCCTTTGTATTCTTTTGGTGTTTGTATTGCCTCTAATTCCTTTTTCCCCTTCCCTTTAATTCTCTCTCTCTGTCGCTCTCTCTCTCTCTCTTTTGTATTGTTTGCATGTACAGAGTTCTAAGGTTAGTGCAAACCCTGTAAGTTCCAATTTATTTATTCTTCTCTAACAGTCGCAGTCTTGTATGATCCATTTCAGATCATTTCCATCTTTTCTGTCTTTTTCAACCTCAGACTATGCAATTCATTTGATTTAATCATAAAAGTTTATGAAGCATACATTGCACTCAAAGTTAGGGTTAGCACTCCGTAATTCCTGTTTATGTTAAGCGGACCAATATTCCAGTCATCTATAGAGGTATTATAATTGCAACATTATGCATAAGTTTTCAGGTTCATATAAAAATATGATATTTGCAGTCACCCACAATCAATTTATTAGCCACATGAAGTCTCCAGTAAGTATTATCTGGCTGATCCTGTGATTTCAAAATACTGCCTTCCTATGCAAATAGTAAGTGATAATGATTTTAAATATATTTTCAGAAGTACTAATTTAATTACTAATAAACTCTTTTAATTGGTAAAACAAACTGAGTGCACCTTTAAATGTGAGATTTTTGATGTATTGAAATGCTAACTTATTAGCATTATTCTTTTATATGATCAGTTAAAGTGGTCATATCTGATAAAGTATCTTATCAGATCTTATTCATCATAATCTTCTGTTATTCACTGGAAATCTTCAGACAGATACAGATACTGATATTAAATTGCATTAAATGAATTAGCACGCACCAAGGAGCTGAGATGAGCCCTCCGGCTATATTTGTCTCTTTATAAGGCTCTTTATTAAATGTCAACTTCATTTGTTCCCCTCTGTGTTGGTCATAAAGACACAAGGAGGTTCTTGCTTACAGAAAGGGACAAAAAGCAATGAAGTTAATAGTCTGCCAGGAAGCTCTGGCACAGGGGCAGAGGTGGGTCCGAGCTATAGCCCCTATACTTACCCACAATGCACCACTGCCTGACTTCTTATTTGCCACTATTATGTCTCCTATCATCAAGCATGTTCCCAGTTTTCAACATCAATTTATTTATGTTCACTACTCAGCTGTAGGTTTTAAGATAGCAGTTCATATCTCCATTAACCTGTATTTTTCACAAGAGGCTTTTTATAGAATTTAAAAGCATATTTGCCTCTTCTTTGAAGGCTCCACGACTATTTAAAATCATAGTGGGTATGTTCTTGTCAACTTTTTGCTTTACAAAAACTTTTTTCCTTTTTAATACACCCTGTAATTATGTTGAACTTTTGATATTGATGTTGCAAAATGGTGATGTGTTCCCTGACCACTGCACAGATTAAGCGCACACAGCAATACTGGACCTGTTCACACTCAAATGGGTGTCACACTGGTTTGAACTTCACTCTAGTGGTGTGAGGTTTTCAAACACCTTCCTCCCCAACTAAATGTTTTCGAGAGGCATGTTTTGTGTGAAGTTGTCCTGGCATTATTGATTTGATGCTATCACACATTTGTTTGTTTGTCAGCAAGGTGTGAGCATTATTCTGTGTTTTAGTTTGTGTGTGTGTGTGTGTGTGTGTGTGTGTTAGTTTTTTGCTTTTCTAGACTTTTCTAAACTTCTGAACTTCGGTTATGTGTATGTGTGTGCGTCCCAGACGGAACTTGAGAATGTGGAGGCGACCCAAGGCATGTCGTCAGAAACGGCAGTCACATTTCTGAGCCGGCTGATGGCCATGGTGGATGTGCTCGTGTTCGCCAGTTCTCTCAATTTCAGCGAGATTGAGGCTGAAAAGAACATGTCCTCTGGGGGACTAATGCGCCAGTGTCTACGATTAGGTATGTGTGATGTATTTTTCCCATGTAACTTTTTCAAATATTGCATTTTTTATATACTGTGTTCCTTGACTGTATAAAGTAGTTTCAGTGTAAGGTTTTTGTACCTTAAGTGTGAATCACTGAATTTAGTCGGCAACAAAATAGAATGAGTGCTGCTTCAAGTAGTAGTTTAAAAGAATTTGATGTATGAGGCCATCAAACAAACAGACCTGCAGTGTTTACACTGATCAAATGGTAAACTTATTTTTTCCTCTCCATTAAGATGGAATATAAGAAAGTATTTAGACATTAATAAAGTTAATGGGGCAAAACCCATGATGTGCATCTCATTATGTACATTACTGTTCAAATGTTTTTTTGTTTTTTTTTAATGTAACAATGCATTAAATTTATCAAAAGCAACAGCAAAGACCTTTACATTGTTATAGAAAAATAAAATAAAAAAGTATTTTAAATAATTAAAAAAATTATAATTATTGTTCTCAATATTGCTGTTTTTACTGTATTTTGTAAATAAATGCAGCTTTGGTGAGCAGAAGAGACATAAACATAATAAAAAAAAAACAGACCCAAAACATTTGAAGGGGTAGTGTAGTTATGTGTCTGTGTGGTGTGCAGTGAATATCAAGGCAGATGTTCTAGTAAAACTGTTTGTCTCCTCTCAGTGTGTTGTGTAGCAGTGAGGAACTGTCTGGAATGCAGGCAGCGACAGAGAGAAAGAGGCAGCAAAACCTCACTGCCAATCAGCAAGACCCAGGAGAACCTACAGACTGCAGTGTCCGCCAGCAAGGTTATACACACACACACACCTGCACGAATACAAGAGAACAAACACATCTGCACATGCAAAATGCATCTATACACAAACATACTAAGGAGTTTCTGAAAAAAACATTAAATGCACATCAGAAACAGAATAAAATGCAATGCATTTTTGCTATAAAACTTGAAATTACGTAAATAATGATGTGATTCTCTCTCATCCTCTCTGCCGCAGACCGTCATACAGAATGTCCCGCGTAACCTTTCTCCCATCAAAGACCCAGACAGACTGCTGCAGGATGTGGACATCAATCGTCTCCGAGCTGTCGTTTTCAGAGACGTGGTGAGTCACTCACTTACCTGAGCTGAAACAAAACATGTATGTTAACATGAACAGTATGATTGTTAACCATACTGCATGTTCAATAGGATGACAGTAAACAGGCACAGTTCCTGGCTCTGGCTGTGGTCTACTTTATCTCTGTCCTTATGGTGTCTAAGTACCGGGACATTCTGGAGCCCCAACGGGAGATCGGCAGGTCCAGCAGCCTATCAGGGAGAAGCATCCGACAAGAGATTAATTCACCCACCAGCACAGGTGAACATAGCATCTGCAGTGTCATTATCTTCTGAGACTTTGATTGTACTCAATAGACGTGTATCTTTCGTCCTTTACCACTTAAACACCCAACAAAGTGTTTAAACACAGTCAGACGTCTTCCAGACATTTGTTAACTGTCTCTGATTATCTCTGCTACTGTATATAGTCATCCAATTACTCAACTTCATCAACTTAAGTGTGCAAGGCATTATTGCAATGCTTTATCTGAGTGCAATATTGAATTAATACTCAGGTGCAGGCTTTAAATAAATGCAGGCTTGGTGAGCATAAGATACTTTTTTTTTTTAAATGAAAAAGTCTTCATTCAAACTTTCGACCACTAGTGTATGTGTGTGCAAATTGCAGAAAACCCATCCTCCTTCACAGATGGTGTACGTGGAGAACGACAGGCCGTCACCCCTCTGGACGATCTTCCCCTGGAGGCCTCGCTGCCTCACACTGACTCCGGCATCGGGGAGGAGCAAGTCACCAGTGCTCTCAATGGCTCCGAACTGGGCGCGGACTCCAGCGGATTAGGTGGGAACTCAGGAGGCCCGGATGCCATGAGCGAGTTGCTGTGCACACTGTCATCAGAGGTGAGGAAGTCCCGCGAGTCCCTGCTGGAGTCGCCTCCTGGTGTGGAGGTTCTGAAACCAGCCGCGTCGATCTCCAGCATCAGCCAGGCCAACAAGGGAATCAATGTGAAGGAGATCCTGAAGAGTTTAGTGGCAGCACCGATGGAGGGGGGGGAGGCAGGGCCCGAACCCCAGCCGTACCACCCTGACCCTGCCCTGAAGAGGGAAGCTGCTGCTATGCTGCCCATGCAGTTCCACTCGTTTGACAGGTGGGCAGCTCTAGCGAGAAGTGTCTAGCACATCAAAATAAGCTAAGATACATTATGCTTTGCTGTCATGTATATGTGCTGTTCTGTTTCAGACCAACCTTATTAACAAACAACATTATTCAAATAATCATTCAAATAATTAAAAGTATTAAACCCAAGACCCAGAGAGCTGAACATATCAAGCTTAAATATATAATGTAATAATAATTTATAATATTATATAATTTAATATTTTATACTTAAAATATAGATGTAATTTTACTGAGGTTAACGTTTAGTAAAATAATCCTTTTAGTACAGACCCACAGTGCACTGAGGTAAATAAACGATATGCATCTGTAAAAACCAGTCGATGTCAATGTAATTTCTGAAAAATCTATATTTTTAAAAATTATATTTATAAAAAAAGAAAAATCTATATAATCTAATATAAAGTAATATAATTTAATTATACATATTTTTTTATTTATTCTATAAAGTTAAGTTGAGCAAAATGAAATATCTAATGTTGTCTGCCATTTGGAATAGCTTTTGCTTCAGGTATGTGCTTTTGTTGTCTAGTACATTTCAGAACAATGATGGAACCAATAAATCATTCATGAATCAATGCGGTTACACTTACATGTGGAAGGTCAAGACTTTTTTAAGAACAAATGAAGTCAAGAACACCTTAATTACGTATACGCGAGCACAAGGTCTTCCTTTTGTTTTGAATGCAGTCCATTTTTCTGTGTCTAGCTCCTCATTACTGCACAGGCGTCTGCGAAAAACACCACTAGCTCTGTGCAATAGTGTGCTCAGGGCTCAAGAGACTGACTGGCTTAGCGTGTGAGATTCCACTGATACTCTACAATACAAACTAAAGCCCCTCTGAACATCAATCCTCTTTGTTCTTCCCAATTAAGAAAACCTGATGAATAATTAAACATAAGATTATGCTGTTAATCATTCACAGGCTTCTTGAATGTTAATAATTCAGTAGGACAGGTGCATATTTTATAGACTGGTCTTTTAAATTGACATCATTTTTCACAATAATTCTTCTGTATTTTTACTGTAATTATTAAAAAATAAATGCAGTCTTGGTCAGCATAAAGCACTTCTTTCGAAAACATTTCAAATGTTTTAGTGACACCAAACATATGAATAGTACAGTAGTTGTGTTTTTACATGTAATTTATTGTTAATATCAATATTTACAAATATATATTGAATTAAATTAATTTTATTAATAAGCTGTGTATAGTTTGAATTGCTTATGTTTCGCTACTGTAACTCGCTTCGGATAAAAAAAAGTCTGATAAATGCATTGCAAAAGTTAAGTGATTTCTTAAAAAATAGAAGAAAAAAAAACATTTTAAAAAAATCTTACTGACCCCAAACATTTTAATGGTGTGTTTAATTTATGGTATATAAAAGTATTTTAATGTGAAGATGTATATAGGGATTAATTATTGAATAAATTCAATACATTTGTGCAGGAGTGTGGTGGTGCCTGTTAAGAAGCCCCCTCCAGGAAGCCTAGCTGTGAACACAGTAGGAACTCCCACCACCAGTGGTGTGCCCTCTTCAGGAAGTACGCCCAATATCTTTGCTGCTGCCACGGCAACACCTAAAAGCATGATCAACACAACAGGCGAGTCATCCTGAATATTTACATTATCTTACAATCCAATGAGCATATGCATTTTATTGGTCTATACTCTATTTGCATTTGATTGGGTTGATTGGGCTATTTGAAGTTGTCATGGGCTTTCATAAGTTTAGACTCTTTTCCAGTCGTAGTGTCCATTTTAGACATTTAAGCATGCTTTGTAGCACATTAAAACAATTCCTTGTGCTTAAACTATTCTAATGTGTCTCATCCATTATGTCTCACAGGTGCCACTGACTCTGCTTCTTCCTCATCCTCCTCTTCATCAAGTTTTGTGAATGGTGCCACAAGTAAAAACCTCCCAGCGGTGCAGACCGTTGCACCAATGCCTGAAGACACAGTGGAAAACATGAGGTACACACACACACATCCCTTTCTCCTCCACCCTGTGCTCTTCCTCACTTTATCCAGTTATTCACATGCTTAAAACCTTAAATCATGCATTCTCACTTCCTGTGCTCATCCTCTTTTTTTTGGCAGTCTTTCTTCTTCCTATGATTCCCATAATCCATTAGTTTCTAAACTTTACATCTGTCTCCTCTCTGCACTTCCCGATCTGTATATCTTTGTAACCACAGCACGCACCACAGCCACAGATTCCCTCAGAGACACATACTGAGGTCTCTGTGCATTTTTAAAGATGCACTTTGAGGTACTTATGGTCTGAAGTGTATTTCCTGTCAAACATGGGTACATCTGTTCTAATTTGAATGCAACAGAATTTATTTTCTTCATTTTTGTCTCTTTGCATGTATGACACGGAAAATTTGGGGCTCAATCATCCTTTGATTTGGCACAGATCAACACACAGGGATTAAGTCACACTTTAGACTAAGAGCTGCAGTGAATGCCTGTACAGTCATTACTGTCTGTTTGTGCCCATTTGTATTGCAGTGCCTTTTGTGAAGTGGACCAGTGTCCACTGCGAACCAGGCTGACGCCTCCTGAACTCAAATCCTTTAGTTCGCTGACAGGATTCCAAACAGCCCCCAGAGATGCAGGACAGTTTCTTAGGCAAGGAAGCTTGAACTGGCCCCCCTTACCCACTGCTACCAGCTTAACATTCCCTTCCCTTCTTTTTCTCTTTCTATTTTTATTCTTTCTTTTTCTGCCTCTTTTTCCTCTCTTTCCTGGTGGTTGTGAGTTTTCAAGCTGGTCAGCTACACCACCACTGCTGCTTTGATTTGTAACGGTTCTGCTAGATTTGATTCTGTCTCTTTTTCACATATATACATTGTCCAAACCAGGCATGACACGATACATGTTCAAGCATAAAAATCACGTCTCTTTGATTTTCATTTCTTCAATTGCATTTTTTAAACAAGACATAATGTGCCAGTGTTATTTTAGTATACAATTTTATCATTAGCTTTTTATATACATTTTATTTGTATTTTAATTTTAAAGTAAAATTTCTATTTTACTGATTTTTTTTATTTCAGTTTTAGTTGTAGTCATGTTAGTGCTGCAACTTAAACTTATTTATTTCAATTAGTTGAATATAATATATTGACAAGACAATTACAACAAAGAAATGGAATTTTGCAGATGGCATGTGAATGCAGAATAGTCATCAAATATGCTCTGATTGGCTGTAATTTCCAGTATTTCTTTGCATCAGACCTGGTTAGGATTTACTATCAGTGACATGAGCTATTGTTTTAACTAGACTGTGGTAAAATGCCTAACAAACACATTGATAATCCACAAAAAGCATGCACGCTCCAAATCAACAGTTATATTTACCAAGAACTTGACAGAATCAACACTGCTAGCTTACCGTTTCATTAGAGACATTGTCATTCTTCAATGTCAAGACATTCCTTGTTTGCACCACATTGGATGTCCTCAGACTTTTATGATTTTTTTTCCTCATGAAACCTTTCACACTTGCCCTTGTTTGGTGTCATTTGCATCCGTGGCGCTGAAGTTATAGTCTTAGTGCAGGTTAACTCAGCTTCTAGCTAAGCACAGTGGCACTTAAAGGGTGATGTGTGCAATATAATAGGGTGATCGTTAAGCATTTGCCTCCCTGTGGTTGAATTCTTGTAGGTTGGCTTTAACCCAGCAGTAACTCCATAGACTTTGTCACATACTAACCAGCTGGAATTGAAAGGAAGTGTGAATTTTTTTTTTTTTTTTTTTTTTTTTAAACTGGTCTCTGTATTTTGGAGCTAACTGGAATATTTCTCTCTATGTCTTTCATTTTCCAACTGTAGTATCACGACTAAATTGGAGCGTGCCTTAGAGAAAGTGGCCCCCTTGCTGAGGGAGATCTTTGTGGATTTCGCCCCCTTCCTTTCACGGACTCTGCTGGGCAGTCATGGGCAGGAGTTGCTCATAGAAGGTACAGGTGCTGTATAGTGCTCCTTTTTCTCTCTACCTGGTGTCTCTGTGGAGTCCCTCATTGTCTGCTATGTGTGTGTGTGTCCACTGGCTGCCTCATACACACACAATTGTGCGAGTACATGGACCCAGAGCAGGTATGAGAATAACACAACTGCTTAGGATGAAAGGATGTTTAAAAATCTAGATTTACTACACCTGAAGGAACTGAAGGACGAATTGCATGCTAAACATTGAGGAAGTGCTGTAGCTGATATACAACCCGAATTCCGGAAAAGTTGGGACGTTTTTTAAATTTTAATAAAATGAAAACTAAAAGACTTTCAAATCACATGAGCCAATATTTTATTCACAATAGAACATAGATAACATAGCAAATGTTTAAACTGAGAAAGTTTACAATTTTATGCACAAAATGAGCTCATTTCAATTTTGATTTCTGCTACAGGTCTCAAAATAGTTTTTTGGGGGGACGGGACGGGGGGACGGGACATGTTTACCATGGTGTAGCATCTCCTTTTCTTTTAAAAACAGTTTGAAGACGTCTGGGCATTGAGGCTATGAGTTGCTGGAGTTTTGCTGTTGGAATTTGGTCCCATTCTTGCCTTATATAGATTTCCAGCTGCTGAAGAGTTCGTGGTCGTCTTTGACGTATTTTTGGTTTAATGATGCGCCAAATGTTCTCTATAGGCGAAAGATCTGGACTGCAGGCAGGCCAGGTTAGCACCCGGACTCTTCTACGAAGAAGCCATGCTGTTGTTATAGCTGCAGTATGTGGTTTTGCATTGTCCTGCTGAAATAAACAAGGCCTTCCCTGAAATAGACGTTGTTTGGAGGGAAGCATATGTTGCTCTAAAACCTTTATATACCTTTCAGCATTCACAGAGCCTTCCAAAACATGCAAGCTACTCATACCGTATGCACTTATGCACCCCCATACCATCAGAGATGCTGGCTTTTGAACTGAACGCTGATAACATGCTGGAAGGTCTCCCTCCTCTTTAGCCCGGAGTACACGGCGTCCGTGATTTCCAACAAGAATGTCAAAATTGGACTCGTCTGACCATAAAACACTATTCCACTTTGAAATAGTCCATTTTAAATGAGCCTTGGCCCACAGGACACGACGGCGCTTCTGGACCATGTTCACATATGGCTTCCTTTTTGCATGATAGAGCTTTAGTTGGCATCTGCTGATGGCACGGCGGATTGTGTTTACCGACAGTGGTTTCTGAAAGTATTCCTGGGCCCATTTAGTAATGTCATTGACACAATCATGCCGATGAGTGATGCAGTGTCATCTGAGAGCCCGAAGACCACGGGCATCCAATAAAGGTCTCCGGCCTTGTCCCTTACGCACAGAGATTTCTCCAGTTTCTCTGAATCTTTTGATGATGTTATGCACTGTAGATGATGAGATTTGCAAAGCCTTTGCAATTTGACGTTGAGGAACATTGTTTTTAAAGTTTTCCACAATTTTTTTACGCAGTCTTTCACAGATTGGAGAGCCTCCGCCCATCTTTACTTCTGAGAGACTCTGCTTCTCTAAGACAAAGCTTTTATAGCTAATCATGTTACAGACCTGATATCAATTAACTTAATTAATAACTAGATGTTCTCCCAGCTGAATCTTTTCAAAACTGCTTGCTTTTTTAGCCATTTGTTGCCCCCGTGCCAACTTTTTTGAGACCTGTAGCAGGCATTAAATTTTAAATGAGCTAATTAAGTGGATAAAAGTGTAAAATTTCTCAGTTTAAACATTTGCTACGTTATCTATGTTCTATTGTGAATAAAATATTGGCTCATGTGATTTGAAATTCCTTTAGTTTTCATTTTATTAAAATTTAAAAAACGTCCCAACTTTTCCGGAATTCGGGTTGTATTTTAATTGGCCTCACAACACCGACAAATTCATTTTTGTAATAAAATATGCATAAATAACTTAAATGTAATAGATATAAAAGTGTAATGGTGTGCATTTTCTATTTATTTTTCAGAATTAATATTTTCACTGGCCTCACAAAAAAAAATATATGAAAAATATAGTTATTATATAATTATTACAGTGCTTTCTTTTCTAGTTAAATTAATTTGATTTAAAAATAAATGTTTAGTTTTGTGTTTAAATTTGTGTCTGTACATTTTTGTATCAGACAAATACTATTTCTTTACCAGGAAAAAAAAAAAACTTGATTAATTTTTTAATGTATAATAATGGCAGGTGACAGTTCCATCAACTGACCCAAAACTTGCTCACACTGGGCCTGGTCTATCAGGTGATCTTTATTGTTGAGTCCTGAGAGGACTTCCTCTCTATTCATTTCATCTGAAATCAAAGGAAACCTAAATCTGAGTGAATCACTTTTGTTTCTTGTTCCACCGCTGTCTTTTGTCTCCTTATATTTCCTTCCTCTCTTTTCCACCCTCTTTACTGAGTCCTCTCCCTCCCCTCCCTGCTGTCCTGTCAGGCTTTAATGTCTGTGCTCTCACCTTGTCTTGACCTCCGCACAGTTTAATGTTTGTCTGTTTTTGTTGTTTAATTAAAGCAGAACTGTGTTTACATTAAAATAGATCAGATTTATCACTTTAAAGTTTTGAGCCAGTTATGTTAGGTTATTTTATGTTACACACACATACAGTGGGGTCCAAAAGTCTAAACTAAATATATGGGATTTCAAATGCAATATGAACTTGGAAATACACTCAACTTAGATAGATAAATTAAAACCAGAAGGTTCATATTTAAGATCTGGACATTTTCACTATTGTTATCAGTCTTTTGGAACCCACTCAGATTAATTTTTTTATTTCTTAGACATGCGCATGCTAAAATCTGTTTTCTGTCAATGCACTGCTACAGGCTTGGTTTGTATGAAGTCCAGCACATCGGTTGTGGAGCTTGTGATGCTCTTGTGCTCCCAGGTGAGATTTCTCACTTTATTCTCTAATAATTTTATTTTGAATAATTCATTTTGACTTCATTTTGTCATTCACCAAGTGTCAGTATTTTCTATCACCACACCAACTTACATTTCAGGCTCCATAAACCCCAAATAAACTGCAGTGAAACTGCTTTTAAACAGCATAAAATTTTGGAAAAGGTCACAGTGCTGCAATGTGGAAACATGTCATCAGTATTTTTCAACCTCTTTGTGCTTGACTTAAACAGGATCCGATTTCAGACCCACCCCTACTTTACGCTAAAGCCAGTGTGGGTATCAAAAAGTATCACTGCATACTTCCAAACTACTGTAGACACTTTAGCTTAGTTTATATTCATGCATATATTCATGCCGGATGCTTTTATCCAAAGCAAAATACATTCACATTTGATCAGTTCATGCATTCCATGGGAATCAAACGCAAGACCTTTGGTAGCACCACGCTCAACTGTTTGAGCTACAGTAATGTTTCTTTAGAATCCAGTAAAACTTCTAAATTTCACATTCAGAAAGTATTCCTGTTGAAGAATTTTTACTTACCTTTAAGACACTCCTGTGCTCCTGTGCTTTGCCATCAATCCACATGAGGAGAAATGTACTTTTCTCACTACTAATCAAACATTTCAAAGCAGAATTATCAATGCTTGCATCTGGGTGTCAGTATCTTATACTGGGAACCCCAATAAACCTCTTTGAACTCTTCTGAATGATCAAGATTTCAGACTTCCGCATCTCAGCAGGCTTCCTCTGCCTTTAGAGTTGGAGTGAAGATTAGGAGCTTTGGGGTGTAATAGTGGCCCATCCAGTGTTTGATGCCCTCTCATCCTCCTCTCCCCTCCTCCCTCTATTTCCCGTCATCGCTCCATCAGCACATATAATATTACTGAAGCTCCAAGCCCTCCATTAGTGGCTCAGGGGATGAAACCGTACCCTAAATATTGATTGGCAGGAAGCAGAAGGTAATGGGAGCTGCCTGTGATGTGTCCTTCTAGAAGCATCTGCAGTGGATGCTAAGTGCATTCTGCCTCTCTTTCTAAAAAATTTCTCTCGCTTCTGTGGCAAAGAGCCAATCAGGAAAGATCATCAGTGCATCTCTTCAGCAACCATATCAGGCGCCTTTGCCCTCCACACTGAAAATAGACTGAAAAATGTATTTATTATCAGAACAGTATGCATGAAACAAAAGTATTTTAGCATTTTACACTTCACAAATCCATCATTTCATTAATGCATTTATCTTCGGCACATTCAAATGTTTAAATTATGGCATTCATTAAGGTCAATAACGTTTGTTTTGTGTGCTTTCAGGAGTGGCAGAATTCCATACAAAAGAATGCAGGACTTGCATTCATCGAACTTATTAATGAGGGAAGGTACGTTGCATTCTCATTAAAGTTCCTACTCAGCTGGCATAAAGTAACATTTTTCTGGTGCAATATATTGAAAGGAGATGCTCATTATGCGAAATTAAGTAATCATTTCAGGTTTATGCAGACTGTTCTCTTTACGTATTTCACTGTGTTTTTGTTTCAGGCTTCTTTGTCACGCCATGAAGGATCACATTGTCCGTGTCGCCAATGAGGCTGAGTTCATCCTTAACAGGCAGAGAGCGGAAGATGTCCACAAACATGCTGAGTTTGAAGTCAGTCAGTCTGCGTGGATCACTGTGTCATGTGTTCACAGTCTAATTGTTTATCATACATAAGGAATGATGTGAAGATCATTTGCTTTGCTCTTTCTTTTCATAGTTGAACTGTGCCCAGTACGCTGCAGACAGGAGAGAAGAGGAAAAGATGTGTGATCACCTCATCAGTGCTGCCAAACACAGAGATCATGTGACTGCAAACCAGTTGAAACAGAAGATCCTCAACATTTTGACTAATAAGCATGGAGCATGGGGAACTATGTCCCAGAGGTTCACAATCTCACAGTTTATTCTCAACCTTTGCCACTGGAATTCTGTTGCTAGTTTCCTGGCCATTCATCACTTCCTCACTCTCTCTCTTTCCACCTCAGTCAGCTGCATGATTATTGGCGTTTGGACTACTGGGAGGATGACTTGCGCAGGAGGCGGAGATTCGTACGCAATGCCTATGGCTCCACCCACTCAGACGTGGCTCTCAAATCTCTAGAAGAATACGGTCAGCCACAACACATCCATACCACCTCAGTCTAATTTACAGTGCACAAATATGTCTCAGAGACATATTATATTAAAGTGATGTTTGTCCATACATAATACATATGCAGATACACAACATTATTTTTATCAGGAAAAATAAAAAAAATAAAAAAAAAATTTTTTGCATGGACTAATTAGAGTAATTATTGTAAATAACTATATTTTTTGTATGGGCAGGCTCTGAGGAAGAGGAGGGCATGACGTCAAAGAAATCGTTCCGTAGTCATTCGGTGGTCAATCAGAACCCTGAGACGGACCTGATGCTGGAAGGAGATGATGATGCCGTCAGTCTGCTGCAGGAGAAAGAGATTGACAACCTTGCAGGTATTCAGCATCTCTGCTGCACTCATAAGGCTTTTATTCTCCAGCAGCCTTCTCAGATCCCATTGTAAGACTGCCATGGCACTATTAAACAAATCAGTCTTAAATGCCAGCCTGCACCAAGAGTTCCACTCTAGCTGCTCATGTAGAAATCATTAATGTGGTGATTCTTTGATGTATTGTTGATGCATTTGCTAATGTATGCAACTGTACTTTATTCCCAGTGGCTTTTCATCCGAGGGTATTTATCTCAAGAGGCAAGTTTGGTCCTTCAGTAAACAAGTATCCTAATTAGTGTTTTAGCCCAGAACAAGCTCCAGCCCTTGTCCCTTTTGATACAAATCTCAACTGAATCTGCACAAGAGTGTGATTATGAGCTCAAGTGCTACATCTGATTTTGATATTGAATCTCCGGATCACTAAATTAACTAATTAACGCTTATCAAAGTAGCCACTTAATCATTATCTTAATGAGTCACTGACTGTATTTAACACATTGTGGCTATTTAATCATTATTTAATTAAGCTAAATTGCTTGTTATTTCCTCAGATTTTAGTTTTTTTTTATACTTTCTAAATCAAAGAGGTCTATGTCTGTTAATCTCAAAGTGGTTTGAAATCTGATGCCTTTGATCATTTGTTCAGGCTTTGTTTTCAAAAGCTTGAGCTACAAATGCTTTCTGACAAATCACTTGGCCTTGGTAAAGTAACATCCTGATAATAACAGCAGTCAGCTAATTGCACCACTAAAAATGATCATTTTTAAGGATTGGTAATGGTGAAAGATGCTTTTTAGGACCAGACGAGGTAGATTTTAGAATATTAGATGTTACATGTTCAAAAAGATTATTTAATTCTTAATTAAAAGTTATTGGAAAATCTGACCACAGTCACTTGATTTGTTCACTTATCCAGGTCTCAGGACTTTTAAATGTTACGTTTCTCATTCTGTGCCGTGGTTTCTTTCAGGTCCAGTGGTTTTGAGCACACCGGCCCAGCTCGTTGCTCCTGTGATCGTTGCTAGAGGAACATTGTCAATCACCACAACAGAGATCTATTTTGAGGTGGACGAGGATGATCCAACTTTCAAAAAGATTGATTCAAAGGTACTGTATGTGCCACTGGTAAAGGCACCCTATGAGTTATAGCCTTAGGTGGGTGGGGGGGGGTACATCTTTTATTTCACATAGAATAACTTAATATCATCCAGTTAGAATTTCAGGATCATGCGTTGGCATTGCTATTGTCCCAGAGTTCAAAATGCAGTCTTCTTTGCTCACTGCTATTCCTCTGATTGTATTTAAATTCTTTGCTTTTGTGTTTGTCAGGTGTTGGCATATACTGAGGGCCTGCATGGGAAATGGATGTTCAGTGAGATCAGAGCAGTTTTTTCAAGACGCTACCTGCTCCAAAACACTGGATTAGAGGTCTTCATGGCCAACAGGAGTAAGATGCCAATTTTCCAAAAACAATGTCAAAATGTTGTTTAATTTAAGGTTTTTAATGCCACTATTTTATTATCATCTCGACAGCATCCGTCATGTTCAACTTCCCGGATCAGGCCACTGTAAAGAAGGTAGTGTACAGTTTACCCCGGGTCGGCGTTGGCACCAGCTATGGTCTCCCTCAGGCAAGGTAAGCTCTTTGGTGTTGGCTTTCTAATATTGAAACGGGTTCAGTCATATGAGATCAGTTTAGGAGTGGTTGTTATATGACTAAACATTTAACTGTTAATTAATACTAAATTTGTCATTAGCCAATGCTAAATGATTGTCTTGTTATTTTGCTGTTCCTCCCATAGACGGATATCTCTGGCAACACCAAGGCAGCTCTTTAAGTCATCTAATATGACTCAGAGATGGCAGCGGAGGGAGATTTCTAATTTCGAGTACCTCATGTTCCTCAACACGATTGCAGGTAAGATTCTTTTCTGCACAAATAAGTTTCCTGCTTTTGCAACTAATAGTTTTATAATTAATAAAATTGTGTTATAGGCTATATGTAAGTTACCTGCTCACACACAACATTGTCTGTTGATATTTGTTTGCAGGGAGGACCTATAATGATCTGAACCAATATCCTGTCTTCCCTTGGGTCCTGACTAACTATGAATCAGAGGACCTGGATCTTACCTTGCCTGGGAATTTCCGGGATCTCTCAAAGGTATGCCACTCCTGAAAGTCTTTTTCCATAGCTCAATTAGAGCTATACAAATCATCCGGAATTTAATAGGAATTGTTACAAGGTTTTTACGGATACCAGCTCTCAAATCTCAAATTTCCAATGTGGTCACAGGTTGTTGTTTCTTTCAACCCCCACTGCTTTTTTTTTTTTTTGTAATTTAAATGCAAATGTAATGTAATAATACTGTGTGTAATATAAATACATATAGACTACTGTTCAAAAGTTTGGTTTTGGAAAGGTTTGGTTTTTTTGTTGTTGTTTTTTTAAGTCTCTTATGGTGACCAAGGCTGCATTTATTTGCATTTAAAAACATTTTGAAACATTATTACAATTTAAAATAACTGTTTTAATATATTTTAAAATGAAATTAATTCCTGAGGATTTCTGCAACCATTACTCCACTCTTCAGTGTCACATGTCCTTCAAAAATCATTCTGATATTCTGATTTGTCGCTCAAAAAACATTTATCATCAATGATAAAAACTAATGATAATGATAAAAAATATAATATAATATATTAGTGGTGGGCATAGATTAATTTTTTTTATCTAGATTAATCTCACTGTAATCTTGGAATTAATCTAGATTAAAATGGCTCATTTGAATTCTGCCGAAGGCATTCAGATTATGTGTGCTACCAAAATAAAATAATGACTAAAAGTAACGTTAAGTCTTTGCGAACGGTTTTCTCAAGACAGATGGTGCATTAGACCAGGGGCTCATCTCCTGTTTCCAAAATGCATCACAAAGTGCTTGAGAAAGCTGTAAACGAATTCCACATTGTACAAGGTGCAAACAACCTTACCTGTTTCACACATACTCCGTCTGCAGTGCGTATGCGTTTCGTATTTTTTTTTGCGCCCATGTTAACGGATTCCAGCGTTTATGCGGTTGCGGTCTGTCAGTGCGTTCCAGGACTGTTGCATCTGCAGCAATGCAGCGATCATTTACGTACCGAGTAGTGGACTGTGTCCTGTGTGAAAGCACATCGAGTCCGTGCTGCACCACATACGTAATGCACACGGACTGCATACGCACTGCAGTCGGAGTATGTGTGAAAGAGGTGTGCGTCTTGTCTAGGTTTCTATTGAGAAGCTTCTTAAAAAAAAAAAAAAGCAAACCTGGCGGCATCTTAGCTGTATCCATGTTAGCACGTCACGTTTGATGTGGTAATTTCACAGTAGGCATACACACAGGTTTAAAGACTCGTTCTCGCCCCCTACAGATTTGGCTAGGTATACATTCGCGCTAAAATATCAAGGTGAAAGTCATCATAGCTCGCGTAGTATAGACCCAGCTCTAACCCAACTTTGAGAATAGATTAACAGCGATATTTTTTTATTGCCCGATGAGAGTCTCGTTAACGCCGATAACGGCCCACCACTAATATATATATATATATATATATATATATATATATATATATATATATATATATATATTGTATATTTGTATGTATATATATATATATATATATATATATATTTGTATATGACTTTACTGTTACTTTATTCAAATTGAAGCATACTTTCTGAATATAAGTAATAATTTAAATATAATAATATTAATTCTCCACTTTCAGAGGGCTGAATCACAAGTGAGCTAATAACTTCAATTCTTTTTTCTCCTTCTCGTTTGTAATGTAGCCAATCGGAGCCCTGAATCCAAAGCGAGCCGTGTTCTATGCAGAACGTTATGAGACATGGGAGGATGACGGAACTCTGCCCCATCATTACGCATCACTGTACTCCACCTCAGCATCCACTCTCTTCTGGCTTGTCAGGATAGTGAGTCTTCACTGTAGTCTATTTATATTCTATTGAAAATCTTAATCTTAATTCTCTTTTTAAGAAAAGATAATAAAAGTAGTTTTAATCTGATATTGTGTGCCACTTCCTCAATCCCACAGGAACCCTTCACCACGTTTTTCTTGAATTGTAATAACAAGTTTGACCATCCTGATCGGACGTTTTCTGGCATCGTACGCTCTTGGCGAAGTTGCCAGAGGGACACATCTGATGTTAGGGTGAGTGAAATCTTGTAAGGTAAAACGATGCTGTGACTGATCTTACTTCTGTGCTGTGACGTCAGCGTGTTTGTTTGTATGACAGGAGTTGATCCCTGAGTTCTACTACCTCCCTGAGATGTTCGTGAACAGCAGCGGATATGATCTGGGGGTGAGAGAGGACAGGACAGTCGTGTGTGATGTGGAACTACCAGTCTGGGCCAAAAAACCAGAGGACTTTGTTCGCATTAACAGGATGGTGAGGGATGGAAAGATTATTTGTGCATTCAAGCACCTTTGTTCGCTCCACATTATTGCGCAATTTCAGGTGCCTTTAGGATTAATAGTCAATTCAGCCAGTGTGTCAAGAATCAAAATAAGACAAGGCCAGTTCCCTGAATGGAGCAGCTCTAGTTTGTAAAGAAAAGAAATACACTTTGAACCTCACACAGCCTTTACATGGCTAGTAATTTCTTTGAGAAGGCCTGATGGCCCTTGTATTAACCCTGTTGTCCTCTTCCTGTCTCAGGCGCTGGAGAGTGAATTTGTGTCCTGTCAGTTGCACCAGTGGATCGATCTCATCTTTGGCTACAAGCAGAGAGGACCGGAGGCCATTAGGGCTCTCAATGTTTTCCATTACCTGTCTTATGAGGGATCTGTGAGCTTGGATACCATCACCGACCCCCAGCTCAGAGAGGTAAGACCCCCTCGCTAGAGAGGTCAGTGAGTATTGATTCAACGGAGGATATTGATCTAGGAACCTGTCCTACTTGTGTGAATCAAGTTAAGCTGTGTTTTTAATGGGTTTCTATTAGACATTGTCCAGTATTGTTTTTTATGATACAGATTTTTTCGATGTATCTCAAAAAAATATGCAGGATTAAATTCTAATTTTTTATTTTATTTTAGAAAAACTAAACAAAATAATGAATTAAGACACAGTTAATAACATTGATTATTACATATTCAATAATATAGTAGTAATCATCTCAAATGCTTAATGTCAATAATAATCTTAATCTAATTAAATAACTAATCATAAATAATCTTGATGTGAAGCATTTTACTTAATGTCTATAATTAAGATATTAGTATTATTAATAATATTATTGTCATTAAGTATTATTGATGAAATACTTAATGTCTTAAAGGGATAGTTCACCTTCAGTTGCTGGCCCACATTGACTTCCATAGTATGAAAAACAATTAAAAGTAACTTACACAAATTAAATTAAAGTATGATATCATTGTAAAAACATTATCATCATCATAATTAAAATATATACATTTGATATGAATGCATTTTCCTGTTTAACACACAACAGTGCAGTGCGGTTGTTATTTATCAGCAGGCTTGATAATAGAACCAATAATAATAAAATCTTATTTGATAGTCACAATCATTAGTCTTTAATGTCTCCCGTCAATATCTTTCTGTCCTCTGTCCAAAATGAGTGAATATGTTGATATTTCATTTCTCAGCACAGCATGTTGACAGCAGTGTTCCGCTTGTCTTTCCATGTCTGTAAATGTCTGTCAGATGTGAGGCAGCTCAGGGGTCTGTCAACTAAAAATGTAACAGCTTGTTTTGTCTCTTTGTCATCTCTTTAGTCCATGGAGGCTCAGATTCAGTCATTTGGACAGGCTCCATCACAGCTGCTGATAGAGCCTCACCCTCCACGCAGCTCCGCCATGCACCTGGTGAGACGCTCCTATATCACTTTTATTGTGTCTTTTTCAAGACACCTCTTTTAATTGTGATCTATATTACTTTTTTTTATCAGTTATCTATATTAGATCTCTTTTAAATAGATCAATATTGTCCTTTGTTATGTGATTTATTACATATTTTATCACAATTTGTCTTTATTACATTCATTTTATGTAGCTCAGTATTACTCTTTGTCCTCACTAGTTACAATGGACCAAATTTTTTAATTTGTCTGTCCTCATAAATGCAAAATGGTGCCACAAAGTGACAAAATGACAGACCAGTAGTACATAACATTTAGATTTACATGGAATAGATGTGATTTATGAAATCACGCCCGGTTCAGACACTGATTTACACCTACAGTAGCAAGGCTGTCTAGGGTTGGATGTTTCCCCCTCCTGACAGTCCAAACCAACCCAAAAACTATCCTAAATTATATCCTTACCCAGAATCCTGCCCTGTGATGTTCACCTTGTTTGTTCCATTGTAGTTTACCTTTCTAATTCCTTGTCCCTTCCTTTTACCTCCCTTTTTTCCCTCTTCGTCCTCCTCTTTCTCTCTTCTGCTCATTAGTGTTTCCTTCCGCAGAGTCCTCTGATGTTCAAGGACCAGATGCAGCAAGATGTAATCATGGTGCTCAAATTCCCCTCCAACTCTCCGGTCACGCACGTGGCAGCCAACACGCTGCCTCACCTCAGCATTCCTGCTGCAGTCACGGTCACATGCAGCCGACTGTTCGCCGTCAACCGCTGGCACAACACAGTCGGTGAGCACGACCGTTTGCAGCTTTCTTAGACATAACAGTTGAAGAAATCTGAGGTTTTCAAACCACCTTTTTTAATGTTTGGTGCAAGTTTATTTACAATATTAGCAATGTTTTGTTTAGGTCTCAGAGGTGCTCCAGGATATTCATTAGAACAGGCTCATCACCTTCCTATTGAGATGGACTCTCTGATTGGTGAGTTCTTCAAATCATGTGACCATGTGATTAGCCAGTAACTTATCACATCACTAGGGGCAGGCCTGAAATTCCTTCAGTTAAAGGGATAGTTAAATAATTCTGTCATGATTATCCTCTTAAAAGACAGATGAAACTTGTTTCTTCAGACATTCTCACCTGGTCTGTTTTCTTTCCCAGCCAATAACTCTGGCATTAGTAAAAGGCAGATCACAGATTTGGTGGATCAAAGCATTCAGATCAACACGCACTGCTTTGTGGTGACAGCCGACAACCGTTACATCCTTGCATGTGGTTTCTGGGACAAGAGTTTCCGTGTTTACTCCACTGAGACAGGTGCTTGTGTCTTTTGTGATTTTATGCCATTTATATGGCAACCTGAACATATAAAACTTGTACTCTTTACTACAAATAAATGTGAAGTGTATGTTTCTAAAATGCCATGTGCTCATCTGCTCACTCTTCATTCAGGGAAACTCACTCAGATCGTGTTTGGGCACTGGGATGTGGTGACCTGTCTTGCGCGATCCGAGTCCTACATTGGAGGCGACTGCTACATTGTCTCTGGCTCGCGAGATGCAACCCTTCTTCTGTGGTACTGGAGCGGACGACATCACATCATTGGAGACAATCCCAACAACAGTGAGCACATGACCCGGTTCATTTGAGCATTGCTTTCATTAACATAACTCCATGCTCAGTATTTAGTTGTACTAAATATATAATGGATTATTAGTGCAATAGAAAGTACATAGGACATTCACATACGTAGGATATTTCTTTTATTTATACTGATATCACACTGAGAGAAAAATGGTCTCTGATTTTTCTTTGTGAATATTTTAAATTCATTCCTTTTTTTATTGCCTGCTTACCTAACTTCATCTAACTCCTAACGTACCTTCTTTTTCATTTTTATTTTTGTGTGGTATTGCGTATTAGTTATGTAGCAAAAGAAATGATTGATTGACATTTGTAGGATTCCAGAAGCTGACCTTCTGTTGTATTGTAGGTGATTATCCAGCACCTAGAGCGGTTCTGACAGGCCATGACCACGAGGTGGTGTGTGTGTCAGTGTGTGCTGAACTGGGACTTGTCATCAGTGGGGCCAAAGGTCAGTCTGAGAGGAAGCAATCTGAATATTAGCATATCAGAAATGAACTCTTTTCATACTAGTATTGGTTTCCTTGAGAGCTTATAGAACTCAGATATAAACCCATAACAGGTAAGGAATTAAATATGTCTTAAAGATGTTTATTTAAAAGAAAATTATTATTGTCATTATTTCTCCTTTTTAAAATCTTGCTGTGTAATGACAGAATTGAGAGGTTGTTGCTATTGTCTTGTTTTACAGAGGGGCCATGTTTGGTCCACACCATCACAGGAGATTTACTGCGGGCCCTGGAGGGCCCTGAGAACTGTCTCCAGCCTCGTCTGATCTCAGTGTCCAGTGAGGGTCACTGTATCATCTACTATGAGAAAGGACACTTCTGTAACTTTAGCATTAATGGCAAACTCCTGGCACAGATGGAGATTAATGACTCCACACGTGTAAGAGATATAGTAGAACAGAAATACACATTAACCCAAAATAGTCTCTATATTTAACCTTATTTTGTTTTCCCCCAGGCCATACTGTTGAGCAGCGACGGTCAGAACTTGGTTACAGGAGGTGATAACGGTGTTGTTGAAGTCTGGCAGGCCTGTGATTTTAAGCAGCTGTATATTTACCCCGGCTGTGATGCAGGCATCAGGGCTATGGACTTATCCCATGACCAGAGGTGAGCACACCTGAGCTAAAAACCTAAAAATAGTAATATAATAAAGTCTAATAGTTTTACATAATATATATGAGTAGCCAAGGGAGGCAGTGTCTCCTTAAAAAAAATTGGATGAGAAAAAAATGTGTAGTGCAAAAAAAACACTAGTATTACAAAATATAACATTCGAAAGTCTATAAATCACTAATTTTACATTGTCTCTCTCGCCTCCCCTGAGCCCATTGAGTTGAGGGGGAAAGTGACGTGAGAGGAAGCAATGCCTCCATCACGATATGATTGGATATGGCTAGTTATGTTCGTCTGTGATTGCTATATATATATATATATATATATATGAATTAAAGTATTACCGTACGTTCTTAAAAAAAAAAGCCCAAACTTTTTAACAGTAGTGAGATATCACATACATAGAACTTATTTTAAGATTTATTTCACTTATTTTGATATTAAACTAAAAGAAAATTGTCTCTAAAATTACATATATAATTATCTAATTACATTTTCATATAAAATGTCATCCATAATATATCGTGTACATTACTACATGTTATTACTACATGTGTATGTCAAGTAAAAACAAATGTATTGTAGTGTTTGATTGCAGTCAAATGAACATAATTTAGTGCTTTTAATTATAAAAAAAAAATGTGTGTGTATAAAATGTATTGTGTACATTTTTCATATGAATATTATTTTTGTTCTATATATTTGCAGGACTTTGATCACTGGGATGGCATCGGGCAGCATTGTGGCGTTTAACATTGATTTCAATCGTTGGCACTACGAACATCAGAACAGATACTGAGACAGAACAAAGAGAGACAGAGATGGGAGGAGAGAGGGACCTTGTTTAGGGCCTGCAGTTGAGGCAGTGAAAACAGTGAAGTTCATTTCCAGCTTGACAGATGATGGTGTCCCTCAAAGTTCAGGGTTGCGTTAAACCCGGAAGAAATCACAAGACATATCGCCAACGTTACTTAGACCTTTAGGGTTGTCCTTCACTCCCCACTTACTATGATGAGTTGTCCTTTTGTATGCGAAGGTCATCGTACAAGATCGACAGCAGGACTGGATGGACTGTACTGCAGTTCCCAGCAGAAGAAGCTTAGAGAAAAACCACTAACAAAACAGATTTTGGGAGGGTTGTGGGAGGGAAGGATGGGGTCTGGTGTGGGATTAAGCGGTGAACTTAGTCTTTGTAAATTCAAATTCTAACGGTGCAATTCGTCACTATAAGGGGATAAAATCATACTTCCCACTTGCTCTCCATTATGGAAGATCCCATAATCCTTTAATTTATTAATGACTTGCTGTAAGATATTGTGTAGGTCCAACAAAATGATGATTTGGACAATTATAGATGAAGGCCTGCTGATTCACAGGGAGGAAGTGAACTGCTCAGACAGGAATCAAGCTTCTCTTTCCTCTTTGTATATTTGGTAATTGTTTTGTCATATATGTAAATATTGTGATGGTTAGGAAAGCCAGGCATGTAAGCAGGCCATAAAAAAAGAGAGAATAACAACAAAAGAAAAAGAACCCTCCCTCACTCACAATTTCATTTATTTATGAAAAAAGAAAATTATTAATGTTGAAGTTTTTGTATCAGACACATTGCACCGTTAACATCCCATATTTTTCCAGCATATACATTATTTTTATTATTATTTATTTTAGACCCATTCTCCATTGTATAATTTGTGCATTGATGTTTGTTGTATTTAAAAAATTAATATTATAATCATATGTGATGATTACATTGTACAACCACAGCCACAGTAAGCAATATCCTTGTAGCCGAGAGTGACTGCAGAAACACGGTTTAATACGTGGATTGATATGTTTGAAATCCACATTTATGAATATTGACTTATTTTCTTCCATCCCCCTCTTTAAAAAGTGTGATTGAAGGACATTTTTCAATCAACAACACTAATACTGAAATATAGTCGTTTTACTGCAGAGGTGTAATTACTAGTCAGCTGGAAGCTAAGACTGAGTTGAGAAATGAAAATATGAATAAATTATGCAAGTAATTCATTGCTCTGCCTTTTCATTGGCCATTTAATGTGAATTATACATGAGACAGCAGCGCACACACAACGTGCAGGTCTGTCTGTGTAGGTGAGCGGTCAGTACTGTATATTTGATTTGATTTGTACATTTACTAAATAACTTTTATTCATTTATTTTGCAAGGTGTATCTGATCATGATTGCATATTGTTTTAATTTATTTTATTTTATATGTCTGCATCATTTGTGGAGAGGAGAGGAATAGTTGAAGTAGATAACGGATGATTTATTTAGATTCAGATTACATTTTTAAATTCAGTCCCCACCTGCTGTTTCATGCATTTGCTGCAACTTGAATAAGCCAGAATCTCACAGGTGTCTCTTAAAATGTTTCAAATTCATGCCAATATATAGGTCAATAACTGTAAAATAAAATTGTTTCCTTTTTGTCGTATTTACAATAAAACAAGCCAAAACATCTTTTTGAGGTACTCGTGTGTCTGTTTATTTATTTATTTTTCTTTTCATTAAACATCTATTCTGAATGTCCTGAATTGAATGAGGTCAGTTAACAGCTTTTAATCATGGAAGCGTTCGAGTTCGAGAAGCGAAACTTCAAGGCTTTTAAGCAGGCTTCAAAATCATAGGGCCAATTCAAAACTACCTTTTTTGCGCCCTTCAAAGTCAGTTTTGGAAGGGGACACTATTTTCAGGGACATTCAGCACTCTATCAGTGTTGCAAATAAATATTTCTTATTATTATTAGCTTATTTTATTCAAATATTGTCTAATTGTCTCGAACTACACTTGCTTACCACCTTTTTATTAAACCATTTATCACTGACGAAAAATATTTTGCTTCAAATTAAAATAGACAAATTTAATTAACCTATTCTAGGCTTTACGTTTGCCGATTCTTACTGAATAGCAGCTTGCCAGCGGTGAGGTGATTAATAAAATAATAGAGTGAGGAATGGAAGGCCTGAGTCAGGCAGCATCAGTAAACAACAAAATGGGGTTATAATATAGTTTTTAATAAGATAATGTCTCAAATTATAATGTGAGAGCCACTCTGTATTCCATGCACTAATGAGAGAATACAATGACACAGTAAGCAGGGCTATGAGTTACTAGAAAACCTCTTACTGAAACACTCAACCCTAATCTGACCTCCTGAGACTAATTACACACAGGTACCACTGAATCAATGTCCTGCATTAATGAAATGGAATTAACCAGACCGAACGTTGGCATATGTGTTTCCAAGAGCTGACCCTGTATTAAGGAATGTTGCTTATGTCTTTCCCACAATGCATTTGTGCTTATGTTCCATATACCTAAAAACTGCAAAAATGGTTAAATGTGACACATTGTCTAGTTAAGATAAAGAAATATATTGTCAATATCAAAATAATTGAAATTATATTATTTACACTGATTACAAAAAAGGTCCCCATCTCACATATGAACAATTTCTGCGCAGCCACAATAGAAAGGAAATCCGCATCATGTTTATCTCTAAAGAGGTATCAGCAATTCAAATAGACTTCAGTCTGCTTAGAAAGGTTTTCGGGAACACTGGGTACTAATTACCAGGAAACAGATCTGCTAAATGTCCTTACAGTTTCCTTCTGGAACATCTGAACAATTCCGGACCCATAAAAACATCACATTTCTAAGGTGCTTCAAAAGAAAAAGACATTTTTGAACTTGAATAAAAAAGAAAATGTTTATTATGTATAAATAAATTTATTATAATGACCATAAATAAACAAGAAACCCCCTTCTTGACGGTCATCATTTTCCCTGCACCGTTTTTATGTGATCAGATTAAAAAATGGTTCAGTCCATCAGTCCACTTGGCCGCGTTCCGAATCCTCATAAACCCTTCTTCTCTTTTAGTGCCCTTTCCACTCGTTCCCTTCCCTTTCGATGCTAGAAAGGGGAGAAGAGGGAGTGAACAGTCTCCGAGGAGCAGGCAGAAAAGTCTTCAGACTCGGGCGTGGTGTTGGTGGTGGTGGAGGGACATGGACTGGGGCCTTGAGCAGGAAGTCCGCTGGTAGGTTGGGACAGGGGGTCGAGGTGCAGACCAGGAGTAAAGGCTGAGATGTGGAGGCTACAGGTTGGCTTGGTGGTCCAGGGAGCTGCGCTCACATTCTGGTGGCATCCTCGTCGGAGAATCTGCCTCTCCTTATCAAGAGCGGTGGTCTGATGGAGGAATGGAGAATTTTAGTCATGTGACAGAACCTGTACATGAGAGCAAAATAAAATACTCCTAATAAAGTCCCTCCCACCAAAATAAATTTTTGGGTGAACTATCCCTTTAATGAAAATTATTTTGTGTTTTAAAAAGTTATATACATAAAAAAAAAAAATGCACTACATTTAAAAAGTTTGATGTCAGAATTATTACTTTTTTTTGTTTTATTAGTCTTACATAGGCTGAATTTTTATGCAAAAAAGCAAGCATTACTTACTGTAATACTTTGAAATATTATTTAAGCTATGTATTGTCAGTGTCACATGATCCTTGAGAACTCATTCTAGTATATGCTGATTTGGTGCTTAAGAAACATTATTTATTCTTATCAATGTTGAAAACATTGCTTAATTATGATTTTTTTGTTGTTGTTGTTTTGAAACCACTGTGCATTTTTCAGTATTCATTTGCATCCTTGCTGAATAAAAGTATTTACTTCCGAACAAACAAAAGACTTTACTGACCTCAATTTGTGATTAGTTGTGTACATTTACTAATAAATATAAGTTTCTTTATTAAAAATGATTTTGTATTATAACACAAACAAAAAAACACTGTGGACAACATTGGGACTGCTGAGCATTTTATTTCTGCACAAGGTTGAAGATCACAAGAAGCTGGTTAGGAGCAGGACAGTGACACAAGCAGCACAATGAGGGAAAAGCACATAAAATATGCCAATTGCCAAATCATGCACATTCTCTCCACCCGGACTCTTTCACACACAGACACACACACACACACACACACACACACACACACCACACACACACACACACCACACACACACACACACACACACACACACACACACACACACACACACACACACACACACACACACACACACACACACACACACACACACACACACACACACACACACACACACACACACACACACACACACACACACTGGCTGAATGACCACAGCAGCCGTCTATGATCATGACATGAGCAGGTTTCAGTGCCTACACTAGGATTCAACAAGACATGGGCTGGCGTGCTGCAGAGGACACATGGCATTACCTTATCCAAAACATGCTCGGGTTCTGACAGAAATCCAACGACCCTGATCTCTGGATGGAAAAGTCATGGTCGAGCTAAGCGAAGAGAAATCAGTGAAGCTCAGTGGACAGCACTCAGAAAACATTATGGAAATACTCAGATCATCAGCTGCAAATCCATTTCAAATGTTAGTACAGAAAATAATTTCAAAGTATTATAGCGTTTGAACTCTTTTGCCTCCCATAAAAGCTGTCCATCACACATGGTGTCTGGTATTCAGCTTTCTGGAACTTTAATGTTTATTTAGCGTCTCGATTGTTAACTTCAGGCTTTGACAGTCAAGTGTGGGCTTACCGTCATCACAGACATTCCCGAGGTGTTGTTGCTGGGCTTAGGCCCAGTGTTAAAGTGCTTCTTGATCTTTCCCGCCACTGACAGCTGGTGCTCATTTTCTGACAGACCGTCATTCTGAAACAGCCATTGAAATGAAGCCCATCAGCTACAATAGTTATTAAACAAGAGGACTAAAATGTATCATGACTGTGTCAGTCCTATAATTAAGCAACAAAGACCCATACACACTATAGTGTAATGGATTCAGGCTGAGTTACTCACAGTGACCCAGGGATGTTCCAGCACCTGCAGCGCCGTGTATCTCTGATCCACTTCCACCTGCAGCATAGACACTATCAGCTTCTGAGGAGACGGACAGGACAGAGAGAGTTACTGCCAAACCCTAATGCCAATCATGACCTTGAATTGGTGAACACAATGACTTACAGTAAACAAACAGTAAAAAAAAACACTAGTATTTAATAATAATAATAATAATACGTAGTTAAAACCAAAACTCAATATGATTTTAAACATTCTACATTTCGTAACTTGTCTATAGTGATGCTAGTCAGAAATTTTGATTTTAAAATCACACATAATAATCATATTATTTTGATTTGAAAAAGACCAAATATTATTTAGCATCATAATATTTTTATTTAAAAACATTTTAAAAAATGTGTAAAACATTTTTTACTATCCCACATATTTATTATTTAATCCACATATATTTCACTTACTTTGGCTGAGTCTGATACATTGTCCCAGTACGGAAGAGGGAATTCTAACTGTCCCAGCAATATCTGGTCAAACAGAGTTTCTTGATCATCAGTGCTCCTGAAATAAAGAGTGCAACTTCAAATATATATCAACAGGGGGAGCTCGTTTCATTGCGTTCATTGATAGTACGACAAATAGCCACAGGGTGGCGCAGTAACAGCTTACATAACCTTACAGCTTTGATTACATTTTTCAAAACTGCACTACATACACACCTAGAATGTATTTAAGAATTAATCTTCGATATGTGAACCATTTATTTATTGCAAAAACCTAAAAAATGGTCCTCTCACACAGGCCTAAGCCACATTTTGACATTATCAATGAACTTACCCACGAAATGGAGGAAAGCCACAGAGAAGAATATATGTGATGACTCCCGCGGCCCAGATATCTACCTTAAGGCCATACCTAACAGCAAACACAAGGTGTTTTAGTATTGTTGGTCTTATTAGAATTTATCTTTAAACTCTACATAATATGATCATTACAATCACAACACTATGCTTAACATCACACGAGTCCATGAAAAATTCACCCGGTTTCTGCGATAATCTCTGGTGCTACATATGTGGGTGTTCCACAGACAGTGTACAGAGGTCCGTCTACCACGGTGGCCAGGCCAAAGTCGCCCAGCTTCAGGGATTTGCTTCCGTCTTGATGCTCATACACCTGTGAACCAAAGCCAAGAATAACATTAGACCAAAATCAACCTAGTCTCTTCAAAGCAATCTATGAAAATTACATATCCGGCTCTCAATTCAGATCAGTGTCAAAAATATGCACTGGCTTCAATAAATGGATATTTGTGCATTTAATGTCTTTAACCTAAATTCTACTGATGCTAAAAAGGAACAGGATTCTAAGCTTGGCTGGCTTTGTGTTTGGTGTTATATAATATGTAAAGTGATGCGTTTTGAAAAAGCCTCATTCTGCACTGCAAGGTGCATTTGACATCCATGCTTCTAGCCACAAGCGATTATCTTTGAGATGCGGAGATAGAGCAAGCGCATATGTGAGCCACTGCACGGTTCTTTCTAGCTCACTGGACTGCGTTTGAGAAACAGATGGTTTTATTCACTGTTAGCGGGTCACATTTTCTATTGTAAGACCTACAGCATTTCTAGCCAAATTCCCCAGTTCATAAACAGGGTTTCATAAACAACATTTCCATCCTGAATCAGGAGAGGAAGGGTACATGTATAAGTCATTGATTCATAAAAGCAGCCTTGGAGAACAGTACAGTCTGTAAACTGTCAATGTGTGAGTCACATCTCAGTTCTTCCGCTGCTGAAGTGATATCACACGTATGCACTGAGTCAGTAGGTGGCTGGTCTAGACTCAGTCAAAGAGCTCGCAGCAATTATTTCTCTTTCTCCAAACACACTTATATTGTTCCAGGCCAGCCCACAAGACCTATGAGTTTCCTCCATTCCTTTCCTCTGCACGTACGCACAGAAACACACGCATGACCCACACGGAAAACCCAATTTAGGATGTTATAACTGTTGCGCTTGTACCTGTGACATGTTAGACATGTCAGGATGACTTTCTCAGAGGTACGTTTTTGAAAAGAATGAAATATGGAATAAAAGAAGGCGTGTTGATATCTTACCAAAAGGTTCTCTGGCTTGATGTCCCTGTGGACGATGTTAAGGCTGTGTAAGTACTTGATAGCATTGGCCAGGTTGTACAGCATGCTGCTGGCATCCCGCTCAGTGTATCTGTTGGCAGAGGTGATGGCATCAAAAAGATCTCCTCCCTAAAAATAAGAATGAAGATGCAAATTACAAAACATAGGACAAATTCAATATAATAAAGATGCAAATGAAATAAACAGGTCTATTTAACAGAAAAAAATATAATTATCACCTTCAATGTATGAATTTAAAATATATGTGCTTTGATTACAGAAGCTCTATTTAACAGTAGCATTCAATTTAGAAATATAATTATCGCCTTCACTGTATGAATTAAATATACATTGATTCTTATTAAAGCTACTAAAGTTGTTCAACCAAGAGCACTAAGTGATTCTCTCTCTCTCGTGTTGTTGTTGTTGTATATTAGGCTGCTGTCACTTTATGACGTAATGCATGGATCCAGTACTAACACTTATCTGATATCTTTCCAAACTGTTTACTTTTATACCCTGTAACATGGGCATTTTGAAATGTTTTTGTGTGTATTTGATATGCTGCAAGAAAGACACGAGACCAGAGGGCAACAGGCATCGTCTAGCGTGTTAACAGAAAAACAATGGTAAAACATTCCAGTGTAAAGTAAAATACGTTCTGTGAGAACGGCCCCTAACTTTTATTAATATCATGCACATCTCAAGCTTTATTTTTTATTGTTCTAAATTCCAGTTCACACCAAGGATGATAATTATTCAGTTTTAATACTCGTTCTAACTCAACAGGTTTATAAATGCACTTTTTACATTCCACAATATATAAAATACCTGTGGATAGACACTTTATATTGTCTTCTGTCTAGCTGTAGTTTAAGGTGTCTTTGACATCTACAGGGAGGTGTGTGAATGGAACGGTTCAGTAGTTGCGTTTAGCTTCCAAGAAAGTTGGTATTTTCATGTACACAAAATGCTCTGCATCATGAGTTTTCCTGAGATCAAGTTGTTTATACAAAGAAGGCAGAAAGTTCATGGTGGCCTGGTTTGCTCTTCACATGGCAGAAATCCCCTCAAAGAGTCGAGTAAGTGGAACAGCAGCTTAAAATAACACTCAGTTCAACAGAGCCAGCACAACTGCACAGGGAAGCCATTACGGGAAGCCACCAAGAGCTAAAATTCATCCTTAACTCCACAAGAGGTATAAAACCAGCTGTGACTGGATTTTTGCTAATCTTTCTGTCTATCGATCTGCATTTGATTTCACTTCAGGTTTGAACAGGTGCATTAAAATGATAGCTTGCGTATGTTGTAGTACACACCTTAACAAGCTCCATGACCAGGTAGAGTTCACTGTAAGTGTCCATTTCCTCAATCAGCAACACAATGTTTGGGTGTTTCACTCTTCTGAGGATAGCCACCTCATTCTGGATCATATGCTCCTGTGCAGGAGAAAAAGATTTGGAATAAAAATGTATTGCACAGATTGTTATAAAATAAAAATATAAGCATTTTATTGACAACATCATAATGCATCCATCTCACCTTTCCTCTGCATTTGCCCTTGTTGATGATCTTCAGAGCATACGCCCTGCCAGTCGAGTGCTCCACACACTCGTGGACCACCGCAAAGTTCCCATCTCCGATCATTCGGCCCACTTTGTACCGATCTGAAATGGAGCTCGGGACTGTGGGTATCGGTGTCTCCTCCAAGGGCTCAGCTGCAGACGGTAAGGAAGAAAATTAAAGCAAGACTGAGTGGGCCTCATTCAGAATCTGATTTTATGATTGGAATCTCTGTAGGCAGTGAAGAAATTTGATTCTCAAACAACATTCCCAGTCTGAGAATCTCTATGATTGCAGCTCAACAAACAAGACGTTTGGTTTACACCTCATGGATTCTTTCATTAGTGCTTTACAGTCAGCTACAGTGTGTACACTGAAGTGGAAATTATTTGTGGATGACCTGCAGACACTCTTGAGATAAACATCTTTACTTGGTGGCCCTGAACAACTATAAAAGTTCTTCGATTAATAAAGGGCTTCTCATTCATTCACTTAAAAACTGCCATATCTGCATGAGTTTAGAGAGTCGCAGAGCACTTTGTAAGAAAGTCTGAATGCAATATGTTTGAATGCAATTATAATGCATGGATTTAGAGAAGGTCAAGTTACTGCCATGTTTTTATTAACTAAAACTATAAAATAATTCAGTAAGTCATAATTCAGAAGTCAGAAAGAGCTTTATTGCCAAGTTATGTTTGCACATACAAGGGATTTGTTTTAGTGACAGAGGCTTCCAGTACACAGAGACGACAACAACAACAGACAATAAAAAAATAAATATATGTGAATAATATATATATATATATATAAACAAAAAACGGACAAGAATTGTCTGTACTGGTGTGCTATAGAATAGAATAGAATAGAATAGAATAGAATAGAATAAGATGTAGGGATGGATTAAGATGTATAGGGTGGTATCAAATAAACATAAACATAAGTTGTGTTGCACATTTTTATTGCACAGTGGGGAGAGCATTTAACTGTTCATAAGTTAGATTGTCTGGGGGAAGAAACTTTACTTGTGTCTGATTGTCCAGGTGTTCAGTGCTCTATAGCACTGACCAGACAGCAAAAGTTCAAATAAGAAAATGGCTTAGATGTGAGGCGACTGATTTTCTGAGCCTTTTTCCTCACTCCTTTTCATCAATCTGTAGTCATTCAGTCCTGTGTTTTTGGGTTTCTTTGGAATGGGAATGATGGTGGAGCGTTTGAAGCAGGCAGGGACTTCACACAGCTCCAGTGATCTGCTGAAGATCTGTGAAAAGATGTGGGCCAGCACAGGTTTTTAGACAGACTGGTGAAACAGCGTCTGGGCCTGGTGCTTTCCTTCAGTTTTGTTTCCTGAAGATCTGACACACGTCATCTTCACTGATCCGAAGTACAGGAGGGGAGTTGATGGAGGTGTTAATGTTTGTGTAGAGAGATGGTAAGAACAGGTGTTGGGTGTGAGACCGGGAGTTTCAAATGTACAGTAAAACTCATTCAAGTTGTTGATTCACCTCAGTGTTGGGGGATGGTGTCTTCTAGTTTGTAATTGAAATTTGTAATTGTAATTGAAAATTGTAATCCAATAAAGATAACTTTTAAAAATATAAGGAAAATATAAACGTTGCCTTGGCATGATAAATAAAAATAAATAAATAAAAAAAATGACAAAAGCGCATAAAATGACTAAAACTACAATTAAAATGAAAACTGAAAATAAAAAAGGTAATACATTTCAAAATAAAAAAAATACTATAATAGTATATGAATGACACTATCTAAACCAGCCTGAAGTGGTTTTACTGGCTCGATTTCTTACCATCACTCACAGGCCCTTCCTCTTCATCCATACTGCAGACTTTGGTAGAGGTCAGAGACAGAGAAGAACCGCTGTTCTGGGATCCCTGTGAGGAAGAAAATATCCAATTAAATTAAACTAAATAGATAGCAGTACATGGCCAGTGTGTATGAAAAATATAACTCCAAAAACCACCGACAACCACCTAACTTCAAAAATACAGACACTGAGAAGCAGCTCACTGGGCTATTCTGTCTTTCTACCTGTGCTGGATATCCTCAAGCTGCCCCGTCTACTACTCCCATCAGGACAGCCAGCACACTGGGGACACAATCCTCATTCTCACATTTAAACACAGCACAGTGTTAGGACAAAGTGTATCTTTGCTGGTTGCCATAGCAGCAGCAACTGCGAGGGAAGTTACTGGCTGTGCTGTAAATTGGTTTTCGCTCTCGGTTGCCGCCAGTCAGGGTGCAGGGACCCTTTCAGGGCCGCACGGAGAGTAATTGGAATAATGTCTCCTGGAGCACTGTGCTCCCCTAACTGCTGGGAGAACTCAAATGGATTTGATTGGATGTAGCAGCGTGTGACAACGGCCCCGGATGCACCTCAGAGGGCCTGCTAATGGTGAGAATGAAGTGCAAATCTGCTGAGACGAACCAGTGGCTGGGTCATGGAGGGTCAGCACTCCTACAGTCACTATTTGATAATGGCAGTTTGAGTGGATGCATATGAGACACCAAGATAGGGTTGTTTAAGTGTCATCAGAAACAGTTTTGACTCGAGTGTGTGTGTGTGTGTGTGTGTGTGTGTGTGTGTGTTTCCGCATCCTTTTTCTATTTCATTCAGATCACAGTTTGTCCTGGCGCTATCAAAACTCTTGTTACCATGGAAACTGTTGGAGTGTACTAATAATATTTTCCCTCTGCGAGACAGGAAGCAGCCAGAGACAAGCCCATATAAGGCATCTTCCTGTTTCCTGGCTGAATGCTAGGTCAAATCACACCAAACAGGCTGAATTTCTGCACCTTTTCTCAGGACCGGAAAGAAACAGAATAAACCATGCAGTAAGTATTTATTCTTTTGATTTGTTCTTTTACTGATTAAAAGTGCATCATGTAAAATCCATGACCATGTGTTCACATGCAAATGTAAGTACTCAGTTGCATAACAGTCTGTTATTCAGCATCTGTGCAATTATGATTCTGATAACGCAAATTTACCTTAATCATCCCTAAAGTAGTGTCGCAGGAACACTCTATCAAATCATTCTCTCGAAAAAAAAAACAATTAACACGCTCAGTATCAATAACAATGCCGCAATATTACATTTTAAGATAACTCTTGAGATTTTGTTGCAAACTAATTGCATAATGGCTTGAATGACTGATTTAATGGCAGATATTATTTTGTTTTGTGGAGATGGGGATGCCATGGGGAAATTTAATCCAAAGGCCAGAGAGGATACTGCTGTTCTCATCAGGATCACTGCTACTCAGAGATTTTGGGGAATAGCTGTAGAGATGCTAGACCACTTAGCTGCAACTCCATTAAGACCAATGTGAGAAAATCTCACAAGAGTCACTTCAGGACATTTGGTGATTACACACATAATCTAATTCCATGACCGTCTGCATTAATTTGTTTTTGAAATGCAGGGCTGTAATTAACACTAATGTTTGTGCAGTACAAAATAAACATTGTTTTGGCATCCGGAAAGTCTGGGACAAATAAAATGTGATTAAAGGAGCTCTGAGCCAAACTGTCCCAAAAAACAGAGGAGGACCCAAAAGATTTAGTAAAGAACACCCAGTTAAGTTCATACTAGATATAGAGATTTACTGTTTAATGTATTAACATCTTCAATTATACGTACATGCTGGAACCATTTCATGACATCCTTTTGGCAAATAAACATAATTCTAAAATAATGCATTCAAAATAATGACCAGAAAATGACACAATCTTTTCTTTTTATACATTAAAACAATGAAAAATGATAGATTATGATACAAAACTAATACAAAAAAAAAATTATAATAACTACATGATTGACAATGTCTTGAAAGTAAAGATATACAGGACAGTATAACTGAGCAGAGTCCAAAAGAAAAAGGTGAAAACAGCAAAACAATGAAAACCAATGGAACTGAAAACTACTGCGGAGACAAAGTATCAAGTTGTCTATTTTTTAAATAACTATGAAGTGAGCATTTAACTCCATGCAACATGTCTGTAGCATGTTTTTTAAAATAGCTCTTTTTCTGTTACACAAAATAATAGGTTTGGAATGACATGGGGGTGAGTAAATTATGAACTATCCCTTTAAGAACATTAGAGATTAAGAATATCATTATTTTGCTCATGTACATTTTTAAATCAATGTTCATGGAATGAAGGAGAACATACAGTACATGCACACAAACACAATGTCATTTAAACAGAAAATATACAGGTGTGAAAACACCAAAGGAAAATGTGAAGAGCATGCAACCCAACAGACAGTTTGAGGGACATAATTTAATGGAGATGATGAATTTTTATGAAAATTCTAATTCAAGCCCTAAACAACTCAGAAAGAGACAGGTGCGATGATGAGCTCTATGGCCTCACTTTTCATGTTATGCAACACACGCAACACTCATCCTACCTAGTTAACTACATATCCATCAAAATGACTGGAAGAAAATTGCATTTAATCTCACAACTCTGATGAAAACGAATAAAATCGTAACCTCATTTACCTCGATTCATCCTTCTTTAGCCAGATTGAGAAGGATTAGCAGACTTGGAAACAAGTCCCGACACTCCTTCATGTGTTTTGACACAGATTAAAAATGTATTTGCCGCCATAGCATCAAATCTGTCTGTGTTCCATATTTTCCCCCAGAAGAACAGAAATCTCGTGGAAAGAAAGAGAAATGATGGAGAGTATATGCCTGAGGACACAGAGCCCGCCCCACACAAACACACGTATATATTCCCAGTATAGCCCCAGCACTCTTGTGTAGCTCGCTTCTGAAAGTGGGTCATTTGTTGAATGCAATTCACAGCCCAGGCTCGAGCAGTAAAGCTAATTAATATTAAATCACTAGTAATGATCTGTGCTTAAATCATTCACTTGGAAGGAGTAAGGCCATTTAAAACTGCAGTATAAACTATCAGAGATGGTTCATAATAGGCAATCTTTGGAACGTATTGCTAGCAGAATACTGTTGTTATCACATACTTTAGCAATGTATAAGTTCACACTGCAAACTAATTGACTAACCAAGCCAGAAAGACGCAATAACAACATTCAGAGACATTCAGAGATATAAATTCATAAGCCAGATAAAGAAGTGCCTGCTTCTTTGGAAACATTTGGAGAGAACATTCAGTTCTTTTGCATTTGTATCATATTTATGCAAATGTTTTTTCTCCTTCCTTCATTCACAGAACTACACTGGGGAGTTTTCAAAGCCTGACCCACTTATGCAGGAGATGGTTGCAAAGACGCTGAGATGTGTCTCTGCTTTGGGCAGATTTTACTGTCCCAAATTCTCATTCTGCAACAGCAATGAGCTGAGAGCAAAGCCATCTGACAGAATCAAACTGCAGAGAGATCATCCAACTTCAAGAGCTCAGGCTGCAGTGCAGGATAAGTGAAAGTATGATGAGAATCTGAGAGTCTTTGCTAGTGGGTGGAGGGAAAACACAAAGTGCTCGGCATCTCTGTCTCTCAGCCGGCAGGTTGACTGAATCGCATTTAGAATCATTAAAATCCGACTCTTCCTCAAGAGGAAGTTTAGCCACTTCTAATGCAATCTGCAACAGTTGTGACCATTGGACCACAAAACCAGTCATAAGGATCAGTTTCTCAAAATTTTGATTTATATACATCATTTGAATGATGAATAAATAAGCTTTCCATTGATGTATGTATTTGTTAGGATAGGACAGTATTTGGCCGAGATACAACTATTTGAAAATCTGGAATCTGAAAGTGCAAAAAAGTCAAAATACGGAGAACCTTTAAAGCGGCAGTCCGTGACTTTTGACGCTCAATAAACAGAACTGCTTGCGTCTTGCGGAAGAACACTGTAGCTGGAGCTACTTCTCTCTGTTTATAATTTATCACAAAGGTACCGGGTTACTCCGCCGCGGTACCCCCGAAGCAATGTAAAATAGTCCGAATATAAACACTTATTATAGATGTACCCTAGTGATTCAGGACAGGCTAAAAACACGGTTTGGAAAATGGATTCATGGTGTACTCGCTTATTATATACATTTTGTAAATCTTGAACACAAAAAAAGTTACGGACCGCAGCTGTGATTGGTTGTTTCTTACCGGGAGCGATCGAATTTCTGCAAATGGCAATAAGACCACTGGGAGGAGCCAGAGGAGCTTGATTTTTTCACAGATGATCTGTCTCATATTCTACTGTCAGGACATAATGACAGGTTTCACAAATACATTTGTACAAAAGTTACCTACTTCAGCTTTAAAGTTGTCCAAACAGTTCTCAGCAATGCATATTACTAATCAAAAATTAGGTTTTGATATATTTATGGTAGGAAATTTACTAAATATTTTCATGGAACATGATCTTTACTCAATATCCTGATGATTTTTGGCATAAAAGAAAAATCTATAATTTTGACAACTTAACAACTAACAATTTAGAATATAAAAATGTGAACATGTCTGTACTTTCCCTCAGAGTTGCAGTCAATTATGTCATATAAAAGAAAAAAAATGTCCAGCTGCAATGCTATTGAAGAAGTGCCATATTTGCAGTCAACCATTAATTTATTCTTTGAGTGAAACTATCAGTGGGGTTACCAAGAGAGAAAAAAAAATAGATGGTCATGTGACCTTAACATGGTGGCCCCCATAGGCAAACAATGTAAAATAATTTTTATTATACTAATATCTTTTGTCTTGGTTTCATATATAATTGTAATAATTAGTTCATCTTTTAAGGGTTAACAATAATAAGAGTGCACTTTTAGGAGAAAGGCATTAACTAATAAAAAAGCAGTAAGAACACATTGAGAGCATTAGATTCAATATGAACTGGTTTAAGGTCAGTAAAACTCCAGTTTGGTAGTGGCCAACAGTTTCTGATTAATCTATTTTGGCTCAATATCAGCACGTGATTTTGCTGGCTGTAAAACTGCACTGCAGCTGGATCTGATGTGTCCCAAAAGCTCAACATTTTGAACATTTGGAATGGAGTGCAATATCCTCAATGATTGAAAGCTCCAGTGCATTTGAGGAATAGACAAACACTCAGAAAGACTGGAAGACAGAGAGACTCTTGATTCTTAAGACAGAGAGCCACTAGATTTTAAGGTTCATTTAGTAACAGGAGATAAACTCTGGACTGGGAAGGAGAAGTTTCTAATTCATTAAACCTCTTTGCGTTAGTCTATCAACTGCAGGATTAGACTGTTTGACTGGGTCAAATGCACACAATCTCCTCACAATCATACACAAACTTTTCTCGGAAAACAAATAGTAATGCGTCTCTTGGAAAAAATGTGAATAGATAAACATTTCCTGGTGAGTTGCATGCTCCTTCAACAGCATGTATCATGTCATTTTTCTTTCTCCATGCTGTCTCAATCAGGGTACAAAATTAGCACTCGCCAAGCACCATATGTGAGTAAAAATTGGTTTTGGTGAGTAAATAAAACATTATTTGTTATTGGCAGGTAATATTATTAGAAACTGTATAGTATAGTGTAACAGTAAACGATTTATATGTATAGTCGTATATAGTCATCCTCACTGATGTAAGTGATTTGAGCGATTCAATTTAAACAAATATGAACTGTATAAAATCTAGGAGTCTTCAGAACTCAGTGTGGTGACACTTGAGAGGCAATATATATAAATATCACCTTATATATGATGCTGCGAATGACAACCTGGGAAAAATTTCCAAATAATTTGACATTTTGTTCACAAATTGTGAAAAAACTGCTTCATAGCAGGTAAAGAAAGTTTTGGTATTTATTCTCTCAAATGCTCACCACTGGCAGATTAATGGCAAATGTTAATTTTAGACCCAAGTTTTAATGTAACTTTAAAATTGCTGCTCTACTACAACCAGAAGTCATTTTCCATGATTGATGCTAATGGACTTTCACGCTTAACTCTGACGATGACACGTGAGAGACAGAATGTTTCCAAAAGTAGTGGCCCAGACTAAGGATTGATTGTGGACCTTAGTGCCACTTTGAAGAAGTGGGGAAGTTAAGCTGTGCTGTCAATGATGACCTTGTCCATTTCCTGAGAACATAGAAGGAGCGTATTATATAGAGCCCAAGATGGCGGCAGAGGGCAAAAAAAATGTCCTAAGTAGAAAAGGATCTGGACACTCAAATTGCACGATATACTGGATAAACACCATAGTGTAGACACATAAATGACACATTTTAACACAGTAGAATTGGGTTTAGATGTTAGATTATATCAAATGCACCAGGTTGACAGTAGAAGATTATATTTGGGCAGGTGGGCATAGCTAGTGTAAAAATATGGCCTGTGTTTGTGTGTGTGCATTAGGGTGATTGTGAAGAGAAGGTCTTACCCTGCGTTTCTTCAGGCTCCCTGGGCTGGTGGGAGACGGACTGGGTGATTTTGCAGAATGGGGTGTAGACTGCTGACTGGCTAGGGTCCCATTCACTACAAAGAAAAAGTGGAAAAATGTCTGAGTTCACATACACACACACACACACACACACACACACACACAAAAAGTGTACAAAGTTTGTGAATGAAGCTCAGCAAATATTTCAAGAGTCCCTAGGAGGCTGCCAGTGCTCTTATATTCAAAAAGTGAGCTTTTCAAAAGCCTGTCTGCAAGTAAGAAGAGAAGAAATCACCCACACCGCTGCTCCTGCTTCCCACACTCCCATCCCAAAACAAATCCTCTTCGGATAGAAATCCCTACATTTCCACAACCTCACATCTTCCAAGGCCCATCAGTCATGGTATGACTGCACTAAACACCACTGAGAAGATCTGAACTCTCCAAAGTGATTCATATTCACAGGTGACTGCCTCTTTTTGCTGATACAGTACAGATTAGGAATTATCCCTTGCTAGTTTTACACTCTCTCATATGTTAACAGGACACAAAAAAGTGAAACATCCATCGCCAAAAAAAAAAGTTTTAAAGGTTTAAACAGAACATCAACATTTAAATAAGTAGCAAAAGTAAGTATTATATTTTTAACTGCATCATTTCCATTCTAATTCACTTTTGAAATGCAATAAAAGCCGGAGCTATTAGTGTATGATTGATGGAAAGGTCAAAGCTTGTAGTGAAGTTATAGAACAAAAATAAACCAATGTGTTTTATGACTGAAATTAATTTTTAAATGCATAGAATGGTTAAATATTAAATATGAACTGGGCCAAACTAAGTGTGTCAAAAGCTACTGTAAAAAATAATATAATATTAATAAGTTGTAACACTGTTAGTACATTACAGACCTACAAAGGTGCACACACGCACACCAGTCAAGTTTCTTGCTGTTAAAATGCTTATGACTAAAAATATATATATATTTTGGAGAAATGAATTTAATTACCACAATATTTTAATGTACAGTGTGTAGCAACCCATACTAGTTTATTCATTTTACACAGACTAGGGATAATTTCTAAACTATTTTTATTCGTAGCAGACAAATATGGGAATATCACATGAAAGTTTGAGACATATAGCATAATAAAATGTGTTACAACACTCCTTGGTCTCTTCTATAAAGACTAAAATTAGAAATGGTTAACCTACTCATTCACATATAAATACACATCAAATAAAAGTCATTCTGGCGGAATAAACATCACTATTAAACTCCGTAATAAAAATAAAAAGCCAGCTTCCCATGTATCCACTGAAGAGCAGCGAATCCGCCTCTCCTACCTTCGTATTGCAGCATCTTGAGACACAGTGCTATCCCAGATGGCAGAAAGCAGCAGCACTCGCTGAGCGCGGATTCCAATGAATGGAGCAGCGGAGAGCAGAGCGGAGTACAGAGCGTGAGCCGCTGCTCGCTCATTGGCTCGCTGTCTGCCTGCGTAGCTGTGACGCGCGCCCGAGCAGTGCGGTACGGTAGTGGGAGGCGCGCGGAGCTGAGGTAATGGTGGAAACGCGCAGAATCTTCTCACCGACAGACCTTTAATGGCACTCGAACCACGGCCAGATACAAACATAAACACTACCGTATTTTAACATGAGATAGTGATTTCTAAGGCCTTTCTGCTTTTGTGTAGTTAAAAGATATTTTAAATGACAGTTTTACTTAGGTTATACAAGTAATTTAAATGTGATCTCTAACGTTATTTGATCTCAGGTGTTTTATTCACGAATTCGGTAGTATTATTATAAAGTATTATTTGTTCTCAATCATTTATTTAATTATTTAGTTATTCATTAATTTATTTGGTTTCTGAAAGCAGGTGAACATTAACCGTTTTAAAACCCCTATAAAAAAGCTTCTTAATAAAAGCAATTTTTCAGCATGAACCTTTTGTGATCGATGTGGTGTTTACAGGAAACAGAAAAACAAGTTATAGCTTTTTAGATGTCAATTCTTTTAGCGTTCAGTCTATTTTTACTGAACATGATTAAATCTAAATCTAGAAGTGAAAAAAGGAAAGCTGAGGTATTCAGTTTGGGTGTTTTGTGGTTCGCAAGTTTTCTTTGAAATGATGTGTGTTTGTGAGTGTTTACAGGTTTTGCTATACTTGTGCGGTTAAAATCGAACATTTCCTCATACATAGTTAAACATGCCTTAAAACGACTTCTAATCGTCCAAATCATTTTGTTTTAAATATCAAGAGGTTTGCCAAATTTTCAGCACCATATTAAAACCACTTGATCCATGAGACGCCTTCACTAAAATGTGAAACTAATTTGTGTGTGTGTGCGTGTGTGTTTGTAAGACTAGGGGGAAGAAGTACACTCATTAGCACCATCTGTGGTGCTTCATTAATTTGATGTAAGTGATGCTTCACAGAGAGACTCATCACTGTTTTATTTTGGGGTTAAACAGGTTCTCAAAGTCCCATTTTGGAAATGGCAAAATTTAAACCCTTCATTTGAAATATAACAGAACATGTAAAGCAAGGACAGAATATTCAAAACTGGATTGGGAACCATGGGTCAGAAATAAACTTTTCCATTAAGGAGCAATATTTGCCCCCTGGAATTGGTTTCATGGGGGCATTTATAAGATGTAAGAGCAATTTGTATCATTACTTTTTAAAAATGTATCTGTTGTGTCAAATACTTGCAGCTACTTTAATCAGTGACAATATTATAGACTGTTACCATTAAAAAAAAATTCAACATCAACAAAAGCCATTTTTACTGTACAAAGGTGGAACATTTGCAGCATCTGACATTGCTTTGATGTTTACACCAGCTGTTTAATGCTGCTGACATACAGTACGTGTTTACACAAAAAACTGCATAATGTAAATAGGTTATAAATTACTAAAACGGAACCTCATTAAAAGGGTAAATCATTATTGTTGATTATTGCTCTTGATATTTTAATGATTATTAATGTTGATTAATAGAATGCTTTTATTTATTTCTTTATTTTTACATTTCTTCGTGGGGGGAAAACACGCCTACAGACAAAACAAGACAAGAACCGTTCATGTGAACACTTCACATTGTTTTTGTGATGAGCGTAAGAAGGTTTGAAAGCTCAAACATACATCTATTTTCATGACTGCAAGTAATTGAACATCACGTTCATAACCAAAGCGGAGGTTGAATGCATTCCCCACTTCCTTCATAAATACACAAACATAAATGACTGCAGCTATAGAGCATGTTACAGCACTACAGGGGACTACTGGTAAAATGGCCATATTTTATGTATGGGATATGTGTTCAGCATGGTTTATAATATAAAAATAAATTTTGACGCTAAAAAGATTGCTCTGAAGAGTTTGCTCTTGTGTAATATGCTGAGCTGTGGGAGGATGGATCCAGTGATGTGACCTCTCTCATCTCTCCTCCTCCTCTCTCTCTGCTGTTAGTGTTTACTTCTCTCTTTTTCGCACCAGGTGCAGTTTGGTCCGCTGTTTGCATCTGACCCTTTGTCCATAATTCAAAACGAGGATATGATACAAAAGGGACCGTGAAAGAGGCACAGTGTCCTCCCCTGATATACCCCTGTCCTGATCTAACACTCCCACTACAGCTGAGCAGAAATAACTTCCGTGTGAATATGAATGACTTATGATCCGTCACAAAAGAGATGATTATGTTTTTAGGGCTGTTAATTGATACAAATTCTTGTAAAATGAATTCATTACATCTATCAATATGTGCAGAATAAATCCCCCCAAAGACAATTCAAAGAGAAGAAAATCAATGAATAGACGTTACAAAAAAATGCCCTTTTTTGCCATCAAGTATAACATTGCAAAGCAGAAAGCTGTGTGTTTGCAATAAAAAAATCCAGTATTAAGATGTTTTTACTTCAAATGTTGCTTTCTCCATTGAAAATGTAATCTTGTATGAATCAGGAGTGAAATATGCGCAAAATTAGATCAAAATCTAATTATGCGATATCAAGCATCAAAGTTTGATTTCAACCAATAATTTCAATCTTTGACATGGCCTTAATCAGTCAATATTAAAGATATAAAGTTTATATTTTCACAAAATGTCCTACATCTTTAATGAAGGATGATTTTATGTAGAAAACAGTAAATCTTAAAAAAGAAGAAAAAAGACTTATGTTGCTTTTTCACTGAACGAAGCATTATTATGGATTACCATTTGATATTTGGTTTACTCGTGGACTATTGTGATGTTTTTATCATCTGTTTGGACTCTCATTCTGATGGCACCCATTCACTGCAGAGAATCCACTTATCTGTTCAGATGAAGAAACAAACCCATCTATATCTTGGATGGCCTGAGTGGAGTGAATTTTCAGCAAATTTTCAATTTGGGGTGAATTTTTCCTTTAAATCAATGTCAATTATGAGATGTTCGAATAATGAGAAATTATAGTGAAAATGTAAAAAGTAAGGTTGTAATTACAGGAATGAAATTACATAAAGAGTTCTTGGCAAATATGTTTACACAAATTACGCAATACACTATATATAAATACACTTCTGCATTATTCAAATATATGGAGCATCCAGATTGCAGTTGTGCATGTCCTCTGGGGTGCTCAGAGCTCCATTCTGTGAGCAGAGCAGCCTGCTCAGAGTACATTCAAGCAAGCACATCTGTCTCACAGTGGATATCATTTTTAATGAAATTTCTATTTACGGTGCATCTATGTGAAATGCACGACAGGGTTTCAGAGAAGAGCAGAGTGGACTAGGATACAGTAATATCAGTCTCTGTGCAATAAGGGCTATGAAAAATTAATTCCATCACTGACAAATAAACATGACTTTTCATACCATTTTATTGCAAAGAGATAAAGTAGATAATGATTATTTTTATGCTATGGCCAATATTATACATCTATACTGTTTAGACTTTTTCTTTTTAAATAGCATTTCTATTGTGGGCTCTAATCTACAATTTACATGCTTCTTCTGAAATCAGGGTTCACAATATTATATACTCTTAAAAGTAAAAGATCTTAATTGGCATTATAGAAAAAGTGAAAATGTGAGGTTGGACTTTTTATTTATAGGGAATTGACAGGATGGGAAAAGTGGGTGTTAGCCATAAACTCTGACACTGACATTGAGCAGCATTTAATTAGAATACTAACTAAAGTGACTAGAAACAATCATTAGTGACAACATCCTGAAATGTTCCTGTAGCTCAAATAGTAGAGAATGGTGCTAGTAATTGTGCTCAATTCCCAGGGAATGCATAAACTGATAAAATGTGTGCAATACTGAATGCAGTAGAAGTCACTTTGGATTAAAAAAATGTCAGAAGTATAAATGTTAACCAGTGTGCAGCATCCAATCCGAGAAAAAAAATCCACAGAGAAATAGAAAAGGTAGCCTACTAGTAGGATTTTATCAGTTAAGTTTATGTACATTTCCTTTAACCATAAAACACCTATGAAAAATCAATGCACTATAATTTCTTCCTAATTACACAGTACGTTGGACCCTATTTTTACAAACCTTTTTTTGTGTGTGTGTGTGTGTGTGTGTGTTTAGCTAATATTTATTAAAAGAGTCAGGTCATCTTTATTTACATAGCGCTTTATACAATACAGATTGTTTCAAATCAGCTTCACCGTAATAAACTGAAAAATAACAATCAGTGATGCAAACTAGGTGAACCAGGTGAAAGAGGTTAATACAATTTTGTTCAAAAATATAAAAATGACTAACTTTTTTTCTGTGGAATAATGTCCACAGATGAAACACACAATACAGTAAGACCAGGAACATGCATTAACAAAATCTAGTTTTCCTGCAGTAGGGCACATGCTAATGGGTTAATGAGCTGTTTGTGGCTTTGTCAGTAACGAGCTGTGCGACTGGCCAGAATTACACAGTAAGAATAATAACAAGGTCTCTGAGTTTGAGTGACAGGGGCAGCTCTGCATTTCGTGAGGATTGTGAGCCAGCGGTGTTTGAAACTGATTAGAGATTACTCTCTGGTGCTCTAATTAAAGATTACTCTCTGGATAAACTGCTCAGATAAAAATTCGGTCGACTACTAGGCCAAGCAAATTAGTAAATTTGTGAGGCAAGCATCCTAAGATTATGGATCAAAAATCCATTGGAAGGATGCCTTCACTAAATAGGACAGGCAGAGAAGGATGCAGATGTAATGTGAACGGCACAGATGAGCACCATCTCAACCGGCCCACACAGCTGTTGATGAATATGACAGAGAGAGGCTGTTTATGTCTGTCTCACTTTGTCTCCTTTGTTAAAGCACCTCTAAATGTGTTGTCAAGCTCTACACTTGATTGCGCTGCTCAAACTGTGAATAATCTGTAGGATGACATTGGCTTCAGTTTTTCTGTTGTGTTAAAACAAAACAAAAGGCTTCTTGTAACTGTACACAAACAGTACATCAGTTCCATTTGTGTAGAAATTCATCAGGTAAAGTGCGTTCATCTGTGTTTAAAGGTGTGCAGGCCACTCTTAACCAGAAATCAATGTGCTTTACTTAGCCTGACAGGGTGTATTATATAAACAGCACTCATACAGCGAGGGGCTTCATCAATCCGCTGTCTAAAGTAAGCACAGACCTTTCTGCAAATCGCTAATCTGATTCATCCCAAGAAATATCTCACATTTGACCTATGCTGTCTGACAGATTACAAGACAGATATCTGTTTATCAGCCAGTCTGTTTCATCCTTTAAATGATGGGATTTTTTGGTATACTGACCATCAGATTTTCCAGTAGATATGAATAAAATGCCATTGACTACAGCTCAGAAGAAGCAACAAATAAAATGCCATGCAACAGCTACAAAATTGCAATCATATCTGTCCGCTGGTTGTGCCTTACTATGAAAGTACAGGACGCCTCCACTATGTATACACCTGCCCACACCAGTATGGGACTCCTAGGAAAGCAAGAAATAAAGATAATATAAGGCGTATGTTTGTATGCTTCAGATTCGAGTGGAGGCTAAATTAAATAACCTGAAAGTTTAGAAAGGCAGGGCTTTCTAACCTTTTTAACAAAATCAGACTCTCAACCCACCCTGGGACCCCTAGAATCAAAAAGTTAAGATTTTCTCATCCACACTTAATGATAATTTCCATTAAGAACATTAACTTGCATTACTACATAAAATAAAAAAAATATAATGAATAATTATAAAAAAAATGATATGACCTAAAAAACAAAACAAAACAAAAAAACAGAGAAATACCTAAAATGAATGTTCTGTCATCATTTTCTCACCTTCATATCATTCCGAACCTGTATGATGTCCTTTCTTCTGTGCAACATAAAAGAAGGTATTTTGAAGAATGTTCCAACTGTTTTTATTCAATACAGTAAACAAAACAACACTGGAGCCAACTGACTTTGAAAATAAATATTTTAAAATGTTTCAAAATACCTTCTTTTGTGTTCCATAGAAGAAAGAAAGAATGTTTGGAATGACAACAGGGTAAATGAAGAGTAATTTTGGGGGATAATCCCTTGAATCCTGAAGCCTGTCATATAAAGTAACAAAGTAATATAAACATTTTTTTTAAGGGAAACACGCCTCTTTTTGATAGTAAACATGCAGTTTGGTGCAGTTGCTGATATTTAGCTAGCCAAAAAGTATGATGAAATTGCTTGTAAGGTAAATCAATGAGATCTTTATATTAGTAAAACAGGCTACTGACATAAAATGCAGAATAATCAGTTGTCACTCTATATCTCATAATAATATGTCTTTGTAAAATGATATTTAAATGCATAGTTTGATGATCAAAGCTCTATAGTTTTTATTCTGGGGGCAAAACATATAATGCAATGCAATATACTGATGAATGAGAGAACAAATGATGCATCATATTTGGTACTCACTTAAAAAAACAAAAACTAAAACTGATGTTTGAATAATCAAGTAAACATCAGTTGCTTTTCCAGTAAATGTCCAGCTTGAAATATTACTTAAAGTACAAAATGTATTATTACATTAACTTAATTCCATTTAAAAACATTTTCTTGTACCACAACCTAAAGATGGACATTTTTTGAATCATACTAAAAGTTTTTTTTTCTTGCTAAAAAGTATGAACTATCAATCAGAAGGCATGTTTTTCAGCAAAGTTTTGTTATTCATATTGATAATTTAGAGGATTTAGTAATGTCCATATTAAACATGATGGAGTAGGCTTTACAGAGTTAAGATCATTAACTAACACTGGCACATTATATAACACTTAGTTAGACAATAGTTATAAGTGGGATTCAAATACTAGAAAATCCTGTTTTGTCCAGCCTATTCTCTCCATGGACCCTCAGGGGCCAGTAAGGACCCCTGAATGGAAACCCTGGAATCTGTTAGATTAACATAAAAAGTATAATGTCTCTAGCTTTTTAGATTCTTGGATCCTTCTTTCAAAACCATCATCAATCTTTGCACACTGCAGTGAATTAATCCTAAAACCAGACCAGGCAATGAAATCTTTGCAAACATGAGTCAACCTGACATATTCTCCCTCACCCTAGGGTTTCTTATAGGATTAAAGGGCTGAATGGGGAAAATAAATGACTGGCACTCAAAGCAAATGCGATTTCTCGCTTTTATGGTTCACGTCTGCAAGTGTCTGCTGAGAACCAGCCGCCTGACTAGAAGTGATGAGCCGCACTCTCTGAGTCTGCTTCCGCCAAGCTTGCCAAACAGGAAGGGACGCCCATATATGGGCAACTTTATTGTCTCCAAGGCACAGTTCTCTTAGCCGGTGTCTCCATGACGACCGTATAGAACAATTTGAACTCTGGATTTAATCCACACACTACCATAATGCTTATGCCGTTAGTTTTTGCATATGGAGTACCATGTATGAAATATGAACATGGTAATAATGGCATATATCCAATGCATCATAGTATTATCAATAAAACTGGCACAAAAGGAGACCACATTCAGATCACACACAACAGTATTCATTGCACAACAGTTGATGTGGGAGTCACACTACCCCCTCCATCTCTCTCTCTCTCTCTCTATCTCTCTTATCACCCCATCTACCTCCCTCACCCATGCCTCAATATCTCATATCTCTCATCTTTGACTCCTCTCCATCAGGATGTGCCCTAGTGAATCAGACAGCTATATCTGAACGCAACTGCACCTAGAAGCAAGCAAACACACTCCACTCCAAGGGTGCACAGGCACCGAAGGGTGCTATATTACTCGGAGGGCTGTCACACATGCATTACTTCCTATTAGTTTGTTTATTATCTGATGTGAGATGTTTATTGCTTTTTTTTTAACAAAAGTTCAATCGAGAGCAAATGTTTGAGAAGGGGGTTCACGTGTACACAGGAAACTACTCAGAGAAAGTGTTTGCTGTTGCATAAACATGCATAAACAAGCACATGTGAATGTTACCTGATCCAGAAGGAGACTTGCTGTGTCTGGAAAGGGTGATACTTCTAGGAGAGCTTCTGTTTAAAGACCCCATCTTCCCATAGGATGTTGATTTCATCACTCGGCACTCTGTCACACAGCAAAATCACATTAGATAGATAGTAAGGTCTAAAAGTCTGCCTAACAGATTAAATTACTTCTATTTGGCATTGGAAAAATTTATGCATTTCAGATTGTTTTAGAATTTGGTTTCATCTTAGCAAAGATGGACACACATAGGACACAGCATGATAAACATGGACACTCAAATGAAATTTGTTCTATCATGTCACATGAGCTTCCACGTTTAGGATATGCAATGCTATAAATTAATGTATTTTTATGTGAATGAAAGTATAAATGAAATATTGTCATCTTATAAAGTGATCTAATCTGTTCACACGGTTTGGGTTAAACTGATTCAAATGGATTTATTTTACATTGCCTTCATGGCCTTTTGGATCTATTAAATTGTGGTTACCTGAACATTCAATAGAGGGACAGAACCTCTCAGGATTCATTAGTAAATCATGACAGAGTTTTAATTTTTGGGCGAACTATCCCCAGGAAGGAAGAAGGAAGGAAGGAAGGAAGGTCTGGAGTGACATGAGGATGAGTAAATGGTTCTGCGATTAAATATGGGTGATTAAACATGGTTATGTCAAACATATTGTGCTCCATTAATTTTTTTTTACAATTTACATCAGTAGTAAATGGTAAATCAATAGCTGACTGCTTAACTTTCATTATTTCAGCAGCTTTTCTTACAGTATATCACACTTCCAAATAACTGTCTAGTTCGATTGCCATCTCAAATCCTCTTTAAATGTCCTCTAAATTCAAACTCTGCCTAAAGACAATCCTTTAACTGAAGCGCTAAATTAAACCTCCTTTAAAAACAGTCTGCTTGTTGAAGCACATTTATGCAAGTGTGATAAAAAAAAGATGGCAGCGCTACAAGTGAGGAAAAGGCCTTAACCCTAAACCGAGATCAGAGACTGAAGATTAAATTAGATTCTCTGCAGATTAAGTGCTGCTCATATTCTCGCATGCTCCTTTTTTTTATATCCCATTTTTGCTTTTGCTGCAATAACCCTATGTACATAATGCATTGAGAGAGCAATAAGAATGTGACACCAGGTTTGACAGTAAATGCCACAGTCTATTAAGGCAGGATTTCTTGAAGGGCAGGACACCACCTCACTCTGTTTCTATGGAGTTACACATAGAACGAAAGTTCCAGCACTTTACTCTCCAGTACTAAAAAATCAATTTCTTTTATAAGACACAGTCTAGGTAAAAAAATGTGCTTTTTAACAATTGTTAATTACAGCCTTACACAATCTTCATCAACAACAATTTCATAACTTGTGAGTATTATGTATCAAATAAAAATTAACATGATATATCACTGCCAGTGTGCTGTTATGTGCTACCATTCTGCTCATATTAAATATGCATCCTCCAGGGAAATCATTGTCGTCAAAGGCTGCCATTTTGGCTCCATCCATCTCGCCATCAGCATGCTTCATATGTTCCTCTCAGCTCTGATCAGAACTCATTAGAGTGGCACGTGTTTATCTTCTAGTGCCTGTGTAATTAAACCTCTACTCATGATTGACTGCACTCATTCTAATTCAAGGTTATCAACCATTCGACATTCAATAAATTTGTTCTGTACAGTGAAGCTGTAACTTGGTTACAGCCATTAAATCTGTCAGATAGACAGATAGAGATAGAGACAGAGACAGATAGATAGATAGAGAGAGAGAGCCAGAGCCAGAGCCAGAGCTAGACTTACAGTGGGCAATAAATTGAAAAGAACCCCCCCCCCCCTTAAAATAATCACATTTTGTTGTTTTGCAGTCTGAAAAGAAGACTGAGACATTTTTTGTTTCCTCCAGCTGTTCCTTTGAGAAGATGATTAGCTAACACCTGATTGAGTTTACAATTTATTTTCATTAGGAGGGTGGTCCTTTTTCCAACTCTCAGGGATTCTTTTTATATATATATATACAATATATATATATATATATACAATATATATATATATATATATATATATTGTATATATATATATATATATATACAATATATATATATATATATATACAATATATATATATATATATATATATATATATATATATTCGGTTTTCTTTTCTGACATGTTGGCGTTATATCTTTCATTTGGATGTTATAAGTTGCACTGAGTTAATACAGTTGGATTAAACAAAAACTGTGTCCTTCATTTCAGGCTGCAAAGCAACAAAATGTTCTATACCCACTATATAGAAAGAGATAGAAAGAGATAGATAGATAGATAGATAGATAGATAGATAGATAGATAGATAGATAGATAGATAGATAGATAGATAGATAGATAGATATTTTGACAATAGAGAGAAGTCTCTTTTATTAAAGAGCTCTTCCGCATGCACTTTAGAAAACTGGGGCACCTGCTCTTCACTGAGCTCACATCAGCACAGAGAAGCCAAACAACGAACAGCCTTTGTCTGTCCACAATATTAATGAAAGGAAACCAGACACAGAAACACACAGATTCTCATTTCCTGACAACAACAACACAACAGGAACAGCATGGAGAGAAAAGACAAGGAGAGGCCAGAGGAGGAGAAGAGGTCTGTCCATCTAGGACAAGTGGCGAAGCCAGAAACCCATTAGAGAAGTGGCTGGTGTAGGCGTTAAGGGGGAATGAGCCTTTATTTTATATTCCACATTTGTGGGATGAAACTTTAATGGACCCATTCATAAGCTTCTTGTGAATTCATTTGTAACCAGATGTTATTCATTCAAGATGGGACAAAGAGAACATTTCTGGGTAGGTGGAGGTTGCCATCCACATGGATCTTTTGCTGATGAAATCATGACAAGTAGTGTTTTTTCAATCAGATGAATACAAAGGCAACTACTGAAAGGCTCTTTACCGCTTTCATCCAACATGAAGTCATCCTGGTAACGGAACTTCTCCGGGCCACATGCGATGAAGATGTCCTCCTCTCCAAAGAAATCTTGAAGGCATATGACCTGCGATTGGAAAGAGAGAAAGTCATTAGCAGCATTAAATCCATTAGAGCATCTGAATGTTCTTTAATAATGGCTCTAGGATAGAAAACCTAATGATCAAAGAGCTCAAATTACAGATCCAGTCTCTCTTCTTCAAAAAACCAATGAGATGGTTAGATCGTGATCACCACCCAGAAGGCTTTGAAGGCTTTACTAAGCCCATCTCTAATGTCTTTTTAAGATGAGTAACCATCAGCCAAGTTATTGTTGATTGCTCCTAATCAAGAAGAAGTTAGATCTTCCAGCCAAGCATCATTTCCCATCAGCCCAGTGGCCATCTTTGGGGAACGCTGCAATGACAATCTTTTTACAGTTTGATTATTTCAAACAATGAATCAAGGGGACAACAAGTTAACTAATGCATACTGTATATAATCAGACTTGAGAACAGCACAAAACAGACACGGGGGGCTATTTATTTTTTAGTTTTTGGTAAAGTATGATTTCTAGCTCTTGACTAAAGCTTGAATGAACAAAATGCATGATTCTTCATTAGCCAGCCAGCCAGTTTTTGTAACGAAGTGAGAGAAAATCTTGATTTGATTTTATTCATCGGGGTTGGAAACTGACATTGAGATTGCATTTTTGTTTGCTATGGCATTACATTTATTATTACTTACTTTTATTACAGTTATTATTATTATAAAAGTTATTATATGTATAAATGGAAATAAATGATAACTTGAGGAATGTGAAAATGAGAAAATTTGACATTTTTTCTAAAGACAGTGTGAGTTGCGGTTAGCTACCAGTTGCTAAGGTGTTCTCAGTGGTTAAAGCATGTTTCTTCGCAGCTGTCAAGTAGTTTTTCTAGGCAGTTGCAAAGGTGTTTTGAGTGCTTAAGCACATTGCTAGGCAGTTTTTAAAGTATTCTGAGCAGTTTAAGCATGTATCTATCAGTTTCTGTGTTTTGAGTGTTTTAGCACATTGTTAGATAGTTGCTAAGATGTTTGAAATAGTTTAAGCACATAGGCAGTTTTTAGGGTTTTCTGTATGTTTTAGGCATGTATCTTGTAGTTGCTAAGGTTGCTGCGTTCTGAGTGCTTTAGTACATTGTTAGGAGATGCTAACATGTTCTGTAAGGGTTTATGTTTCTAGGCAGATGCTAAGGTGTTCTGGGTGTCTTAGCACATCGATAGGCAGTTGCTAAAGTGTTCTGGTTGTTTTGCCACATCGCTAGGTTTGCTAGTTGCCCAAGGGTTGCTAAAGTGTTCTAAATGCTTTAACTTGTTGCTAGGCAGTTGCTGTTCTGGTGGTTACTTGGGCATTGCTAGGTGGATGCAGGAATGTTCTGGATGTTTGAACATCAAAAAAGCCCACAATACAATATACGCTGATCCCTAAATATGGCTCAGATCCCACTTTCAATGTAAATCTATAGGACATTTCACAAATGATGAGTCTGATTTCTTGGTATTAGCATCAATTCATGGTATTTTCAGGCACAAACAACATTTACTAACTGGCATGACACAGTCTACAACATGTGATGTACTAAGCAACAAGAGAAAGAAGAAGAAGAGGATAAATAGGGTTTGTTTTGAGAGCTAATTGCACCCAAAACAGCAGGAGCACCAGCCTTAAAGATGAGAATATTTCTGATGTTTCTCACCAAGCAGCAGTTAAAAAACATCAGAAAAACAGTTCCACATAAGGGTGCAGTGCAGAAAAGACCACTAGGATGAATGGTGATGCACAAAAAGAGGCAAGAGAGAATCAGGAAGTAGGAGCGATGGAAGCAGCAAAGTGTCAAACTCAGACTGACGGAGATAGCTGTCTCCCTGAGCAAAAAAGTAGCTTTGATGTTGCGAAGAAATATAAAAACAAGTTTGGTTATGCAAGACTGTGATCAGAAGTTCTCTGTCTCTCTAAGTAGAACAGACAAAGTGATCAAGCTGGCACAATAAACTGCAGAGCTATCCAAAGATTAAATGCTTATTACTTGGATTATTTCTGAACAGCAGCTTTGATGAAGATGAGACCAATGCATGGCAAAGCGCTGATTATGCCACTTGCATAATTATATAAAGAAGTTCAATGTTCAGTGAATAGAATGAAAAGCTTAAAGGACAAGGACAACACATTAAATTAAATATTTTTAGTTGAAAAAAAAAGTTTCTCATTCAGAGATTTAAAGTCCAAAATGTTACCTTCTTCTATTTTCCCTGAAAGAACAGAGTTAATAATTATATTAGTAATTTTTATAGTTTAGATTGGCACAGACACCACAGATGTGATTAGACAGTAAGTTCCCGTTTTGCAATGCTACAATTGCGCCATCTAGAGGAAAATCTGCGGCCGCGCATGACGTATTTGTCTTTTCTCATCAGCTGACATGGTTCATTTGTAGAGCAATTAAAATCATTAAATGTTTATTATTCACTACGAATATGTGAGGGTTAGATTCATATCCATATCAATTTCCTTCCACTGATAAGACCTTATTAATAGAATTAATTGAATATTTACCTAAATGATAGAGGGCGATGATTTATAAAACCACTAGGTGTCGCTGTTTACATGCACTAAGAAAAAAGAGTGGCAGTAAACTATCATTTTAATATTAAAAATGTAAGTAGGGGCATTTGTGTGTGTGTGTTTATAGGTTCACTACACACTGCAGTGTGTGCGCGCGCACCTCATTGGGATAAATGCAGAGCACAAATTCTGAGTATGGGACACCAGCTTCTTTTCAAATGTGAGCACACATTATAAACACACAATAAATGCATTTGGGCAGGCAAATATTTTGAAGCCTGGAGGACTAAAAGGTCTCGATACAAATGAACTGTCTCACTGTATTACATTAAAACAAATGAAATCTCTCTTCAAGGCAGCATTTTGCTGCAGTACAGATGCTCCATCTTGTTTTCTCGCCCACAGCTCTGGTAATACAGCAAGAAAAAAAAAAGAAAAATAACTGTGATATGCTATTTTTATTTCCCACTTTCAGGAGAGTTTCATGGAGGAACAGAACTCTGTACAGAATGTTTGTAACTACTTGAGGATGTGAACAGAAAGAGAGGCCAGTGGAGTTATATATAGCTGCACAGGTAAACTATGTCGTCATCAAAAAAAAAAGAAAAGAAAAAGAGGACAACACAAAGGAAGCTCTTAACGGTAAAAAAAAAAATGCCCCTCTGTTCTCAGTGAGGATAAGTACAGCATTTGTCCTGGTTCAGGAGGAATGTGTTTGTTTCTGACTTTGCACCTCTGTCTCTCTCTGTCTTTGATCTCAGACTCTATTGTGTCAAAAAAAAAAAATAGAAAGAAAAAAAAATACACCTATGTCACCCAACAATATAATGTGTACATTTACAATTTATTGCACTCTTATTTACAATAACATCCACAAATCTTGGTAATCTATCTAATCTTGAAATTAACATGAAATTACTGCATTTACTTTTGTCAAAAATGTGGAAAGGCTTTATTATTTTATATAATGCCTAAATTGACATTTCTAAAAGTAATTTTATATGCCATGCTAGTTGCATTTGGAAAATAATGTTAACTGATTAGTCCAATACAGTGTTGTTATTGTTAATTATGTATGTTTTTGGTAATTGAAATGAAGTTAAGTAAAATAAAAAAAAATAGATATTTATTAGTATTTAGTAGTAATTAGTATAGAATAAATAAGTAAAAAACTACTAAAATAGCTAAATTACAAAAAAATTTGTTAAACTAAAATGAGAAATTAATACTGAAATTGAAATGAGAAGTAAAATGTAAATTGTAAATACAAATAAATACTACAATAGTATAAATAATATTAAATAATAAAACAAACAACACTGGTCCAGAATAACAGGAACAGGAATGTGTATTAAGAATATTGACCTTAAAAGGTTTATCAATTGCCTGAACAGTAAAATTCCAAACTGAAATGTGCAAATGTTTGTGAGAGAAGCACCAAACAGTCATTGGTTGGACAAACAGAAAGCCCCACCCCAAGCTCATGCTATTGGTTGAGCCACTGTTTCTGTGTCAGGCTGATCAAACAAACAGAGCCAGGGTTTTACTTATCAGGGAACCTACAAATAGATTACTGATAGTTAGATCTGCATATTAAACAAAGGAAAGCAGAAACTATTAAACATGAAAACTAAACCAGGAAAAGTAGAAAGCACTAAACATGAAAAAAAAAATTAAACACTGCAGCATTTTACAGACAGTCAGAGTGAGTGGTGCTGTCCTTGGTGCTGAGAGTCTAGCACTGCAACAGAGACATTTCTCGCATAGCCAATGAGAATGCACCGACAAGATGTTTATGCCATGTGTTCACTGACAAGAGAGAGAAATAAACTATGTATCTCCAATGTGGAGAGAAATAACAAGTGCCCCAAAAGTACAACTTTAGACACAAGAAACAAAAAACAAAGGCAAAAGGGCCTTCTTCCTTTCTCAGCGCACTTATTCAGGGTCATACTGCAAATCTTCAGTAGCCAGGCTTGTGGTTAATCCAGTTAGTATCAGGTAATGGGACCTAGAATAGCTGTCCCTGTCAAGAGGGGCAGAGAGAAATACATTGGCATGACAAAGCTGAGGTCATGTCCTGCATCAATACCAAAGTGATGCTTTCACACTCATCCTCATCCCACACATGTGTGCATGTGTAAAACACAGCAGGGAGTATGTAGGGGTAGAAATGTAGAACATCATTATTACATACAGCCATCCTACACCCATATGTGCATGTTCATGTGGGTGTATGTGTGTGTAAATGTGCATAGAGGGAGTGAGGGAAGAAAATAAGGCCTAACAAAATCAGGCGTTATGACAGCATTATGATCGTGGGAGGCTCATGTCTCATCAAAACAGAAGAAGCCCATTAGACAACAGATTGAATTATTGCCCACCTCCATCTGAGTGTTCCTCAAGCCTCCGCACAAATTGTTCAAAATAACTGCTGTCTTTATCTTGTTTTGAATTCGGATAAGATAAGACACAAGATGAACTTTCACACCCTGACATTTCAAAATGTCAAATTTGAATCTGATGAAATAGTGGGGTACATTCATGTTTGAACAATACCTTTTAGGTTCAGGAATTTCTTTCACCTGAGGAAAACAAAAGCAGATGATATAGGCAGGAAGTTGCACTTTTTCCACATAATGAAAATATTTAGTGAAGGATAAACAGATCCATAACAATAACAACATAACAATACTGACAGGATTTTCATATTTTATTGCACTGTTCCTTTAAGAGCACCAGGAGTCAAGGGAACTGTGCTCTATTAATGTCAGTGTCTGCTATAATGTGGAGCTTCTTCAGATGAATTAGCTGCCATCTTGATCTCCTAAATCAGGCCTGCTAAATGTCGAGCAGACTACAAGAGCAGTTACATAAGACCTCAATTACATAAGACGGATTCTATGCCAGAAGTGGGTGGAGATTAGGAATAACTTTATTATAACAGAACTGCGGTGAGCGATAAAATCATATCCCTAAAGAAAAGACTAGTAAAAGACGTAGCTTCAGACGATCAGACTGTTCTCTCCATTTCGACTTGATCTCTCTTTGAGGATATGTCTCACTAGATGGTGCTTTTATTAGAAAGTTCAATGTGGACTTTATTACAACACACATGAAAAGAAAAGGGTATGATGATCATGACTGATTAATTAATTAAGAGTGTTTCTCAAAGAAATCCTTTTAAAAATCATCTGAGAACATTCAAAGCAGCAACATTTATGCAATGTGCAACACTTAAAGGGTTAGTTAACCAAAAATGAAAATCAGCCCATGAATTACTCACCTTAAAGTCATCCTAGGTATATATTACTTTTTTCATTCATACGAATGCAGTCAGACTTATTTTTTTAAATTGTCTTTGATCTTTCAAGCTGTTTGATGCCATTCAGTGGGTGTTGCACTGTATCAGTTCATGAGAAGTTTAATAAAATGCATGTCCATTAAAAAAAAGTGTCTCACATGGCTCCAGGGGGTGAACAAATGCCTTCTATAGTGAATCGATGTAAAAAAAAAAAAAAAAAAAAAATCCATATTAAAAACGTAATAATCACTTTCATCTGGCTTGCGCTCACTGATGTAAAACAGAATCAGTTGAGGTGAATGACGTATGAGGTCAATATTGCGCATGCACTGTAAATTTTGTGAAAACCAACACAAGGACAACCAGGCTCCTCTTGGCTTATATTGAAATCCTCTGACAATCTTTTTTTTTTTAACAAATCTTTGTTTTGTACTTCTAATTAGTGACTGTTGTTTTGTTTTGATCTCTCCACTGCGTTTCCGCATGCGTCACTTCTGAGCAGCGCATACACAAAGCTGCCCTCATACGTCTTTACCCCGGAACTGCTTAGTGTGAGCACAAGCTAGATTCAAGTGATTATTAAGTTTTGAATATTAACATTTTTCTTACACAAATGCATTGTTTCACTACAGAAGGCCTATGTTCAACCCCCGGAGCCATGTGAGACACTTTTTTTTAATGGATGAGATTTTTATTAAACTTCTCAAGGACCAATGCAGTGCAACACCTGCTGAGTGCCATCAAACAGCTTGAAAGATCGAAGACCATTTTTAAAATAACTCCAGCTGAATTTGCCAGAAAGAAGAAAGTCATAGACACCTAAGATGACTTCAGGGTGAGTAATTTATGGACTGATTTTCATTTTTGGATAAACTAGCCCTTTAAAGGAAATGAAAAGAGAAACAAAGATGCACAACTAAATACACACACAAAAAAAGAAACTGAAACAGATAAACTAAAAAACTAAATGAAAACAAAACAAAAACAAAAGTCACTTAGAACAGTTTAAAAGTAAAGTTGTGGTGCTTTAGTTAACAAGACAGATATAAATGTCCCTAATTTCTTTGCTGTCGTTCATTGTGTGTTGTTTTGGCAGCAGACACATATTAAAATGATTTTCATGGAAAGCTAATTTTTTTTTTGTTCTTTTATGCCCAAACACAAGCTGTCGACACAAAAGTTCACACTCATACACACACACACATTCTTTCATACACACACACACACCTGGTAGGAGTGACTCAGCAAAAGCAGCAGACTAACTAAAATCTGATCTCCAGATACCTGCTGTCTGATAGCTACAGCTTACTCAGAATAAATCAGGATGGATGAGCTAAAATACAAACCAAAGGAACAACTGCAATTTTTTGAGGGAAATTCACTGCTGTTTATTTGCAAATGCTGTCTGTGTTGTTGTAGTGCCCATGAACTGAATTATGCAAATCAGGCGACAAAAACATGTTCATGCAATTTGTGTTGAAAGCAATCTGCTTGGCACAATTCTCAATCTTGAGAGTGCAAGGTTAGCAGACAATGCACCAGACTACCACTGGCGTACTTGACGGCAATTCACACAGAACATGTTTTCTGCATTCCACTGGTCTGGGTTTCTATTTCTATGTAAATGGGCTATACGGATGTGTTTGACCATTGTGCTTATGTCTGCAGTGAGTTTAAAAACATAAGACACAGGGCAGTGGAATGAAAAAAAGCAAGGTCTAGTTTCTCAAAGTTTAACTTTTTAAACTTGAGAGTCACTTTTTTAGAACAGTGTGTCATTTATTACAATTTATTACAGCACCCAATAAAAGATATGGGTATGATAATGATGAATTAATTATGGGCATATGTGCATTTATAATTTCATTTGATCATCATTTGATGAATTACTACACGATCAATATAGAATATGCACAGACTTTTCTTCTAAAAGGAATTCTATGCATGCCTACTGAGACTAATATACATAGAAAGGAGGCTGTTTGCTGAAAAGATTGACAATGACTTTATTTTTTAATACAGCACAGCACTATTTCTGCACATTTAGCACCATGTACTAAAGTGGTTTAATTTGCCCCTTATTTTTTAACTAAATGAAAACCAAACAATCATGTAGACTAGAGTTAAAAAAAAAACAATAACAAAACACAGTCCTCTAGAGTCAAAATAAAACAAAAAACAAAACAGTCATCTAAAACAAATTAAACACAAAAAAACATAACCATCATCTAGAGTAAAATAAAACTAAATAAAACATTCATCTAAAAAAAAACTTAAAAAAAAAAAAGTAATCTAAAGTAAAACAAAAGAAACAAAAAACATCTATTCTAGAGTATACAAAACTTCAATCTAGAGTACAAAAAAACTGTCATTTAGAGTAAAACAAAACAAAACAAAACAAACAATCATGTATAGTAGTATTTACAAATTCCCCTAATTTAATACAGCACAGTGCTATTGCAGCACTTTTAGCACCATGTACAAAAGAGGTGCAATGTGCCTCCTTATTTTTCACTAAATGCAATACATAAGAACATTACAGAAACCCAGATTAAGCTCCAGTCTTAGTTTAAGTTGTTAATCCTGATTTGGATTTTAATATGGATTTAACTCACCAGGAAACAAAGAAATTCTGCTGACTACAATATCTGGGGAGAGCAAGACCATATGCCAAAGGCAGAATATCTGGCCATTTCTTGCTCAAGAGGGGGTAAATGGCCCTTCAGACAATGGAAGGCTGTTAGAGACTGAAAGACATGGCTAATTAAGTAGGCTGTGCATATGCAATGGCGCAGAAAATCAGTTATGTCCATACCACAAACTTCAGGAAGAGCAAACACATGAGTGACTGCTGATTACACGCCTGCTATGTCACTATCTCGGCTCAAAGCAGATGCCAGAGGTCATTAAAAAATCAGTTGTAGTATGCAAGACACGTCTGTCTGGTTATTTATGTGTGTATGTGTGTGTGTGTGTGTGTGTGTGTGTGTGTGTATGTCTGTTATGTGTTAACTATTAGACGGCTGTGTTTGTGTAGCTTTAAGTCTTTTGTGTAAGTGTGTGTCTGTGTGTGTAAATATGGGCTTAACGGATAAGAACAAGAGAACCATGTCCGCAGCCTAAACCACTTATCATACGTCTACCTCTCCCTCAGACTAAACTCCCCACACACTACTGCCCACAGTGATGTCACAAAGGCTCAGGCCGTTACCAAGCAACTGGATCACATCGTCATAGAAACTGTTGGGGGGGGGGGGGTTCAGTTTCTTTGGAAAGGAGAGATCATGAGGGAGCAACAAGCATGGATAAAATTAGCTCATGTCCAAAGTCCTGTCCTTTGTGTGGAAAGACAACCACAACTGTGCTAGTTCATAGTACACTGCATATTAAAAATGTGTCAGAAAGTCAGAGACATACATTTGGAGGGTCTGTGCATGGTTGCAGATGATGTTAAATGGGGTTTAAGACAGTTCTGACAGGTTACATTATGAATTTCAGCTGCATGCCCTCTTTGTTCCCATCTGACAGGAATGTCGTTCAGCAGCATTGAAATACAAGCAAAAATTTGAGCCTGCACTCAGTAGTACCAGAAATTATTGGAGATCACACGGGGACTGGATCCAGGTCACTGGCCATCTGAGGGGAACTGAATCAGATGTGGCACAGAAAACTTTCCTAACTCTGAATTATCTATATGAGGAGCACCTGAATCAATTGATAAACTAGTGGTCAAGTGGACAAAAATCAAGCCAAAAGATCTGACCCCCAAATCTCTATATGGTGCTGTCACAAATCTTGCTAGTAAACTTAATGTATCTCTCCCACATGATAACTTATTAGTACCCCATCTATACAGAGCTGTAGTTTGTTTTGTTCTATTCTAGTACATGTATCACAATGTTTTTTTACACCATAAAACCTTACACAATCCATTTTCACGCCCTACAGTAATACTCCAGAAAAAAGTCTCACGATTCATAGGAAGATGGAATAAGAGCTTGATATACTGTCTCTAACCTCATTATACAGGTTATCAGAAAGGTGTCGTGACGCAAAGACCCAAAAACCCAGATCTCTCTCGTAAAATGAGCTTTTCAATTCATTCACATTTCCACAGACATTGGCCACATGCATTCTAGCATCTGACATCTATTTTTGCAATCACGACAGGTGCTACAGACATCAGAGCTAGAGGCAGATGTTGGTTCCGTTATGAAGACATCAAGGCCTGTTGTCGCCTTATGTCTTTTTTGATACTTCCAAACTCTACAAGAACCATATGGTTCCGAGGGGGTAATACACAGTTTTTTGCACCAAAACTGGCATTTGATCTGATATGAAATCAGCCTCACATAAACAAAAGGAACACATCTCTACCAAGCCATATGACACACAAGTAACTGACAGGATCTGTAGCTGAAAGAAACACATACATTCATACTTGGGAAAATCACGTTCATACTCCCATGTGACTAATCAGATTGCAATCAATCTCCATAGTGCTTGCATTTATAATTAGCTCTTTCTCTAACAGACAGACTCTGCACTCTGCTTTTTCTGAAATATGCCATACAGTGTGCAAAATGCAATAAGCAGTCTCTGCTTGAATCAAATTTTACATTAGACTCAACCAAGGCAGATGATAAACTGTAATTTTATTCACTGACTAAAAGGAGAAATCCATATTTTTCTTTCAAAAGGCACAGACAGGTTCATTTACATACATTAAAGCAGCAGAAAAATGAGAAAATTTTTGGTCTATTGAATTATATGCGGTCTAAGCTCTGCCTAAACTCCTACTCAGCAGATAAAATTGAATTTGCATGGACTTTCTTAAGTATTTTTTTGCACTTTGCAAAAACAATACAAGCCTAGTCAAAAATGGCTGTAATGAAATAATACAAAAAGACGATCATGTTATGTAAAAGATAATGAGTTACCTCATGACTCAATAACACCGAACTTAACTAACAATTGCTTTAGAAATCCCATTAATCACCTACACAGTCAGATTTATTTTTGTAATACCTCAAAAAAGCACCACAATATATTGGCATAAGCTGCCCCCACACCTGGATCCTGCATTCAAACTGAACAATAAACAGGAAGATGTACTTTTATTGCTTTGTTAATTATGCACCTGAACTAACCCACATAGATTCTTCCATTATCTCCTTTTATTTTCTTTCTGTGTCTCTCCTTCCTGATTTCTGTTGCTTTTGTTTATAATTGTATCAGGACAAAATCGTGTGCTGTAAATGTGTCTGGCCAGGCTTGTTCATTAGACAGCTCCCTCAGGCCCAATCGATCCCTGTTCTAAAATTAGCGCTACCCATAATGCTCTTACTTTATCTGGATGGTGAACAGGGCTTTTATGCCTTACTGTGTAATCTCTGATATCAGACCCACACAGTTGGAGGAAGGCTTTTATGACTTACATTTCATTTAAAATACATATATGTTGCTTAATACAGCTACTCTAAAAAGGCAGTAAGTCTTATGCATGACTGCACATGATATGAAGTGCTCCAGTTTTCAACATTCAAGGTGATTTAGAGGGATTTTCACATGGAAAAGATTAAGTCTGAAGATCTGAAACACTGGAAGAGCCACCAGCACAGAGATCAATGGAGATAAGTAACAGATCTGTGCGCATATTGATTAGAGTTCAATGAATTTCAGTCAAATGGCGACTACTTATTTGCACATTTTACCTAGCAGAATAGAGACACACTGAAAGACAAGTATGTACAGTGACATTCAAAAGTCCACAATGAAAATTCTGGGATTTAAAACAGGGTTATTATAGTTAATAATATAACCCCCCCAAAAAACCGTTGTCACTTGAAATAGAACAAACTTTTACTGAAATAAAATAAAATCAGAAAAAAATGTCTAGTTGCTAGTTTATGTATTAAACTAACTTAAAGTAAAAAAAGTAAAAAACGAAAACTTTAAAATTAAAATGGAAAAAAAATGATTCAAAATATTAATAAAAAGCATAATAGTATTTTAGGGTTAAAAAAATTTAAACAAAAAAAGGATGACGTAAAATGAATTCAAATTATTAAAAATTCTACACTATTTTTAAGTTACTAATCAAATAAGCAAATTTGCAACATTAGCCATGTGACTTTGTAACAAAAGGTCAAATTTCCTTCCATTGAAGCACATGTTCTTCATTCTCAAATCTGAGAAAAAAAGTTAATGTAGCTTGAGTGCTGCCTTTTTTTATTCCAAAAGGGGGGAAATCAAATACAAATATAAAACAAATTTAATTAAATATAATTTTTTATTTAAACTTTTCACTTAAAATTTATAAAATTGTGGGGGGGGGGGGCTTTCACAAGTGAACCTTTGAAATGCACTGTACAGTGAGATGTGGAAGTTATTTACAATGTGTATGATCAAATATTTAGAACATCTAAGCATTTCATGCATGTGTGTGCCCTTCTGTCATTCTGCATGTGTGGGGCAGCACAGATGTTTCAGAGCAGCATAAAAAGGTGGGAGGAATTTAAATGAGAGCAGAAGCCTGAGTTATTTCTGTATGCTCTGAGCCACATGTTCTCTCATGTTGAGTGTGCGTGGGCAAAGACACAGATTTCCATTCATAAACTAGACTAGATCATTGATCTGGCTACAGGTTAGGGGGAGATTTCTGCTGTAGCATTTGAAATAATGAGGCTTCATTATTTATAATTCAAAGCTTGTGGGATGAATCCATTTCAGAGGATAAAAAACAAGAGCCAAATTGTTTGGATGTTGAGCTCCCTATTTCTTGGATGTTTTTTGAGTTTCTACAAGAGAAGAACCATTCAAAACACTTTTAAGTCTATACAGTATTTGAGTCAACTGCTTACAATAACAAGGGAAGATGGCCAACAGCTGTTGATGAATGAATAATTTCTAACATTTCTATTTCACTACCAGTCAATTATCTGGGACTCCCAATGTGCAATTTCAGTATGCTTTCAAGTTTTCCATGCCTGTTCAAAGGGTGAGCTTGCATAACAACAACTTTTATGAAATTCATTAGTTGTCTGAGGTAAAATCACACGAATTAATAAACTTTACATAACAATCATGATACAACACAAAACAGATTCACTTTTCAGACTCTGAAACTAAAATACTGCAGCAATATCAAGATTTCCATTAATAAACAAGCAATCTTACTTGCTTTCCCTCAAGGGTGTAGATCCTCTTGACAACACCAGAATCAAGCTTTATAGCATCTGTAATATCAGTCAGAACTTGCTCAAAGGAGTGGGCTGTCTTCTTGTTGAGCAGGATGCGAACTGCCTTCCGTGGCTTCACCCCACTGCGGATGACGGTGACCAGTTTGGGTCTGATGAAGTCTTTGCCCTCTTTGGACTGTGGTTCTGATTTCGAGCTGGCTAGAGACGTGGGACACTTGCTGGAGCCCAAGGCCCTCACATTCACAGACCAGTTAGGGTTGACGTTATTAGAGTAGTCAAGCTTTTTAAAGGCTTCGGTGGAGCCACACACATAACTCTCACCTAAAATAATTGAAAGAACATAATCACATGATACATCATAAAAAGAGAGCATTTAATTTTTAGGCAAAAGACCTGAAGCACTGTCGATTGAGCTGTCATCTCTGTTAAAATGCATTGATTTATGGTAAAGCCATGCAGACTTAAGTGCTCGTCATTGAGTGCCCTAATTTTGTATCCTTGCCGTCACATCTACTGCTCTGATTTTGAGAATCCAAATGCATTCAAGGCACCAAGATATGGAAACCTTTTAATGTCTCTCATAAAACAATAAGCTATTAAAATGAAATCCTTATAAGGCTAAAAAGTCAAATAAATTCAGCTTTGGTAAACAGAAGAGACTGCTTTGAAAAACAACAAAAAGAAACTTACCGATCTAAAACGAATTCATACGAAATCGCCATCTAATAAAATAGTACTGTTTTCTCATGAGATTGCTTTGAGACGCGTTTTTTAAAGCTAAACTGCTTTAAAATTTTGCAGCATAAAATCGCAATGTACCTGCGCAAGATGCTGAAAAAGCTGTGAGGTAAAATTATGTCCGTTTAGCTAGCATGTAGACTACATAGATAAAATAATGTAAAAACTGAAGCAGTGCAACTGAACCACAAAACATGGAAAAACAAAAACATAAAGTTGTGCTCATATAACCTACACATTTTAGTCGCAATTTCTAGATTTTTACTGCAGCCCAAATGGGCGTGGCTACCTAACTCCTCCCCAAAAGGCATTTACCTTCCATCAGCTGATCTACACTGGTGATTTTTTTGGAGCCATCGATTGTGTAGATGATTCGGACCCCTTGGGGCAGGTTGACGTTATCAGAGAGGGTTCGGGTGAGGTCGGCCAGCAAAGCGTCAAAGGTTCTTATCCGGTCCGATGAGATGGCATACACAATGCCATTGAAGTACCTGTCACCATTGCGGTAAAAGCGCACTTTCTTTGCCTTCTTCTCCGAGCTCAGAGCTTTCAAGGTGCGTGTCCGGTACAGGCTGCAGTGGGCGCTGTGAGTGGGACTGAGAAGCCCGTTCGCCCGTCCTGCACTTCGGCTGCTGCGTTGCACTTTATCTCTCTCATCAAAGTGTTCCTCCATGTTGTCCAGTCAAATTAGGTCTAAAGCGTAAAAAATTTACATATGGAAAAGAAAAGTTACGAAAAGGTCTTTCATATTATGAAGATGTCTTTCATACTTTTCTGGACCTTGACAGTGTAGTTTTCTTAGCAGTCATTGGGACAGTCACAAGCCAAAAGTTTATAATGGTGTAGCGTACATTAATACATTGACCAAAAGTTATTTTTTAATTTCAGTATCAATTAAAAATCTGTATGTTAAATGCCATGATATTTTTTTATTCATATCGCTTTACGTGTATGAAAAATATTTATATAATTTTACCACTATTTAAAGTTAAAACTCTTGAAGTGGTTTAACTGTAAAGTAAAAAGTATGTTTAAAAAAAAAAACTACAAATTGAAACAAATTCATTGTTAGTAATACCAAAAGGGTTTCTTCGACCTGAACACAAGTCCTTTCATAAAAGCTCAAAATATGTGAATATTTAAAAACATAAACATACACACATAAACTGAGTGACACTGAGACAAATACTTATATTTTAAAATAAATAAATAATAATAGATTATGCCCAATTACTAAATATTTCCCAACAAATTACTTTGATCCTTAAAATGAACACTTGTTCCAGTTGAAAATCTTGAACCGGACAAAAATTAACCTCACGTCGCTGACCATTAGGCTATTACATAACTGATAAGCCGAACTATCAAAATGACTTAGAATGAGCAAAACAAAATGCAAAGACAGGTCCAAATATTTGCGAGCGCTCGGTTTGCTTTATTTCACATACAGAAAAGAAAAAAACTATTTTTACTTACCTTAAGATTTAGTGAATATTCAAGATTTCTTCTCAGGCACGATTCAGATGTTGAGTTGTGCTGACTGGAGTCGTGATGTGAGCCCGGCACCTCCTTTGTTGTCCCGCAGAGGAGGCTGGTTGTCGGTCGGCAGCTGCTCTCTCTCTCTCTCTCTCTCTCTCTCTCTCTCTCTCTCTCTCTCTCTCTATCTCTCTCTATCTCTCTTCTCTCTCTCTCTCTCTCTCTCTCTCTCTCTCTCTCTCTCTCTCTCTCTCACACACACACACACACACACACACACACTCTCTCTCTCTCTCACACACACACTCTCTCTCTCTCTCCGTGTCTTGCAGTGATTTTACATTCAGCCCTGCACAGCAGACCTGCCACAGCCATCCCTCCTTTTCTCCACACACACACACACACACACACACACACACACACACACCGCCCCGGTCCTCTACGGTGAGGCTGCTCCACAGAGTCAAGTCTTTCTCGAAGCTCCGTCACGACTCAGAGCGAACATTTGCTTGTATACATGTTCAAACTCTATTTGATCATAAAAGAACATTAACGACATCAATTAGTTTCTTAAATATAATTTAGTGCACGCCTATTCTAAAATTAGCCTACATAATTACAAAACACATCGTCGTAACCTTGACTTGCTGAGTCAAGTTTTTTATTATTATTATTATTATTATTATTTTCTTTTTCTTTTTTTACTTATTTGAAAATATTGAATGAATATATCTGAAGTTCTAAGTGGCTTAAATCTAGTTAAGTCTATATAATCAAAATCATTCTTCAAAAAAAAAAGTATAAAATGGACACTTTATGAAATAATAATTGGTGGACCCCTGTTGAAAATCCCTTAACTGCATTAATGATTTAATCGAGGGAGTCGACTCCTTGCTGGTGCTTTTTTGACAGACGCCTTTATCATACAGGTGCTGGTCATATAATTAGAATATAATCAAAAAGTTGATTTATTTCACTAATTCCATTCAAAAAGTGAAACTTGTATATTATATTCATTCATTACACACAGACTGATTATTTCAAATGTTTATTTCTTTTAATTTTGATGATTATAACTGACAACTAAGAAAAATCCCAAATTCAGTAACTCAGAAAATTAGAATATTGTGAAAAGGTTCAATATTGAAGACACCTGGTGCCACACTCTAATCAGCTAATTAACTCAAAACACCTGCAAAGGTCTCTCAGTCTAGTTCTGTAGGCTTCACAATCATGGGGAAGACTGCTGACTTGACAGTTGTCCAAAAGACGACCACTGACACCTTGCACAAGGAAGGCAAGACACAAAAGGTCATTGCAAAAGAGGCTGGCTGTTCACAGAGCTCTGTGTCCAAGCACATTAATAGAGAGGCGAAGGGAAGGAAAAGATGTGGTAAAAAAAAAAAAGTGTACAAACAATAGGGATAACCGCACCCTGGAGAGGATTGTGAAACAAAACCCATTCAAAAATGTGGGGGAGATTCACAAAGATTGGACTGCAGCTGGAGTCAGTGCTTCAAGAACCACTATGCACAGACGTATACAAGACATGGGTTTCAGCTGTCGTATTCCTTGTGTCAAGCCACTCTTGGACAACAGACAGCGTCAGAACCGTCTAAAGACAAAAAGGACAGGGAAGCTGTCCAAAGCTGTCCAAAGTTATGTTCTCTGATGAAAGCAAATTTTGCATTTCCTTTGTAAATCAGGGTCCCAGAGTCTGGAGGAAGAGAGGAGAGGCACACAATCCACGTTGCTTGAGGTCCAGTTTAAAGTTTCAACAGTCAGTGATGGTTTGGGGTGCCATGTCATCTGCTGGTGTTGGTCCACTGTGTTTTCTGAGGTCCAAGGTCAACGCAGCCATATACCAGGAAGTTTTAGAGCACTTCATGCTTCCTGCTGCTGACCAACTTTATGGAGATGCAGATTTCATTTTCCAACAGGACTTGGCACCTGCACACAGTGCCAAAGCTACCAGTACCTGGTTTAAGGACCATGGTATCCCTGTTCTTAATTGGACAGCAAACTCGCCTAGAAAATCTATGGGGTATTGTGAAGAGGAAGATGCGATATGCCAGACCCAATGCAGAAGAGCTGAAGGCCACTATTAGAGCAACCTGGGCTCTCATAACACCTGAGCAGTGCCACAGACTGATCGACTCCATGCCACGCCGCATTGCTGCAGTAATTCATCGTATTGAGTGCTCTACATGCTCATACTTTTCATGTTCATACTTTTCAGTTGGCCAAGATTTCAAAAAATCCTTTCTTTGTATTGGTCTTAAGTAATATTTTAATTTTCTGAGATACTGAATTTGGGATATTCCTTAGATTGTATTTTTATATATAGAACAATTAAACCTGTATAACTGAATATTAAAGGGATAATTTGCCAAGAAGCAGTCATATTTGTTTTGTTTTATTTCTTATATATATATATAAATCCACTGCTAACAAGGAAAAATAATTAGCAAACGTTTGAAAACACATGAGGGTGAATAAATGATGTCAGAATAAATCATTCACTAAGTTATTGCTCATTCTTGGATTATAACAGTGTAGTGATATAAGTATACATGATGAGACGATTATATTCTGGTCACAAGGGGTCACAAAGTTTTTTCCCCCAAGTTGCTTAAAAAATGTTTCAAGCAAAAAATAAGACCTGGGATTGTTTTCTATGAACCAAAGTGGTGTCATTTGATGATGTTCAGTGCATTTTCACATTTACATTTTGTCTGAACCCAGTGCTGTCCTCCAGGCTTGAACCATCAGATATAGTGAAACATCATCATTGTATATATATATATATATCAGGCCATTCAAGATGTAGGTGAGTTTGTTTCTTTATCAGAGAAGATTTTGGGAAATTTAGAATTACATCACTTGCTCACCAATGGATCATCTTCAGTGAATGGATCCCATCAGAATGAGTCCAAACATATATATATATATATATATATATATATATATATATATATATATATACATATTATATATATAAAAAAAAACATCTTGATAAATTTATTTCATACAAACAATCTCCTTTTCACTTCACAGGACATTATGGGCTGAATTCTTGTGGATTATATGGATTATTGTGATATATTTATAAACTATTTGGACTCTCATTCTGATAGCACATATTCACTGCAGAGGATCCATACATCGTAAGTGATGTAATGCTGAATTTCTTCAAATCTGTACAGATAAAGAAACTCAACTACATTTTGGATGGGAGTACATTTTCATTTTAGAGTCAATTATTCCTTTAAGACAAGGTACAGAGAATGTTCTTGTGAACTGTATGATTATATGATAAGGATAAAATTAAGAATATTTGCTTGGGGTCATGAGTGACCCCAAACATTTTAATTATCATCCCCTCCCTGTGGCATGGCTCATCCAAGTCTTTCTTGCTTCTCTTCCCTCATTTACAGATTACTTCTCACTAATTAACTTTATTTTCATGCTGTCTCAGCAGATTGATTTTAATCTAGTCTTTGGCAGAAACCCACATTCAGCTTTGCCAGGCTGTAATGAGAAACAATTGCACCATGCAGCAATAGCCGCTAAAAGTAAATGTGTATACAGTATACATAAACTGATGCATAAATTAAAGCGTCACTTCTATGTTGCACAGACAGAGGGCGTGAGGTATATTTTGCATATAAAAAAAACCCCAACTGTTTTTGAATGGCACATACTGTGCATGTCTGTGATATTTATTTTAGAATGAATAACTATTTAAAATAATTATTTTTTTTATATAGGGTATTTAAACATTTAAGATAATTAATTGATTTAATTATATAATTTATATTAAGTTTTAAATAAAAATGTATAATTAAAATTTTATTAAGAAGATTTGGAAGTTTTGTGTGTGTGTGTGTGCGTTTAGCTGAAATGCTTACACCTGATATTTAATTATTAGTGAATAGAAGCCAGTCGAGCTAAAGAGTATAAGACAAAAGTTACAGTGGTGCTGTGTGTACACAATACATCAAAATAACAGCATGGCTCATTCCCTCACAGCTCCAAAGTATAAAAACAGCCCGTGCTTTGCCTGCCACATATTTCATTATGTATCAGCATAGGACCCTTGATCATTCATTTGATCAGGACTGATGTGAAGAGGAACCGTCAAAGATGATGAAGACAGAGTCAGCAGAAAAATCCATGACTGAAGTATGTGAAACCTTAGATATGTACTATGACCATAATGTTGGACTAATTGAATTGTCCTGTTGTTTTTCTAGCAGGTGCCCCCAAGTGTTTCTTTATACCATTACAGATTAATTGCAGCAGCACACTATAGAGGAGGCCTAAAAACACCATACTGTAATTTCCTAAATATAAAGGCTGCGGTTATATTATGATAAGATACAATACTGCAACAACAAAAAAGAAGGGGAAAAGAAGTGTAAATGTGTGTCATCTTGTTTTAAAGCGAGCTGTGGGATCACCACAGAGGGTCTCGAAACTCTAGTCTCTCTCGAATTATATTTGTATCTCCATCTGCTCCTTCAGTTCCAGCTATGTCTCATATCTTGTCTTCCACTCGTTCTCTGAACAGAGATTGAGATATGGCTTTTAATTAATGTATGAATTTGTGCTTTTTCTAACCAGATTATTAGTCAAATGTTGGTAGGTCGATGTTTCATGCATTCGATCATTTACAGACATTTTCCATCTACACTGTGATTTTCTCCAAATCCACCAGTGTGCTCCTCAGGTCTGACACAGAAGTCCTGTAACATCTCCATTAAATCGATTCACAAATTTGCTAAATAATAAGTCTAACCAACTTCCAACTGCAATGGCTGCTATTCATGACAGGAGTCAAGCCATTGCTTTAAGATGATTGGACTTACTTGATCGCTCTGTCTTGCTAGACTTCTTCTTGCAGTTGGGATAACTCATCATTTCTGAGATCAGTTTCTCCCATCTTCAGTTGGAGTGACAAACGATAAAGACGCAGAGAAAGGATATTTTGAACGGGCCTTTACATTGGTTTACGATTTGACAAATCTGTATAAAATCATGTTTAGGAGAAAGTATGCAAGAAGAATTTTCTTTATTACAACCATGGTAATTGTAATAAAAAATAAAAATTTAAATAAATAAAACAAAGTTACAAATAGGCTAGTAAAGTTATAAATGGTGTTACTATGTTTTTTCGGTTTATGCTACTGAAGAGTAACATAAGCCACAAGAATGACAAAAACAGTAGGCTAATAGAGTACAGTGATATTAATTCCTAGTTTTAATCCAAGTTCTCTTTTTTGTGCATCTTTAGAACGCAAAATGCAAATACAAATACTTCTGCAATAATCATTCAAACAAGGTCAAATAAAATGAAATAACTTGTTGTTTCCCTCTATAAAAATAACCCTCTGAATAGATTTAAGAAAATAAAAAACATCTAAGTATAACAGGGAAGTACATTTCCCTAAAACAGTACTCAAGTCTAAGTGCATCTTTCTGTAAACAAGTATAAGCCTTTTGTATTACAAGATTGCACATGATAAAAAGGTAATTCATGACGGCTAATATTTATTGTTTTTCCTCATCCTGTCCTTTCTTAGGTGGCTTTTCCTTCTCAGTTCCTTCTCTTTCCGAACCGTCCTTCACCACTGCTTTTGCAGTGTGCTTGCCTGTGGTCTTCAGTATACTCTTGATGCCTAGGTTGTCCACATTAAATGCTGTGACACCTACATTGACAGCAGACTGGACTGCAGTGTCTGCAGCTTGTCCTGCCTCGTCTCCATACCTGATCACAAACATGGAGATATTCTGAGCCAAATGACCTGACAGAAGTTCATGTTATGTTGCTGACTATTGATTCTAAAGGATATTTGAGAATGGCAAACATCTTAAAATGAACATAACAGTAAGCAGACAAAATGTTGCATTCACCTCAGTTTTAATTCCGAAAACATTCGATTGGGGATTGTTAATAAAAATAAGCACCTTCTCAGCAACCACTGAATGGACAATAATGGTCAGTAAATAAGGAACTGTGGGTAGGTTAGTCAGAGAAAATGCATTGTGTTTTTACCCGCCACCATTAATATGCTGTTAGGGGGGGTCCAAGAGGCTTCCTAGACCCCTAAATCTGAAAAAGCAACAGGAAAGAGTAAATTAATCCATTTCCCAAAGCACTGAAGTTTGGATAGGTATATAGTAGAGGTGTAACGGAAGTCACTGTTCGATACGTACCTCGGTTTTGGGGACACGGTTCAATATAAATTCGGTACAACAGAAAATGTATTTCTTAATTTATTTTGAACAGACAGTAATGCTACATGTAGGATGAGCGGTTGTTTTTGATTTTAATTAGATTGGATAATTTCAAGATTTAAAGCAAAAACAGAACTTGATTTGTGACATTATGCTACACAAGACACCTGCACAAAACAAAAACAGCTGATGGAAAGAACGAAAATGACAGCAGGTGGCACTTTTGGAACAGCAGTGATCGTGTTTCCTTGGGCATTATATGGAGGTAAGAGGAAAAGAAAATGCCATCAAAGTTTTTCTGGAGATGGTCAGTTCCTCTCAGAGATACATTCATAAAAAACCCCACATATTTGTCTTCCTGGATTTCAAGCATCGTGAATGGTGAGCTTGATCTGCCTGGTACAGTACATTCTCCTCTTTACAGACCTCATAAAAATTCCACAAAAATTACATTTTGGGAAATGATGGTTATGTAACAGAGATCCACACAAACCAGTGCATCTCTAGAACCCCAAACTTTCCCACAATGCTGATTTACAACAAGCAGGTGGTTCTTAGAGCTCTTGCATGGCATCTCTAAACTCGCCATTCTTGTTCTGGATTTGGTGTGTAGATCGTCTCTTCTTCTGCTCTTTCATGTGGTGAAATTACACAAGTGCCCCCTTCTGGATTGAATGCCTATGACTGACTGTATTCATCGTCTGACTGCATGAACCGAACCGTGAAATCAGTTCTGTGACAGTTTGGACGAATACATGTACCGTTACACCCCTAGTATATAGCAAAAAAAAAATAAAAAATAAATGAGCAGTATTGGACTCTTGGGTTGGAAGAAGAATAAAAGGAAAGCAGAAGAGAAACAGTGAATCAGTGAATCCTGAAAAACAATAAATAAAAAACACCTACTTGTGCCTCACAGTAGTCACCGTCTCTGAAGTTATACTTTTGCCAATGGTCTTTGCTGCTGTTTCCAGACTTGACCAGAGAGTTGACAAACCTATGGAACACAGTATGCATCTAAACATGAACTTAAACACCATTTGTAAAGTTATAAAGGAGTTTGAATATCTTAAAGTTTGATATACTTCACTTAATTTAGCAGGACAAAAGTAAAATGGCACAAGCCTTTCAGAACATTTGAATGATCAATTTGTTTACCTTGTAAGCTGCTTCCTGCGACTAGCTTGGCTCCATCCACGTTGGAGCAGTTGTCTTTACTTTTCTTGATGGATTCTGGGATGAGTTTAACACCATGTTTTTTTATGTGTGGAGCAAGTTCTTTCCCAACTTTATCAGCTACAGCAGCAACCCCATCCACTGGTGAATAAAACAAAATGTTTTATACATTTTGCAAAACAGGATATAGAAAAGCTTTAAATATTTCACTATAGGATAAATCTAATTACACCATTGTTTTACCTAGATACTGGCTGACTTTCACAGCACCCCCAGTGGCCTGCTTAGCTGCATTGAGGCCTTTGGTGACCTTGGGGCTGACCTCTGATGGGGTCTCCTCTGGAGTGATGTTTCCTCGTAGCTTAGATGCTCCTCTCTGGATGGCTTTACCGGTAGCTTCAGCTCCTCGCACAAGCCCCCGACTCAGCCAGGAGGTCCCTGAACAACCACAGTGGAAATATCACAATACCTTTAGCACTTGTTTTCCCTCAGAGTGTATCAGAGTGGCCTCTAGTGGCTAATTATAAAATGCACCAATAAGGTGTTCAGTGCACTCTTAAATAAAGGTTCCAAAGAGGGTTTTTCACAATTATGCTATAGAAGAACCATTTTTGGTTCCCCAAAGAACTTCTCAGTGATCAGTTCTTAACTTCTTAACAAATATACTAGCTATCCAATGAGATTCCTATCAAAATTTCAGGTTACGTTACTTTAATCTTAAAGTTCAGACCTGCTAGAATGTTCTGTGAAATTTTTTCGCTCCACAGAGGAAGCATTTTTTCCTCCCCTCCTGGTGTTTGGGTTGGAGATGTTTCTGAAGGAGGAACCTTCTCACTCAGGTTAATGTCTGTTCCTGCAGCGCCACCTTGTTCTTCATCTACCTTAAAAGAAAATCCCTGTCAATTTAATCATTTTTTCAATTAATCATACATTTGACCAAATCAAATCTGAGCTTGGGTACCTGGACCCTGAGCTGTGCCAGAGCGGACAGCTGTTCCTGGAACATATGCCTGTCTGATGCAGGCAACTCTGAGGACAGCACCACCCCAACATAGGACCCCGGCACTGCTGCGGTGGTATTGGGAAATGTGAACACACCTTTGTGGCTAAGAAAGACTGGTGAGTCGGGGTACAGTGGGTAAATCCAATCACAAACCTGCAAGCACAAAATTTTATCAATATTTAAAGACTTTTTACTGTACATAATTATTTACTTGCCTTTAAACCGAAATGAATTAATTTGGCGTGGAAACAATTCACTCAGATATTGCTAATAAATAAACAGTTGCAAAGAAACAGCAAGTAACACACTGAACTAAACATACAATTTTGAAAATAAAAAACACTGAAATAGTATTTTCTTGTAAATTGTACTCCAAATAATATGTTTTAATTGCAACTTTAACGTTTTTTTTATTTTTTTATAATTAATATATTTACAAAATTTGTTAGTGCGATTAATCATGTTTTTATTGTATTGACAGCCATAGATTTTAACAAGAACGTTTTAGGATTTAAAACTTTTAGAGATTAAACCATCTATATCAATAAAAAAAAGCATAGTTAAGAGAAATAAAATTTGCTGCAAATGTAATTTATAATTTCAAATAATTGATAACTTTTAGGCTAGAAAAATGTTAGCTAAATCAAAATCTAAAAAAACAAATAATGAACTTAAGAAAAATATTTATAATATCATGCATAATATTTTAGTGTGCCAATTTATTTACAATTATTGCATATGAGGGACAATTCAGGTCAAATAAGACTGCAATTATATTGCATATGTTTGTGCACGGTGTGATTATTCAGAAAGCCACACTTTGTTCTGGATTGCTAAAGTGGGACAAAAGACCACTGTGGAAGGCATGCAGCAGTTAACACGTGGACTCCACATGTCCTAAATCAAGCCCCAGAGCCAATACTGCACAGAGCTGATGCTCAGCCGTTTAATGAGATTTCTATTTGCTGAAACAGCATTCAGACCGACTCTGTACAAAGAACCCTGGCATCAAAGACTGTTTCTAGCACTGAACAGCCTAAACAGACCTAAAGCCTTTGATTGTAGCAACCACACAGTCAGGTTGGACAGGCTTTTGCGGGTTTGACAGAAGAGGTGAAACTGTGAAAACACCTGTTTGACGTCTGAAAGTGAAATGGTTCTAATCCATGTCAGATTTGAGGGATACAAACAACCAACTGAGAGAAAAACTTTCTGAGTTTAAAAGTCATCTTAAATACTATCTATCAAATAAGCCATACTAAATAAATCCCAGGCCTCTCTTAATAAAAAACACAAGGTTTCTACTTCTCTTTTGCTCTATAATGCTCAGGAAAGTGTATAATTGCATAACATGAAAAGCATGACATCATTCGCATTTTTTTTTGCTGTCAGCCAAGAATGTTCAACAACCAAACCCTACGTAGACGTAATTCTTTATAAAAACAATAGAAAAAACACCCAGGTTCAAGTGATCATCACAAGACTTCTCTGGTGTGAAGGTGAATCTATACAATTCGTATCAAGGTGATGAATAGTTTGTTTATAGCGCAAATAAGGGTGTATATAATGCAATGCTATATGACCAAAGTTTAAAACAAAAGACTTTCATAATATTATGAATTTAATTCATGCGCACACACACACAAACACCTTTTGAGGATTCTTAATATTTGTGTCTTTGGCAGTAAAAATATCCATCTATAAAATGGGTTTGAATAATCTTTTTTGGATAAGGTTCCTTAATTAAGACCTGTTAAATTAAGTTTAAGTTTTTCTTATCCCATTTTTTCACAAAGTTCATTTTTAGCATAAATGAATGCAAATCATTTTATGATAAAAAAGTTAATCTCTTTCACAATTTAGCATTTATATTCTATTATATCACTTAATTTAATGATCTTTATTTTGTTGTCATTTTAGGTCTAGTAATTCCGGTGTGCTTTTGTCTTTTTTTTTTATTATTCCAATATTAATTGTTTTATTTCAGTGTTAGTTTTAGCACTTCAGCTTTAACTATTTACTTCTCAGCCAATACAACATCTCTAATTTTTGGTTTAAGTGCTTCAAATTTTTGGTCTAAAGTATGTAAGTATATAAGGATACACATTAGTAATAAATAAAAAATGTTATCCAAATACTATTTACCTGCAGGTAGGCTGGGGCATAGCCGGCACTACTGTTCTGGCTGTTGTATATGATTATTCGTAGAAACCCTGGATAAGAAGGGGCGCTGACTTGACCCTCAGCAGAAACGAAGAACATCTGCACCCCACTGGGCAAGAACAAAATCTCCATGCCAACCTCTCTGAGATTGACTGGGGCAAACACCTGGCTCTGAGGTGTCTGGTTTGGAGCAGCTTGAAATGGCCCGTTGCCTCCATGAGAGAGTGACAGATGCCCTTCAGACGGTTGTGGAGTGTAGGCTGGAAGTTCAGCAGGTACAGTGCAGACTGCCGCAGGGGAGGCAGGATGAGCAGAGGCCCCCCCTGAAGCTGGGAGAGGTGTTCTGGTGGTAACTACTGGCTGGGGGTCCTGGAGGACAGGAAGGGTCGGATAAAGGCGATTACCCGAATTCGCTGTGGACTCCAGCACCCCTAGACGATCAGTGATGGTGCTCAGAGTCTCGTTCATCCTCAGCTGCGTCTGTCGCGCGAAGTCCCAGTAGCGCCCGACGCATCGCTCACCTCGGGTGTTCACCGCTAGCCCTGTGAAAAGATGCCGCCTGCCCAGTTCGTACAGAAGGAGCGCTTGGTCCTTATTCTCCATCTCATCATACTGAAGCCCTGAGTTCAGACACTGCAGCGCTTTCTCATAGTTCTCACGAATGGTGCGGATTTCAGCCGGTTCTGGGGACTCCATTACCGTGCCACGAAGCGCAAATGTATAACCCTTCTAACGAAAAGTATTTGAAACTTGCAAAAGGGTGGCATCTTTAGCGTGCGCTTAAAATAGTAATGAAGAGATTTTTCCCCATGAAGTCACTCGACGAAATTGTGTAACCTGATGTCACACAGCAGGTTAGACAAGATAATGAAAAAAAAGTTAGAGCTTCTGGTCACTGACGCTCTGCTGATGTTCAAAGTTGCACAAAGTCAGCCCGAAAAATAGGGGTATCGATTGTCTCCGTTCATACCCAAAACGATTTTAGCGCCAAACTTGAATATTGAGAGGGTGTTGTCAAGCTGCACTGTAATGACGCTTATTAAGAGTGTGCGATGGACAACCTGTGCGGTTTCGATCGCTTATGTTTGGCTGCCACACATGACTTACGCGTTACCAAATCATTTTCCCATTCATAAAAGCCGGTTTACAACATAAACAAGTTCTCTTTCGTAAAATGAGACGCAATTCAGTGCGAACGGCAGAGGTCGTCGTGACCCATAAAACCAAATTAGTGTAGGCTACTAGGCAGAAACAGATTTTACAACGGAAGCAGTAATGCAACTTGATCGCTTATTTGAAATTCAGTTGTGTACATGATGTTGCACAAAGCATACAAGTAAAATACATGGTATAGGCTACCATAAAAGAGAGAATCTAAAGGAAAGACAAAGTGGTACAAAACCATTAGTTAATTTCAGCCTTCAGACTAGCTTTACAGAGAAACAAGTCACAATATTGTTGACTACTTTATAGTCTTAAGCAACCTATGATAAAAATCACGTTGAGAAGTTTAAAAGCCACATTTAAAAAGTAATCGTTCAATTTACAATAGACTTAAGAGCTGCAGTTAATTTGTTGGCACCAAAGCATCAAGAGAGAGGCAGACTCCACAATATCTGAAACACATATTTCATGGCACTAATTATGATTGATATCTCCCCATTGAAAAAACACAATTTTTTTAAATATAATTTTTCAATGAATGCAGAATTTTATAAAAATTGTTATACATCTTAGCCCAGCTATTTTAAACTGTTTGATCACATTCTTTGGTTATTATTATGCATTTTAAAAAAAATGTATGTTACATTGGTAGGAATAATGAGAAAAAAACAACAACAAAAACAACAACCATCAACACATTTCAAATTTTGTACTTTTTGTAAAATATAACATCACATTTTTATATTAGTGCTACCAGTATTACAACATCAATATTGTAAAAATTTTGTAACATTTGAATTTTTTATACATTTAATTTGTATTTTTACTAGCAACTGCAATTGGATTTGTATTGTAAAGCTTAGTTCACTGTTATCCCACTGGTCACTATTGTGACCATCAACATGTTTACTCATTCTATAAACACACTCAACACTCTTTTGAGTGAAAAAATGCAAGTAAAATCATTTATTGATTTAAGAGCAGAATATGAAATCTCTAACAAACAATTTTTTAAATATTTACAAATCCGAAGTGTCACTAACTCTCTGATTAAGGGGGATAAAATACGTTGTTTTTTTTTGTCAGAACTGGAGGCCTTTTTTTTCTGAAAATACAATAAAAGGAATGATTTCTAAATGTTATCATATTTTGACAAAAGAATCCCAATCTTCTTTCCGACCTTTAAAAATAATATGGGAAAGAGATCTAAGTAAAACCTTTGAAGATGATGTATGGGTAAATATTTGTAATAGAATTCATTTCCCATTCACAAGTATTAAGATTAAGGAGACTAATTTGAAGTTTATCCACAAAACCTATTTAACACCTTTAAAAATGCATAAAATATCAAATGATATTCCAGCTGTGTGTCAGAGATGTAAAAATATGGATGGGACTTTTTTACATATGTTTTGGGATTGCAGTCTTTTAAAAGATTATTGGAGATCAATCCATTCTTTCACTCAATCAGTTTTGGATAAGCATTTTGACTTGAGTAACAGTCTATATTTGTTAAATGATATTGATAATTTAGAGTTAGATCAGAAAAAATGCAGGTTATTTATTTTGATATCATTATTTTGCAAAAAAATGCATACTTTTATATTGGAAGAATGCCCCCCCCATCGCTTAAGACTTTTTTTGACCAATTGTCTTCATTTCTGCCATTAGAAAAATTAACTTTGGAGAAATATAACCGTGGACATCTCTTTAATGAATTTTGGTGCCCTTTACTTTTAGCTTTTGGAAAATGATATGACCTTGTAGATCAAGTTCTGTACCCATGCTGTTTAATTATTTATTTATTTATCTTTATTTTATGTGGGTTTTTTTTTTTTTTTTTTTTTTTTTTTATTCTTTTTTTTTTTTATTCTTTTTAATTTTTATGTTGTTGTTATATCCCTATGAGGGTGGTGGGTAGTAAAATGTTTAAAAGAACGTTGTATACAGAAAATGTGTCAACCTTACAATTTGGGTTTTTTTCCTCTGTATGTTATATAAATGATTTTCTTTTGAAAAATAATTAAAAAAAAAAAAAAAAAAAAAAAACACACACTCAACAAAACTAAATATATGTGAATGCATATAGTAATACTAGACACCTCAAAGATAATGTGTACCAAAAATTCTTTGTCATCTTTATGTTAACATACTTTACTAGCCTTTTGTTTTGGAGCATTGCAAATAAATACCAATTAAAGTCACAGCACCTTAAGGTACCGTCACATGGCAACATAACCATGGAAACAGAGTATACGTTTCTTTACTGTTCATTAGCTGACAAATAACATGTCAAAATTTTTTGTTTTAGTTTTTTCAAAGCTGAGAAAGACTGTAGATGTGCTGCTCATATTGAGAATGTTTAAGGATGTTTACACCAGCATGAGCTCTCATTTAAGTCTGAGTCCTGCGAAGACCGCTCTCAATATTTGATGTAGGACTCAACAATTCACTGCATGGGCCTCGACCAGGGACTTCTTAAGAATTGAGATTCTCTGCAGGTCTCACACTACAAAGCTTCTATAAATCGAATTAAAGATCTTGGTAACACTTTATTTCAGGGTCTTTTAACTAGTTGCTTATTAGCATGCATATTACTAGAATATTAGCCATTTATTAGTACTAATTAAAAACATTTTACTGCCTTATTCTACTCGACCTTATTTTAAATCCTTAATCCCCAATACCTAAACTTAACAATTACCTTACTAACTATTAATAAGCAGCAAATTAGGAATTTATTGAGGGAAAAGTCGTAGTAAATAGTGAATTAGTGTTCCCTACTCTAAAGTGTTACCAAGATCTCTGTACAATAAGAAACAGCAGGGCTGAATTCAATATCTCAAGCACGAGATCACAAAGAGAGAACCCTGACATGTTTATAACACAAATGCAAATTTCAACATATAGCAATCAGGAAAACTGCTTACTCCACATTTCAAATGACAATATACAAAGTAGTTAATGACTGAATGTCTATACAATTATTTGTGATTTGCAGAGTATAAGAAGAACTATTCCTGTCTCTACATGGCCAAAACAGGCTTTAAACTGACAAATTCTTCCTTATCATCCCTGGTGCTGCTGTTTTCTCTTTGTCTGACAGCCAGGGAAATCAGGTGGTGTGGGTATAAACAAATATCAGGACATGATATATTAAACCCAGAGCTGTAAATTACGTTTGTGCTTACTATAGTTCAGGAGGATATAAACTTGAAGATTCTTCTCCCTCGCAAGTAAACCCATGACTTCAACACTAGAGAATTCAGAGAATGTAGTATGAACACTCAAGGTACTGACGTATAGTAGCCTGTTTGGAGTTCTGACGTGTATTGGACTAAGATCAGCATTTGTATAAGGAATCCCTCTGAAACATAGGAAGTGAGTTATTTGATAACTTATGTATATGTATGTACATTGTCTAAAGTTTGCAATAAGGAGTTCTGTATGCTGTGTAAGGCAGACTGAACTGGGTCCTTGCCATTCTATCATCTTGATGTATTGCAGCAGACAATCTGCCAGCAGCTGAGCTATAGCGATACATTTCCATTTCTCATACATGCTGAGAACTGTCGGTGCCAGTTCATAGCTAAGGCCAAATTGTGCCAAAAGTCTGCAGGCAGATATGATGGAGTTTCACATATTTCTGTAGCTCAGCTGGCAAAGCATGGCATTAGTTGCTCTGGTTAAAGTTATATGCATATCTGTAAATGTCGGGAAAAAGAAACAAATGAGTAATTAAATATGCATTTATTTTGTAAGTCTACAACTTCTAGGAGGAAAAGAAGACCCCATATTTATTTTTAGTTGTTTTTATCTATATTTTCATCCAAAATGTAAATTTATGCCACTTACATTTATTGAAAATAAATTCAATTCAATTCAATTAGAATGTATCTTTCTAGCTATTTTAGTCATTATGTATCAATCTTTTCATAAATGGTGAAATTTGAGACAAATTATTAAATATACATTGTTCTATTGAATTTTTTATAAGAAAATGACAATTTCAATTCATGTTTTAAATGTAAATTCCTGACTTTTATGTGTCTGTATGCCATTTAAATTCACCTTTAAGTTAGATTAAAATAGAATCACGTCATAATTGCTACTTTTAGTCTTGTTTATGTCCATGTCTTTGTCCATAAATGTTAAGAATTTAAGACAAATCAATTTAATATTTATAATACTTCTCTAAGAAAGATACCTTTTTTATAAGTTTTTTTATTATATTAAATAAAATAAAGATAACATCCATAAATGTTGAAAATAGGAGCCAAATTATTAAATATACATACTATAAATGTAAATTTTCGTGTCTATATGACAGGGTGGGAGTTGCTAGGCCACTAGAAGGTGATTCTGTCTGAGCTGTCAGAGAAATACAGAGACTTCTGAGACTTAGATTGCTATGCAAAGAGCATCATCTCAGCTGGGAAAAACTGGAAGACGGGAAATCGAAAGAAAGGAGAGTGTGCTCGCCATAGACTCTTCCTCTGACATGCTCCACTTTGCAAACCTTCCCATAGTGCCTAGATAATTCCACAGAATAATCCTGACTGACACACTGCTGTTGTCTGTCACAAAGCTTCTTCAAACATGACGCTCTTGTCAAAAGCAGTAGAGCAGACTCGGGGTGAGTGAATGATTCATTTTCAATGCGAGCCATTCCCCCTGAAGTCAGCACACAGTCTGATGAAAACGGTTCAGGCGGCCTTGCCTTGATGCCGTGAGTTAACATTCGACCTACTTGTGCAATGAGAATAAATGCAGCAAAGCTGGGCTGAATCGCCTGCATCAGGGGAATAAGAAACCTTCTCTGATTTTTACAGTTTTATGGATTAGAGGAAAAATCAGCCAAAGCACTGTTCTTATCAAAATCCAACAGCATTCACTGATGTGCCTCAGCGCCGGCATTAGCTGGAGCAATTATAAAGACCCAAAGGACAGGATCAGACACAGCAGGACTCAGGAAGAGTACCAACAGTCCCCAGTGGGCATCTGAGCTGACAGTGGAACGCTGCCAATATATGTCTAGAGGCAGAAATTGCTCTCTAACTCCCGTCCTTGCACAATTTAGGAGGAAATCGAATACTTCAATGAATGTTAAAGAGGTATTTTAGCCAAAAACAAGCATTCAGTCATTATTTTCTCACCCTCATGTGGTCACAAACCCTCGTGTCATATGACTTACTTTCTTCTGCGGAACACAAAAGAAGATGTTTTAAAAAATGGAAAAATGTTTCATTCATACTCTGTAAAAATTTGTTATTTTCCATTCCATTTGTCGATAAATGTATAAATTGTACAACAAATGGTTAAATATTACGGAGACCCGCACATGACATGCAAGAAAAAATAAATAAATTGTTCACACGATTTACTAATTCGTTCCCTCAATGTACTAAAACGTGCACACGATTACTATTGCGTTCCCTCGATTTGCTAAATCGTGCGCATGAGTTAGCAAATCAAGGGAACGAATTAGTAAATCGTGCGCACAATTTATAAATCGAGTGAACGGAATAGTAAATCGAGGGAACGCAATAGTAATCGTGTGCACGTTTTAGTACATTGAGGGAAAGAATTAGTAAATCGCGTACACGATTTAGCCTAATATTTTTTCCTGCATGTCATGTGCGGGGCTCTGTAAAATATACATTTATCTACAGATTTTTTTGATGTTGTAGATCTACAAAGAAAAATATATTCTTAATTCACTTAAATTAAGTTTTAAATTTAATTGGAAACTTATTATTGCTATTATTATTGCTACTATTATTGCTCTTAGTTGTTTTTTATATCTATATTTACATGTCTGTATAACACGTACATTAACTTATAAGTTAGTTCAATTAAAGTAAATAACATTAAATAGAAACCATTATTGCTTTGTCTTTTTGTATCCACACCTTTGTGGTTAAAAATAAATAGATGCTCAAACTTGAGACAAATATTTAAAAATACATTTATATATTTCATGTTTTGTAAATCTGCATTTGTAAAAATATTTTTTTTTGTCCATACACGTACAAAATTAAAATGCCATAGTAAGATATGTACATAGGGTTTTATGCTATATCTTATGTTGTTAAATTAATGTTTATTATATTAGTGTCATTTTTTAGTTATGTTACCCTGATAGCAAAAATTCTGGTAACCACTGCTGACATCTTTTTACAGTAAATTTCACAGATTTCTTTTGTGAAAGATCAGTGTTGTTTTGGACCCTATTGACCAGCATGGACAAAAGTAGTTGAATTACAAGTTTAGAATGACACAAGGGTGACTAAATGATGACAGAATTTCATGTTTTGGTGAACTGTCCCTTTAATAGGAACAGAGAATTTTCTACTGGTTCAAGTTGAATCACTGATGATCAGTGAGTTGGAATGCAAGCCTTCACTATTACTGAAACAGAATTTCCATGCATGATATAAAATAATAGAAGCGAGCTGTGCCAGACAGTCATGCTTTGCTTTGCGTCGATCCATAATCTGTGTTCCGTGTCTTCAGTGCACAGAGCAGAAGAGATCTTAAGATCTTCTCAGGAGGCATGATGTCTCAGGTTCTGTTGACATGCATAACTCTGCCCCACCACTTGCATCTGAAGCTCCATGTCAGTCCACACAAGACTCTCTTTACACAGACAGACGTGGCATAAATTCAGTAACTGAGATAACAAAGAGATTTTGTGATTTTGATGAGCTATTTTAAAAAATGTAAAAATAAGAAATGGCCAGTACTTCCTTTCAGTTTTCATCAAAACAGTCTCTGCCACCTGAAGAATATGTTCAAATGTGACATCTGACTGGCATACACTCTTTAAATTAAAGGTGCTTTATTGACATCTATGTTTTTCCATGCAGAACCTATAACATCTGGAACCCCTCCATTCCACAAAAGATTATTTAAAGCAGAAAAATGGTTCTTTTGATTTTTAAATGTTCTTCAAATTTAGAAAAAAAATTATTTGAAAAACATTTACATTTATTTTGTGAGTTATGTGAGGCATCCTTTTGGTTTTAACTGAAACATAAATCAGCTGCTAAAGAAAGTGAGAAGACGTCAGTAGAAATGAGGGAGGAATGAGAAAGTGAGAGAGATAATAGGAATGAAACGGAGAGGGAGGGGGAATTCAGAGTACAACAGATGGACAGTCGATATCCAGCCCGCTGTTGAGAAACAGCTCTCCAGACCGAACGCATTCAGAAACGCTGCTTCCTCCTCTGCTCTCAATACAAACATAAGTGGCAACATCTCAGCGTGCGCTATAGCTTAAGGAAACCCATGAGCAATTCACTCCAGGACCCTGAGATGAGCGCGACGGATAGCTGTGTGATTTAGTGCTGACGTTTTTGTTTGTTGTTTTGCATCAAAAAGGTCAGTATTTCTACTATATTTACTCCGAAAAAAAAGAAAGATAAAAGCTGATGTCATTTTCGATTTGAATGTTAAAAAACTAAACTGTTCTTAAATATTCATTCGGACTTAAATGTGCATTTAATGTGCTTAATTCAAATTATCAATATGCTAAGTGATTAAAAAAATACTGGACCATCATCAGGTATTCCAGTCAGTTTCAAATCTCCTTTTCTCCTCTCTCTGTTTTTCGCCATCCCCCATCCCCTTGTTCATTGATATCCTCTGTGGAGTTTTATGTTTGAGTCATTTTCTTAATAGCCAGATTCTCCTTCCCCAAGATTCTCTAAATGAAATCCATAAACGGAGATTAGATCCGTACATTGTAACGACCCGCTGAACTTCTCCTGGAATTGCAGGCAAACCACAAGAGGGATGGAATGATTTATACTGCCGCAGGGATTCTCATCTCGCTTGTAAATTGAAAAGCTGGTGGGGGGAACGTTCAAGTCGACTGAGGAAACGTCCAGGAAAATAAGTGTGATTTCCCATTTGTTGCCGTCTTCTAGCACATTTCTGCAGACAAATTCATCTCAGAAAAAAGAAAGTGGTCATAAATCACGACCCTTTATGAGAATCTCAGGGCCCAATGTGGCACAGATGACTGTAGTCCCATAGAATGAAGCTTAGGGGGCTGAAATATGCCAGCAAACAAACAAATAGCAAGTTTTGTGTTGTGAGGTAAACCACAGTATAAAAATAATTGTTTTGTCCAAGATCTGTGTACAATTTTTAGGGTTCTTCATATGCAGCACCCAAAATGCATTCGGTTTGCAATAGGGTCTCAGTTGTTGGGATAGTCCACCCAAAAATTAAATTCTGTCCTCATTTAGTTTGGCTACTTATATTCTTCAAAATATCTTCTTTTGTGGTCAAGAGAATAAGAAATTCATACAGGTTTGGATAAACTTGAGGATCAGTAAATGATGACAGAATTTTCATTTTTGGGTGAAACATCCCTTTAACTGCATTAATTAACTTCATTATTATTTTTTCTTTTTTTCAGCTTTTCAATCTTAGTTCATGTTAATTCCAACATTTACCAATGCATTTTTAAATCAAAAATGGTATGTGTGAGCTATTAACAGATGAATAAAAATTGCACATTAGCTAATGTTAATTATATCAACAAATGAGATTACTGTAAAGTGTTACCATTATATTTAATAATTAAACTATAAAGCACAATGTATGTGAAAGAACACATAATAAAAAGGCACATATTGACCTGTAACCAGATGATGAAGAATAAGCTCATTTACACACTAATGCACCTAGAGCTCTCTTATAAATTGAAATGAAAAGGATTCTCGCACAGTTGAGGTGACTTTCACTAAACTGTGCTCGTCTCGGGGGAGCTAAATGTGAATCATGTAGTGCTGCCTGCTATTTGAGCTTGAAAATATGAGAAACTTTTCTGCTGAATGCATCTTGGTCTTGTATAAGCTCAGATTTTGAATGGCCACAAATAAACCAGCTTTGTAAAATCCACATTTTTGATACCGACAGACTGTCAAAAAATGATTTGAAATATTGCTCTATTTAAATTGGGAAACTCTGTGACTCGGGTACATCTCAATCTATTATTCATGAGGCGTGAGTATGCATGCTGTGTAAACAACTGACTGACCTTCTGTGTGCACCACTGGGAAGGTGTGACCACCCCAAAGTCCTAATGGACTGGCGGTGGCCTATCAAAAACCTGCACCAGTTTATGAGCCCACTGATATGCAGGTTGCCTGGATACAAAAAGCATAATTAAATGTGATTATCATCCTCTTCACATTCAATCTGAAGTATTTAAGTGTTCTGGTTGTTGTTTTGTTTTTCGAAACTATACAAATCCAACATTCGTCAAAGACAGAGATCAGATAAGGAAACTCTGGTGGCTTGATGTAAAATATGACTGGCCTGATAGAAGAATAAAATTATGACAATATTCTCATCAGGATGATGCATTGATCAAGAAGTGGAAAGCAACAGCAAAGTAAACTTTGGAAAATGTCTTGAAAAAAAGTCTTTAGGACCTGTAAGAAAAAATATTTTTATATGATTTATTTAATATATTCCTAATGATATTATTATATTTTAATATAGTATAATAATTTGTATGCTATAATATATGGGTATTGTATATTATTTAATTATAATATTAACTTATTATTATATTAAAATTAATAAAAAAATATTGTGATATTAATTAATTATTGAAATTTGAAAATTAATCTTGAAATTTAATCATTGTAATTTAATAAATTCATAATAAATTTAATACATTTTTGTTCGTTACTATTTATAATTTATTCAAAATTTCATAAACTAAATAAACATATAAAAATTTGACCTAAAAATGCTCCAGTAGGACATTTTCGTGGTATGGAATAACATTAATGTGTCCAATAATATTTTAAAATATCTTCTGAATGATCTGTATGATCTTATAAGTTCAAATGCTTCTAATCCTAATATGTTAAAGTAATTTTAATATTATATAGCATAATGTATTGTTAAGTTATGATATATTATAATATACATTTGTTTAGATTTGAATCTAATATTTATTATGATACAATATAAATGACGGTTTGTTGTTATTTGCAATTTATTAAATACTTCACAAAGTAGCTATACAGTAGGCCATTAGTGGGAATGTAACAACATTAAAGTTAATATCCAATAATATTTTAAAATATGATCTGTATGATCCAAATCATATGTTCACAAGAGCTTAATCCCAGAGTTTTAAGTGAACACTAATAAGAGTAATAATTTAAATTACAAAACAGCAAACTAATTAAAAAAATCATAATTTAATCTATCCTTATCTATCCTATCTTCTAAACAGATCCCTAAATCCACCAGCTATGTCTGGGATGGATGGGGCGGTGGAGGAGATAAATGGTACAGAAGTGGACAGCGAGAGTTTCCTGAGGTTCAGCCCTAAATCTCTTTCTACCGGGGCGGCCGCTGCCTCATACGGACGGACTGCGAGTGTTTACATCTATGTCTCCATCTTCCTCAGCTTGCTGCTCTTCCTCCTTACCCTGTTGATCATTGCTCTCCACAGGCTGAAGAACATCATATCTTCTAGTTCTTCATATCCAGAATGTGGCAGTGAGGCCGGGAGCTCCTTCACTAACATGGAGATCTGCAGCATTTCCTCACAGAGATCCAGAGTGTCATCGCTGTCCGGACAGCAGAGAAAGACAGATTGATTACACATGTCTGAACGTTCTGAATTCTAGAAGTTTAGAAATATTCTAGAAAGTAATTTGGTTAAAAAATAATAATAATTCCACAAACCTTGTGTTAACTTCAAATAAATAATCTACAGAGGATGCTGTATTGAAATAGACTGTATTAAAGCATTATCATAAGGCTTTGTGTGATTTTGGAAAAATATTAATGACTTGTGTATCTCAATCACATTATGTACATAATGAACTGTAAATAGAAAAACTGTCATACTTACTCTGTCATACTGAAAATGATATTTGACAATGTCTAAACTTTCATGGCTTTAATGCACCATGCAAAAAAGTTACAGAACACGAAAATCAACAGTATAGTGGCCCCCAAAACTATTATTAATGTATGAATTCCATTGCATTAGAAGTAAAATATAGCAAAAGATAATAATATAAATATTTTTTTAAACTAATTTCTGCATATACTCAAAGTGTTAAGGTGATTTTTATGAAGCCGGTTTCACTCAAGTTCATAAAGCTCACAGGTCCATTAACTATGGACAGGATCCAATAATGTTTGGCAACCAGAAAATGTCCAAATACTTTCAGTAATTTTGAAAACAAATCTATGTTATACAAATTAAACCTGTACTTTTATATTTAAATTTTCTTTTGAAAACAGAAAAAAAACTATGAAAGCCCATTTATGCCAAAAACAATTACGAGATAAAAATATGAAATTATGGCATATACTGTCATTATGACGTAAAATATTAAATTGACTACATAAAAAGATGAAATTATGACATAAGTTAAAAGAAATAATAATAATTAGATAAAAAGTCCAAATGATGAAATAGATAGAGATAAAAAGTTTCATTTCATAATTGTTTATTTTGATTTCCTATCTCATAATTACGACATTTCGCTATTATGATCCACAAAGCATTTTTTCCTTTTGATGTCGAAAAGAATTTTCATTATTAAAAAAATTAGAAGTATTTGATATTTTTAGACACTTGTCTTATCTACTTGATAGATACTATTCACAAATGGACGATGGAATAAAATATAAGCAACACAGATAAGTAATGAGAAGTCTGGGGCCCATAAAGTAAACTTGAGGAGTGATATGGTTAGAATGTTTATTGAGCTGACAGCTGTTAGGAAGAAACAACAGCTGAAAGGTTTTAGTGATCTCAGCAGTTATGTGCTGGGTGAGATGGATCATTGGTGATGTCTTTAGCACGTATGTTGGTTGAACAGTAACTTACCTGTACGAGAGATCTGTAGGTGTGATTTTGAGGCTTTATCATACAACTCAGTGTCAATACTCTGCACAATGGCGCAATAAACGGAGTAAAACGTGTTGGCTATTTTTTGTGCTATAATCTGCCATTTAGTCTGATATCTAGACATCTAATGCAATGACATTCATGCAGGCTATATACACGTGCAAAAGCAGTTGGCGCCAAATTGTATTCAGGTATTTGCATCGCTGCGTGGTGCCGCTAGAGGGCGCAACGTCAGTTTCATTGCTCTCTTTCTGCACGGCCATCATTTGTTTTTTGTTGTGACAGGAGTCCTTCACAGCTCATATTCTTTCTTTTTTTATGCGTGTAGGTCTTATTTATTAGGGTAGTTTTATTTAAAAATGCGGTATTTTTAATTACACTCATATTTAATTATCTTAGTACTCATTTATAGTGTGCGGAGTTCACTAAAGAGGCACGTCTGGTCAGTACGTTCATAAAGGTCGGATGACAGGTGAGAGTTTGGGTTTTACTCTAAAAAGACATAATGAGCGACAGCGTTCATCTAAGTTGGACAAACACGGGTAAAGACGACCAAGCCCCCGCAGCCGCGGACAGCAGCACCACTCCGTCCGACCAGGAGAGCTTCCCGTACGACGCGGAAGACCCGGGCGAAGAGAGCGACGCGGCGGAGCCGAGAGACGGCGCGGTCAGTCCGGAGGAGCTCAACGACGACGACACGTCCGGGGAGAGCGAGAACGTGCCCAAGACCTGCACCTATGACGGCTGCACGGAGACCACGACGCAGGTGGCCAAAGCCAGGAAACCCTGGATGTGCAAAAAACACCGGAATAAAATGTACAAGGACAAGTACAAGAAAAAGAAAAGCGACCAGGCCATGTCCTCGGGAAAACTAGAAGTAAGGAAACGCTTATTTGGGATAAATAACAGCTTCAGCTGATGTATTAACTTTAGCCTTCATCTCAACATTATAAGCTTGTTTCAAATTGTTTTCTCTGTTCGTGATGTGAAGGAGGGCTCGGAGGAGAGGCCTGTATCTGTTACTAAGCAACGGCTGGGTACCATAGGAGACAGACCAAGCAGACCGTCCCTCATCGAGCAGGTGCTGAACCAGAAGAGACTGGTAAGAGCATGGAAACACTTGGGGGTGGCTCTAGAGTAGTTTTATTCATATAGAGCAGTGCTATTTTAATATTATCTATATACTAGGGCTGTCACTTTTGTGAAAAAATCTTTTTCGATTTTTAAGACATAAGTGTCCATTGAATCGATTGTAAAATCGATTTTCCACGTCTAAAAAAAAGACGTTTCCTTTTTCAACGTCAAATAACGGACGAACGTAAAGAGAGCGCTGGAAACGCACAAGTCAGCAATATTTCTTATTGGCATGAAGTTTCGTGCAGAAGGTGGGGGTATTACTGCCAATTTTCCATCACAAAAGCCGGTCGCTGTCAGCTTGCAATGGTCCTTTTCATAACTCAGAATTTTCTGTAACTAGATGCGCGAATGAGGCGAATTCGCGTCTACCGCGCCGGGAGACATCGAGACGCGCGTAAACGCGTCTTAACATTGAAATCATTCGCGCCAGGCGCTCTATTCGCGTTTGGTGTGAACGCAGCATAAGAGGTCGCTTTCGACGTCACTGGGTCTTATAGGCGCGTAAAATTGCTGGTATTTTCTGTCTAGCTTTCGCAACGCATACTGCACTTTTTGGGATACTTTATTTTCTTTTTCTGTTTGTTTGTGAGTTTTGTTACATCTATATTTTTTAATTGTTTAATTATTTTAAAATTAATAGTGTACATATTTGGTTAAAATCGATTCCCTATTTTCATTTTCGAAACTTTTTTTGGTTGGTCCGATCGATTGTGCAATCGATTTTCGAACTAAAAGTGACAGCCCTACTATATACTATTATAGTTGTTGTTACTATTCTAAATTGGTTTTATCTTTATAGTTCTGGATTTCATTTTAATGTGTTTGTTTTAGTCATTTTATTATGTGCTTTTGATGTATTTTTATATTATTTTTAAATAATTTTTATTTCATGTTTTGGTCTTTATTTATTCCCTCAGTTAATAATTTATTTTTTACCTTAAACTTGTTTGTAACCAATGCTACATTTGAATAATTACATCATTTTTCATTGTTTTCATCTAATATTTCTTACTTTATTTCAGCTTTATTTAATTTTTTTATAGTATTAGTTTTAGTTTACCATAACTAAAATAATAAATTAATACAATTAACAAATTAAACTAATAACATTTAACTCAACTATTTTTTGAAGGTTCATTTAAATTTTTTAAATATCGCCATTTTTTATGAATCCTAAATATTTATATTAACCAAATATTATTTTTTAGCAGAATGACGTGACGTGACATTCAGCCAAGTATGGTGACCCATACTCAGAATTTGTGCTCTGCATTTAACCCATCCAAAGTGCACACACACACTGTGAACACACACCTGGAGCAGTGGGCAGCCATTTATGCTGCGGCACCCGGGGAGCAGTTGGGGAGCAGTTGGGGTTCGGTGCCTTGCTCAAGGGCAACTAAGTCGTGGTATTGCCGGCCAGAGACTCGAATCCACAACCCTAGGGTTAGGAGTCAAACTACTAACCACTATGCCACGACTTCCCCGTAACTTACCATTAGCTGATGTTGATGTTTTTGGGTTTCAGTCTCTGCTGAGGAGTCCGGAAGTCATCAGTTTCCTTCAGCAGCAGCAGCGTTTACTGACCACACAGAATCAAGCTCAAACACAGCACAACTACTGATGACTGAAGATGTTTTACTCACCCTGTCGAGGATTTAATGCAGTCACATGTTCACAGACATTTTTAAATGAGCAGTATTCTATATTCATGTGGGAACCGTGAGCATCTATGACCTGCAGCCAACCTCAGTGGTGTGGAGACTATCAACACTGCATTCTGAAAACTGGGATATTTGACAAGGAAATATTAGTACTGCTGTCATCATCAAGCTCTTGGAGATCATGAAATGAATAAGAAGCTAAATCTACTGTATAGTAGCAATCCATTTGAATAGCCATCATGTTCAGCCACATGTAGTGTCATTAAGAAGTTTTAAATTAATTATAGTAAATATGAAATAGCAGCTGTTACCATAAAAAAGTTTTTTGTTATCTTAATCTAATCTGTAATGATGTGACCAGTGCAAGCTACATTTTATTTTTTTGCCACAATTTGACCATGTAGCTGGAAGTAACAGCATACACACAGAACTGTTCAATCAGCTTTATTATTTTAAACATGGAGTAAACTCAGTAGGTTGCTAAGAGCTATCAAATGAAGTTTTACTGATCTTGTGAAAATTGACAACCTGTGGTTCTCAGCTTTAAAAGCATTAATACTTATGGATTGTTCAACTTTTTCATATCTGTGTTTGGGTTAGAAAATATACAGGCAAAAATAGAAGGGGGGGGGGGGGTGTATTACAAGATTAAGAAAGCTGACGCAAATGAAAAACAACATGAAATGTTATAAAAGGCACATATGAGCCAAAATAAGACATAAATAAAACAATTCCAGATCAAGTAACATCCTACTAACACATTTCTTTGGCTTCCTATTAGAAAGATTCTGTCTGAATTGATCTCAGCTACTACATACTGTGAAGTAGTAGTGTTTATATATATATATATATATATATAACAATGCAACATTTATCTAACCACTGCTTATTTAACAGCATGATATTGTACATATTTCCTGGCTGATCCTATAGAAGTACCATAAAATCCACTGAAAAGATACTTTAACAAGAGAAAGAGCATTATGTGTCTTGGGGAGTGCTATAAATGTCTATAGGAGAACTATATTCCTCTTGTTCTGTAATGCATTAGGACACAGAGGAAATAGGATTGTGTGGGGAGCCCATCTGGGTCAGAACTTTGTCTAGCCACTGCAGCGGCCCGTGCAGGTGGATTTCTATCCAGCAGGGGGTACTGGTGACGTCCTGACGGTGGTATTCTGCTCCCCAGCCCTGGGAAGAGGACAGATTTCATTCTCAGTAATTGGGCGTTTATACTACAACCAAAGCAATGTTTTAAAAATAGGTCAACAACAATATTATAAAAATCCAATTGTCCAGCAGCAAAAGGAAGTGCAAAACAAAAACTGCAAACTTGTTTCCCCACAACTCTTCCATTTCATATTTTAACAGACAATATTTTACAATCAATTTGTTGTTGTTTTTTTGTCTGCATACATACAAATCAAACAGGGAAAATTGTATGTGTCGTATCAGACAGTAACCGGAAAACTCTAGAGCTATAGGATCCACAGTGTGTTTTGGCAGAGCAAGAGCCATAAAATAGTAAGCCAGAGATTAGAATAACTACATATTATGTTTGCATAGCAACACATAGAAGATATTCTATTTGGAAGTGCTAAACACCTCAAGAGCTGTTAGCTTGTGAATGACGTTGATGACCTTTCTGTATTGTGATAATGCTAAACAGCACCTTTCAACCATACTGTTGGTTAATAAGCTTGACAACAGAATCTTATTTAAAAACGCATATTATTATATTCATATTTAGATAAAACTATAAAAGTTGATTTTTGCATTTTAAAAGAAAAAAACTGTGTTCTAGGCTTGGGTACCGAGAATCAGTTCTTAATCAGATCCGGTTCTATAAAAAAAAAAGAAAAAAGAAATACTAGAACCTAACGGTTCTGATTCCCTAAGGGAAACCTCTAATGATTCCATTCTTTCAAGTGAATCAGAAGCATACCTTACCATCAGTGTAGTTTTATTCCCAGTGTAGATAACTATTCCCAGTGTAACTAGTGACTCTAATGAGTTGGTTCTTTTGCTGGTGGTAGGCAGGGTGTTGCTATGCTGTTTCAGGTGGCTGCTAGGGTGTTAACATGACCTTTATTAGCCGCTCATGATGCACAACATATTCTGTATAAACCTCTTACCTTGACAAAGCTCATCCTGATGGTGCACATCTTGGTAAGTTCATACACCACCTCGAAGCCATGATTTACCGACTGAGACAGCAGCTGGGCAAACAGCTGGTTGTTGAAGATCTTCAGGCTGCATCCACTCGGGATCTTGCAGACAGTGGTGGGATGGAAACCGTGCTGGTAGTTACAGTTCCGACTCTGTACGAAAATACTGCTGTCACTCAGACACTCTGCATACACCTCCCCTCCGACGTAATACAAGTGCACACCTAAAACAAAAGAGGAAAATTTTCAAAAAAAACTGCACATTTATCGTTTTAAGTCATAAACATGTAACTGGAATGTACTTTTATCTTACTTAATGAACATTCCTGATCTTGTCACTTCATTTAAAAATCTATATAATTGTTTCAAATGTTCTTTTTCTTAAAGAGCTTTCTGAATCCACTGGCATCACTAAACCAATAGTCAAGAAGTTATTTTTGTAAATTGTTTTTTTACAGTCATTATTTTAGTAAACTTGTGTTCAGTCTCGTTCTATTCTATGATGTAAACAGTAACTTTATTACACAACAGTAATACATTTAGTTTATTTTTATACATTTAATTTCCATAATAATAGAATTTTCTTGAAAACAAAGTCAGATTTAGGTCTGTAATTACGAACCTAGAATTATGAATTCACTATAGACAGATACCATAAGCGTTTAAGACGCATCATTTATAAAAAGTATAACAGAATATAAATAATGCTAAAATAACAGGTCCTCAAAAAGAATAAAAATAACATCTTAAACAAACACAAAGTTCACACATAAAAGAGTATATCCACATTTGAACTTGGTAAATCCCAGAAATCATTATCCCCAAACCCAGCATTCATCACGTTTTATCACGTGCCAAGCGGAAACCTTAATCATCTCCACTCTCCTGAAGCATCCCAATCTGGATTTTGTCATTGTCCTTGGCGCTCTTCCCACCAGGATCTCTCACACAAGTAGATGGAACTCACACTTGGCCTCCGTCCATCTGTAACCGACGTGTGTATGTGTGCATATTTCTCCCTGTCACTGCTGTAACTTATGGCAACACTTAATGTCTTTCCAACACTGGCACGGTGACACTCATCTAGTGCCCTGAGAAAAGCCAACATTTGGATAATCTGGACTCTATCAGTCTCGCTAGCTTTCTGAAGTGCAGTTTGACTGGAAAGCACTATCTGGTGCAATAAAACAGTGTCCAGCAAGTGGTGATTTTTTCTTTTTATTGCTTTCTCTTGGAACTTAATCAACTGATGGAAGACATTATCAGCAGCTTGGTCTTCTCAGAACAACTGTGTTTCCTGTCTTTTTTTTGATACAAAAAACCTCATCAAACACAAAAATAGAAAAAAAAAAAAAAGAAATGTAAAACTTGCAACAAACCTTTGCCTATGTGTCTGCGAGTGTGTTCAATGGTGGAGTTTCGGTTGACGTTGGATAGTAATCCGAGGCAGAAGCGGTTCTTGTTGTTGGAGGGGTCCGTGAAGCCGTCCACAAGGATGCTCCTGGAAGAGGCATGGAACGTCTCACCCACCCTGTTGTTTAGTTCATAATACGCCACTGAACACCAGTATTCTGGTTCCTCGTAACACACTGGCCTAAAGTCTAGAAAAAAAATATATATAATGTATCGTATCTCAATGTATTCAGATTCATTCCATATTCATGATGCATTTTAATTAGAAATAATGTCATCATCATGATTAAACACTATCATTGTTTGGACACACCAGATTGGATTTATTTTTCTCAAGATTTAAAAAGTTTTAATCTTCTCAAAAGTTTGTAATTAGAAATTACATTTATATGCAAATATAAATAGAGATTAATAAATTCAAAATTTACTTTAATTTGTTTTAAACCAATAGGTTAAGGCCTGTTAACACCAAGAACGATAACTATATGACACATCCACACGATACATGAAAATGTTTATTTTAAGCGCTAGCTGCAGTTTTGTCATTTGCAGCTTTAAATACTCAGGCTCTTTAAAGTCGGGTGGATTTTGATTGGCTCATTGTCAATGTTTTATAAAATTGTTTAACATTTTTGACACTACATAATTATTTTTCAGATTTTATTTTTATTCTAAAATGAATTATTTTAGTACTTTTTAAATACCTTTTTTTCTAATCTTTCAATTTAGCTGCATTTTTTTTTAATTCAATGTATTTTATTTATTTCAATTATTTGGCAAGCGAATATTTCTGTATAATTTTAATTTAAAGTTCAAGTTTATCTAATATTAACATTTTCAGTTTTATTTCAATAAAATAAAAATTTCAACATTTTTAGTTACCAGTAACAACATAACTGAGGTGTGTTCAAAGCTTTTGCACATTTCAATGTACATAAAGCACAGTAAGTATATATAGTCGAGTGTCTCACCTCTATGTGGGGCTGACAGAATGAGTTTGTTGGGGTTGGAGGTCTCTCCAGGTTTCACATCCTCAGATGGAGCAGTCTCCATCATACTGTAGGGTGGTGGAGGCGTCTCTGCTGTGAATGACCAAGATGACTGTATAAATGTATGCAACTCGCTGGCACTATACTTAAATTAAAGGGTTAGTTCACTCAAAAATGAAAATTATGTCATTAATGACTCACCCTCATGTCGTTTCAAACCCGTAAGACCCCCGTTCATCTTCGGAACACAGTTTAAGATATTTTAGATTTAGTCCGAGAGCTTTCTGTCCCTCCATTGAAGCTGTGTGTACGGTATACTGTCCATGTCCAGAAAGGTAAGAAAAACATCATCAAAGTAGTCCATGTTACATCAGATGGTCAGTTAGAATTTGTTGAAGCATCCAAAATACATTTTGGTCCAAAAATAACAAATATTATGACTTTATTCAGCATTGTCTTCTCTTCCGGGTCTGTTGTGAGTGCGTTCACGACGCTGTTGATGTGTGACGCTGCTGACTTGTTTTCTGGTTTGCCCAATAACATAGATAACACGTCAGCGGCGTCGTACATCAGCAGCGTCACTGCAGTCTTGTGAACACGCTCACAACAGATGCGGAAGAGAAGACAATGCTGAATAAAGTCGTAATTTTTGGACCAAAATGTATTTTCGATGCTTCAACAAATTCTAACTGACCCTCTGATGTCCCATGGACTACTTTGATGATGTTTTTATAACCTTTCTGGACATGGACAGTATACAGTACATACATTTTCAGTGGAGGGACAGAAAGCTCTTGGACTAAATCTAAAATATCTTAAACTGTGCCAAAGATGAACGGAGGTCTTTTGGGTTTGGAACGACATGAGGGTGTCATTAATAACATAATTTTCATTTTTGGGTGAACTAACCATTTAAGATCCAAAACTTCAAATAAAATGCTTGAGAAATCACTGCTATTGAGTGTCCATTTGTTGTACCTGTAATTTGGAAGGGGCTCCCAGGGTCGGTGGCACTGCTGGGGGAGTTGGGGTAACTGTGTGCAGTCGGGGACTGGTTTAAAGAGCTAGAGGGAGATGAAGAGAATGAGCTACAGGGCATCACAGGGAAGGAGTCTGGGTAAGTGGCATTTTGGGGCATGAGAGGCTCGTTGTGTAGGGAAGCATTCCGGAACTTTGCCAACAAGCTGTGCTGGGGATTGAACTCACTGTGGCGTGGCACAAGGACTGGAGGTAGAACTGTTTAGAAGAAAAAAAAAAAGTAAGAACAGTAACTTACAGATGCATAAAGCGATAATCAATTTGACAAAAATAAAAGTGGTTTGTTTATCGATTTCTACCTGGCGTCTCCACACGGCGGTAATGATATGGATTGATGCAGATCTCCTTTTGTTTAGAGCCGAAAGGAAACTCGCAGCAGTCCAGTGCTTTGAGCTCATGGTGGGACTGAAGATCCGGCCAGCGCCACACTCTGCAGTAGATAACATGCGGGAGACCTTTACGATGGGACACCTGGAGCCTTCCATCCAGGGATCGAGGGATGGTAACGCATTTACTGGGCTGGCCAGGAGAGCTCAGAGCCTTTTCCAGTTCCTCCATGGCCCCTTTCTTCTTCTTGAGCTTCTTTACGAGGGAATCCACAGCTTTTTCCGCCCACTTTTCCTCCTCATCTCCTTGTTTCCAGCCCAGCAACCTTTTCACAGCTGGACTAGTGAAGGAGAAGAGGGACGTGATGGATGTGGTTGAGTGCATAATGGGATGGGGCGACACCAGGGACTGGATTTTTCTCAAAGCTTGGGGCAGATCTCTTTTAAATCACTCCAACCCAGGAGCCTCAGTTTATTCCTCTACAGACAAGATACAGGCGGGTATAGAATAAACCCGCTGACAGTGATATTTCGTCAGGCAGTCAGACGTTTTTATCTGGTGAAAGAAACAAAGCAGCAAGTCAGAATTGCATTAATAAAATTATAAATGAATTTGAATTCAATTAATTAATTGCTATTAATTTCAAATTACTTAACATTTTTAAAAGTTATTAAATAATTTTACATTTTTTTTTTTTTTTAACTTTTAAATTAAACTTTAATTAGTTAGAATTGAATTAACAAAAAAATGATTTAAATCAGTACAAATGAAAAGTTGAAAATTATGGACATAATCATATAACTATTTACATTGTGGTCAAATAAATCTTTTGAACTTTACACAAATGAAAAATGTACTTTTTGCATCATGGTTATGTGAATTAGCAACAAATTGTCCTTTGATGTCATGAAAAATAATGACAAACAATGCCAAAATCTAAATGAATATTAAGCTATATGACTTCATGTTCTTTAAACAAAATATAATTTCCTGCTTCTTATGATTTTGGGTTGAAATGTAACATGGTTGTTTTCTTTCGTGAGATTCGCCCTATTTGGGTGTAATTTATTGACGCAAAAACTAAATTTTCCTATGGAGATCTTAAGATCTTATACTGGAGCCCAAAATCATGCATCTGTGCATGCTGGGATTTATGAATTATTGCTGAGTTATTGTTTCTGTCAACAGTGTGTTTCTCACTGGACCTCACCTATTCGTCCTCTCCTTCTCTTGCCGAAGCTTTCTGATGCAGAATACGATCTGCTAAAAATCAATGCCGTTTGAGCATTTGAAACCAGAGATGCATGCTTCCAGCTTTGGCCAGACTAGTCAAATAATAGCTTCTGAAAATATTACTGCATGCGATACTAGAGGTGTTAACACACCCCTAACTAATTAAAATAACCAAAGGAGAAAAATTAGGCCATATAGGACTAAAAGCGATGCATGAAATCATGCTTTGGTTTCAAATAAGCACAGGCAGGCAGATCGGTTGAGGGTGAATTCATCTGCACTGTTCTATAAGGCAGTGTGTCCTTATGAAACTGGCGTCTGGAAGTCTGAGTGCTGAGATAGGCTTAATCACCTAACTCCCCCGCAAACGCGCATACACATCCTTCCCATCAACCTCACTTTGTTTTTTTTGCGTTAAGAAATGTTGTAATGTTACATTTAACACTTATTTAAAAACCATTCTAGGTGTAATAACTGTCACGTCGTCTCTCTATAAAGTAGAATCGTTAAACAGCAAGTGGCATCCCAAGCCTATCTTGTTAAAACGGTCTTGTTAAAACGGTCTAATGTTACATGCAAGAAGTTTCAACGTGAGAAAAAAAGTAAAGTGTGACAAAATAAAAATTTAAAACACAGACACTTGTCAGGACTTGTTCTCATAGTTTAGAAAAGTTGTCATTTTTAAATCCTGAAATAAATGCTACATAATATCAAAAGTGCGATTTAACACGTTTTATTCCTTACCTTAATGTGCCAATTCGAAAAACGATCCGAGTTGTCGGGTAATTCCGCGAAACAGCCGAGCGCTGAATCTCGCGCCGACTGGAGGTGTACAGCGCGCGTTTGGATGGACCGAGAGCAGCGGCGTCAGTCTGACTGGAGCCTCAGCGCCTTCGTGCGGAATTCATCCGCAGCTCCTGGAACTCTCCCAGGACGTCAGACACACTGGGCTCATCCCATTCAAAGAGACTCACTCACATGCCTTTTGTTGAGAGAAAACAGGCCATTGTGGGCAGCAGCCTTTCACTTTTAATTTGTTTTCAGGGTCAGGTGACAAGTGCGGACAGTTGTTTTCCCTTTCACAGGAAGTGATGCACCTTTTCTAAAAACTAAAAACTAACAGGTGTTCATAAAAAAAGCATGCTGTATTCTCTGTGAAGACATACGAGATATATTTAACACTTGAAAAGTAGAAGCTTGTTTAAATTAAAATATAAATTCTCATAATAAAAATCAAAAAAGTTTCAGTGCTAGATTCGCGGAGTGCCAAATCGTTTATCGATAGCTCTACTTTTCGTGCGCTCCTCGGCGCGGATGGATACACTTCGATTGTGTGCTTACGGTGACTTGTCTAGTTAATGACGCAAGCCAGGATGGCGACAGAGAGTCTAGAAGTTTGACATTTTCACAGTTTACAACAACTGCAGGGGAACGTAACAATACTCCCAATAATGACAGCTCTTATATCTAGTGCTCTATTTGATCAAATGAGTTTGACAGGGGGAATTCGCTTCCAATGAAAGTGCACCGCAAAAGGATCCTCTTCAATCAAGGTGAACAAGATCATATTATGTTATTGACTAGGCTCTATTATATTTAGGGCGGGGAAAATGCAATACATCAATAGCTGCTTAAATCACTGATGTAAAAAAAATGTGTCAGTATATAAAATATTAAAATATGCTCTTAAGAGTGACTGACCAGATACAGGGGCTAAATAAGAACAAATGCCTTCCTGGTGGAGAGAAAGGGAGGGCAAACAGGATACTCTCTCCAGGGTGCAGCGCAGCCCATTGAGTAAACCACATTAAAAAGCACTGAGTACATGCCAGACCATGGACCATTTCAGTCGGTCAACTGTGTTTAAACCTTATATGAGTGGGATGAGCTTGTTAAAAATGGATTTGAAGGCACTGATATTGAACATTCAGTTAAATGTACACTACTTTCATTTCTTGTAAAAATGGAAATCAGGCCCAGAAATGATTCTTTGATGTTCTGCATTCAAATCTTTTTTTTTTTTTTCAAATAAGCATGATTAACCAAAAAATACATAAAAATACTATATATTTGATCCTTTACCTTCATTTGTTTCTATGAAACATTTTCAAATTAGTTGCATATGCAGAAACCCTAACTGATTATAATTTTTTTTATGAACCATCTGCCCCTTTTTCAAACCGAAACTTAATACAGTATGTAAAACAAAAGATGGAAATGGCAGTATAACATAAAAAAATAAATAAAACAAGGACAATCCCCTTATGTGGTCACGGCACAGTCAGTCATAATATAATGCTAATGCTGTTCACCAACTCTGTTCACAGTGCACTCATTTGTGGGGTGCAATGGGGTGTAAGTTTAACCATTTGCCCCCTTTAGCTCATGAAAAGCATTCTAGCAGTAACAACAGCTACTGAGTTTTTCTCTCAGACTCCAGCCTCCAGGCACCAGTAAGGTAACGCAGTCTGATTAAAACTAGATCCCGGCCCATCTGTAGCCAACTCCAGAACGGCACCAACTTTGACCCTAAAATGTGCCATAAAACAAGTCTTCATTACCTCACAGAGGAAATCACATTCATTTTTCTGACATATACTAAAAAGAGTTTTAATTGCCTACATGCAATTTAAATGCAATTATATTTCAAATCTGACAGCACAAACCTTCGATCTCTGTCCAGTTAACAGCTACTTCTACTACAGGGATTTCAAAACACTGAGCAATGAAGAGAAGCTCCACATCAAAAGCCCTGCAAGGATAAGAACATTTATTTTAATTTAAAGGTTAAAATTGAAACAATAATAACAATAAAATGTAAGAAATGAAAGATTCAAATTTAAAAAAGGTTTAAAATTACTTTTATCTAAAAAGTGCTTTTTGGAATTGGTGCTGTGTGCAAAAGTTGCAGAGATGCTTTAATATACTCTTACCATCGTTCCACATGCAGACTGGAGAAAGTTTTCAAGGCAGCTTCACGAGTGAAGAGCTTAAAACCACATTGTGTGTCTTTAATCCCTCTCACACAGAAGAACCACACCAGGAAGTGGAATCCATACATCAGGAACGTTCGGAACAGAGACCGCTGTCACAAGAAGAATGAAAACGCAAAAGTATTGACAATTTTCTCATGAACATTAACTTTTATACTCCAGTAGTTAGATATTTTGAGAAACATTGTTACCTGAGCCACTGATTCTTTTTCTAGGTGAGCTCTGGAACCACAGGAGATCACCATGTTGTCCTGCATGGACACATGAGAAAGAGAAAAGTTCTGAGTTTTTCAGTGATCTCTTGGCAAGGAAAGGTCTGTTGGTAATCTGATAACCGTATCTCCTGGCTAAACTTCAAACAGATTTAATCCACATGCCACCCAGATATGGGCAATATCCTGCCTGTCTAGTTTTATTTACAAAAAGTGGAGTCTCACAGGCTTCTCATCGATGCTCTCAAGACCTTCTTCAACCTTTTCAATGTCTGCAAATTTAGTCGCTCCGTCTGCATCAGCCATAAGAATGAGCCGTCCGCGACAGCTTAGAGTTCCCTGAGTAGATATAAACACAATAAGAAACAACGATCAACTAATTTATTATCTAAGTGGGTGCAAAATAAGGCTTTAAGCTGAGATTGAGCATATATTTGAACTTCTTTAGGCATCAAGCCATATAACTGATTAATTACTGCGTTTGTTCACATTCCCAGCTGAGTGAGTCTTTCTTCAGATTTCATCTGAAATGTGGATATCACACAAGAATAACTAGGTGTTTTTGTACTGTTACCATTCTCACTGCACCGCCTTTTCCACGGTTCTTCACCAGTGTCAAAACTCTCACTTTTTGCGCTCCATACTTTTTCGTGTATTTCATGGCAACCTGAGGATACAAGTATTCAATTTGAAAACATGCACAGTAACTATTTTATTGTTGTTTGTAATAAATAAATTATATGTATAAATAAAAATTAAATATATATATATATATATATATAAAAGTACCTCTGTAGTTTTGTCTTTGCTGCCATCATCTACCACAATAACTTCATAGGTGAATGTTGTATTCTTCTTCTGTAAAATCAACAAGAGGGTTGATTTTATGCATTTTATTTTATGATTTCATGTCGAGTGTAACTTCAGTTACAGCACTGCCCTCTAGTGGTGGAACACACAAACAGACTCTTGAACAACTGGTCTGCACAAAAGGATCCAAAAGAATTCATTTCTGGATTCCCAGGTGAACTCACACATTTATTGATATTATACTTTTTATTTTGTAAGTACATATGTTACAGAACAATCACAATCACAGATATTTTAATCAGAAAAACAGAACTTAACCATTGAGTCATTTAAATCAATTAAATACTGGACCTGTCTTTTCTCCAGGTAGTCCATGGCTTCATCCATCATAACAGGCACTGTGATAGGACAGAGATATGCATTAACAATATGAATTCTCTTATTTCCAAGAGCAGATTAATGATTTTGAGCCATAAGGATCCAGTAGGGATGCTAACCCAAAATTATATACATTGGTGGTCAAAAGTTTGGAATAATTAAGATTTTCTTATGCTCACCAAGGTTTCATTTATTTGATCAAAAATACAGTATTATGAAAACATAAATTAAAAATCTGTTTTCTATTTCAATATATTTTAAATGTAGTTTATTCCTTTGATGGCAAAGGTGAATCTTCCACATCATTACTCCAGTCTTCAGTGTCACATGATCCTTCAGAAATCATAACAGTTGTGCTGCTCAATATTTTTGTTGAAACTGTGATGCAAATAAATAAATAAACAAAATGCTTTTATTTGGAACTTTCTATTCATCTAAGAATCCTGCTAAAAATTCAGCTTTGCCATAAAAAAAATTAAGTTTTAAAATGTATACAAATAGAAAGAGAGTTATTTAAAATAATACATTTAATAAAAGTTTTTTTTCTGTATTTTGATCAAATAACGCTTTGATGATCTTAAAGGGATAGTTCACCCAAAACTGAAAATTACCCCATGATTTACTCACCCTAAAGACATCCTAGGTACATACTGTATGACTTTTTTCTTTCAGACAAATACAATTGTAGTAAAAACTGTCCCAGCTCTTCCAAGCTTCATAATGGCAGTGAATGCTAGTCGAGATTTTTTAACCCCAAAATGTTTGTCCATCGATCATAAAAAGTTCTCCACATAGGGTTTATAGGGTCAAAGCGATGCATTGGCGTTTGTGTAAAAAAAAAAAAATCTAAAATCTTCAAAATCTCGACCAACATTCACTGCCATTATAAAGCTTGACAGTTTTAAATATAACTCTAATTGTATTTATCTGAAAGAAAAAAGAAAAACAAAAATTATATACACATTTTATAAACCAAGGATGGCTTGAGGGTGAGTACATTTCTAAAACTTCTAAATTATCTAAGCTAACAGAGTGTGTTAAAAATGTAAAAGATTGGATGACTAATAATTTTCTCCTATTAAATTCGGATAAGACGGAGATAATAATTATTGGACCAAAATCGGATGTACTGTTACTTCCTCTACAGTCAAAAATCTGGATGTTATATTAGACAGCAACTTGTATTTAGAAAACCATATTTCCCATGTTACAAAAACTGCATTCTTCCATCTTAGAAACATTGCCAAGCTATGAAACATGTTACCAGTTTCAGTTGCGGAAAAGCTAGTTCATGCTTTCATGACCTCTAGACTGGACTATTGTAATGCACTTCTAGGTGGTTGTCCTGCTTCGTCAATAAACAAGCTACAGGAAGTCCAAAATGCAGCAGCTAGAGACCTTACCAGGTCAAGAAAATATGATCATATTACCCCAATTTTACAGTCTCTGCACTGAAGTGAAGTGACATTCAGCCAAGTATGGTGACCCATACTCAGAATTTGTGCTCTGCATTTAACCCATCCGAAATGCACACACACAGAGCAGTGAACACACACACACTGTGAGCACACACCCGGAGCAGTGGGCAGCCATTTATGCTGCGGCGCCCGGGGAGCAGTTGGGGATTCGATGCCTTGCTCAAGGGCACCTAAGTCGTGGTATTGAGGGTGGAGAGAGAACTGTACATGCACTCCCCCCACCCACAATTCCTGCCGGCCCGGGACTCGAACTCACAACCTTTCGATTGGGATTCCGACTCTCTAACCATTAGGCCACGACTTCCCCACTTCTGGCTACCTATTAAATTCCGTATCAGTTACAAATTATCATTACTTACCTATAAGGCCCTAAATGGTTTAGCTCCTGCGTACGTAACTAGCCTTCTACCACATTACAACCCATCACGCACCCTAAGGTCAAAAAACGCTGGACTTTTGGTAGTTCCTAGGATAGCAAAGTCCACTAAAGAAGGTAGAGCTTTTTCATATTTGGCTCCCAAACTCCGGAATAGCCTTCCTGATAATGTTCGGGGTTCAGATACACTTTCTCTATTTAAATCTAGATTAAAAACGCATCTCTTTCGCCAAGCATTCGAATAATGCATCTCTTAAATTGTGACTGCAGTTGCATCTGATCAAATGCGCATTCTTATTCTTTAGCTTGGGTTAAACTAATTAATTTTACTTTGTTGGAACAGCAGCTATGCTAATGATGTCTCTGTTTGTTTCTATGTATTGTAACTAGGATATACACAAGCTGCAGTCTGGATCCAGAACACCTGAGAAGAGATGATGCTGACCCCCTCAGAGGACCCCAGATGATGCTAACCCTGAATCAACAAACAGAACTAACAAATAATGCTACAAGTGTGATTGCATCATATAATAATTGCTGTTAATAATGTTCATCGTCTGGCTGACTACGTCTTGTATTAATATTTCTGAAAAATCCTGTCATATGCACACAAACTGACAGTCACCACTTATAAGCTACTACTAAATATTGTAGAAACGTAATTTTTTGTAAAGTTGCTTTGTAATGATTTGTATCGTAAAAAGTACTATACAAATTAAAAAAAAGAAAAAAAAGAAAGAGTAAATCATGGCATAATTTGCATTTTTGGATGAACTATCCCTTTAAGATAGTTATTTTAAAAACATTTTAAAAACCTTAATTAATCCAAACCTTTAACCATCCGTGTCTACATATAATTGCATATATCATCAAAACAACTCACATCTGAGTTCCTCGTTGTATGACGGAACAACCACAGACAGCTCCAGCGATGGAGGTTCCATCAGACTGGGAAAAGACTCCTCCTTGCCATCTGCAGTCAAGAAGTGTTTCTCCTTGTCATGGCGAGTCTGATCTACCGTCTTAGCACTGACATGTAGTATGACAACAACCTGAAGACAACAACAGGTGTGACACAAGGGACTAACTTGTTCAACTGGACGAATTGGTGAAGCTGAACGAAAGTGTCACTTATATATATGCATATGAAGTATTTCAAAAACACTTTTCTTTCATAAAAACTGCTTTTAAAACTTGTTTTACAAAATAACAAATCAACAAGAGCAATAATAAAAAATAAAAAAAGAACAACCCTAATATAATATAAAGATGTCAAAACACATGAAAATGCTAATGATATAATTGTACCAATAGTAAGACGATCAGCGACATCATCATCGAATACTGCAATAAGTCATATAAAGAGAAATCCATCATCCGTGTCCCAGTAAACATTGCAGTGCAGGGAAGCCGTCAGCAGTCTATAGCTAAACTACCGTACTGACGCATACAGAGCTGCCTTAAAACGAGCCTTTCGGCGACTTCGAAAGGCGGGACAAACATGAATGGGTGTTGTACTAAATTACGGAATAAATAGTTACATCTCCATTGTTGTACTTTACTTCCAGTCACACAGACACACATATGCGGAAGTTGTCATTGCGAAACACATCAACACAGCGGGCAAAGAACACGCAGCGCCGCAGAGCGCCGGATGGGAAACGGCACTAGCGCCCCTCACTGGAGCGGAGGACGCGAGAGTCGAGTCTTTACGTCACTGCAGTCTTCACGCGGCGCTTCCAAACATCATGGCGGCTGGTTTCAAGTGAGTGATTTACCGCTACACAGCATGAATAACATGTGTAGATTATTTCTGAAATATTTCTGGACAGTTAGATAATGACTTTGCTGTGTTACTTAATGTAAATAACGGAGACATTGTTTTTTTTTTTTTAGAACCGCTGAGCCTTTAGAATATCACAGGAGCTTTCTGGTGAGTTGATCAATAGTTGATTTTTGTCAGCTTAGATTAAGTGTTATAACACTAATCTAATCATTCGTTTTATTCATTTTATATTCTTCAGAAAGAAAACTGTCGGCCAGATGGAAGGGAATTGGGAGAGTTCAGACCCACAACCTTAAATATTAGTAAGTATGGGATGCATATTAAAAAGAAAACATTCATTAAAATGATCAGAATTTTCAATGCTTTACAAATACAGAGATGTTATTAACCATAATTGGATGATGATTGTGGACTTCTAGGCTCTATATCTACAGCTGATGGATCAGCATTGGTAAAAATTGGAAACACCACAGTGATTTGTGGGATCAAAGCTGTGAGGATCGTTTTTATTTTCCTAAAAAAAAATATGATATTAGTGTTGATTATTAAGTTAAAGCATTTTTCTTTCTTTCAGGAATTGACTATGCCACCATCTGATGCTCCAAATAAAGGATATATAGGTAATGTAAATTAGAATAGGATATTTGACTAATGTTATACATTGGGGTGTTAAATGAAATCTAACCCAAGTTCCTCTTCGCTCTCCAAGTCCCAAATGTAGATCTGCCTCCACTGTGCTCATCTAGATTCAGACCCGGTCCACCAGGAGAACAGGCTCAGAGTGCCAGCCAGTTTATCGCAGATGTCATTGAAAGGTACAACCACATTTGGTGTTTTTAATTAAAAAAAAAAAAAAAAATCTCTGAAATGTTAACAAGACTGCAAATAATGTTTGCATGAAATTACATGTTTATTTGTTCTGCTTTTTAGTTCAGATTTAATAAATATGGAGGAATTGTGCATTGAAAAATCTAAGGTAACTTTTTTATATATACTTATTCATAAAATATGATTTAGTATTATTATAAATATACATCTAAGACACTAGAATACTACTCATCAAATAGCTGTTTTCAAATCCTTTGCATTTCTTTTATAACTCTATTTTTCTAGCTTTGTTGGGTGCTGTACTGTGATATTATGTGTTTGGATTACGACGGGAACTTACTTGACGCCTGTATCATAGCTCTGCTGGCAGCTTTAAGGAACGGTGAGTGTTTCTTCTGAATATAACATATTCTCCGGATGTTATGATGACTAAAAGACATTTCATATTTCTCAGCCCAACTCCCTGAAGCCACTATAAACAAGGAGACAGATTTAGCAGAAGTTGACATCCAGAAGAAGAGGCACTTGAACATCAACCGGCATCCAGTTGGCTCATCATTTGCAGTATTTGACGAGTAATTGAAAACTATTCTCTATTACACAACTGCAGTCTTGTTTGGTGTTAAAACACTTTTTAGTTTAGCCCAGATCAATTTCATGACATTATGAAACGGAACACTGGTCTCAAGAACAATATAATATTCTTTAAAAATGACAAGAATGAGTTCAGGCACAATCTTTTCCATTTTCTCACTGAACAGCTCTATAATCATAGTCGACCCCACAGTGGAAGAAGAAAGCCTGTCAACAGCATTACTGACTGTGGTAACAGACGAGGAGGATCGACTCTGTGCTGTCCACAAACCAGGTGAACATTAAGACAATTGTGACATTACAGGTTGTTTACACGCAAACTCGTCGGGGTGAAAACTGCAACAGAGATTTATTTATCAGCTTTAAAATATGGATTTACATTTCATTTTAGCATGGGGATATAGGGAAAATCTCACCTTGGACCCTATTTATTAAATTATAAGAATTCAACTATCCAATGAAGAACCATATACTACTAATACTATTGCACTTTAAAATAAAAAATATTTTTTAATAGTAGTATTTAATAATTATAGAATTTTACATAACAGTAACATTACAATGCTAATAATCATGTCTTTGCCTACGTGAGCTAATTTCATCTTTGCATATTTCTTTGCTTTAAATCATTAGACTTTAAGGTTTACTTAGCTTTAATTTATGCTTTTGTTGACAAAAGATTCATAAACGCTCTTTAAAAATGTAAAAAGCTTATTAGATCTACACAAACCATATAAATTAGCTGTTTTTTGTATGCATCCCTGAGCTTTTTCAGATTACATTTTTGAGGTCTGCAGATTTGATTGACTTTTTTTTGTAGATCTAGAATCAAATGTTTCATTTTGTTTTAGGTGGGACGTCGTTATCTGGTGAGAAACTGCAACACTGCATACATCGGGCCATAACGAGAAACAAAGAAATCAGCAAACTGGTGGACAAAGTCTTTGAGAGCATGAAGACGGCGAAATAAACACACAGAGTCATTACGTTTTTATCTAAAAGATGTATTTTTCACTGTCAATATATACTTTCTTTTTTATCACAATAAAACTGCCGACAAAGAACATTTACAAAAAATTCTGCCTCAGTGTTCAGAAATGTCATCCACTCACATGGTTTAGATTTTTTTTTCTTCATAAGAATATACATCAACTCCCCCTCAGTATAACAAAATGCCATTTTAAAATGTGCTGTATAAAAACCGCACAGTTAATTGCATGCTGGGACAAGGCGGCCTATCACTCTGACATCCAGCAGTAGAGAGAATGTTTTCTCGTAACGGTAAAATTGAGCAACAGGTGATTGAGGCACATCTGTACGGCCCTTATTAGTGTGCGTAGGGTCCACCCTCTCAAGCCAAACAGGCTCTTGTTTAAAGGGCCATTTGGAAGGAGAATAAAGACAGCATGCTGTAGAGAACCCTACAAGAATCGTCTCATTTAATATCTTGTATTTCTTTAAAAAATACGGTAATACTCTAAGGTCCCCTGCTCTAAAAATCCTCGCAGTATATATTCATCTGTCCTGAGGTCAGGAGGGCAATTCCTGCACCCCTATGAACGTAAAAAAACAACTTTAGTCCGGTCAAGCCACAGTCAGTCCATAAAATGCTCCTGATCAAGCACAGTGCCGTTTGCTGACGTCCAGCCGGAGGTCATGATTTGGGGAGGGGCTGTGGCGTGCTGCGTTTCCTCTTACTTTTTGGCTGGTTGGCAGAATGTTGCCGCGGAAGTCTGGCTTGTGCCGCTGCCCCCACTGCCATACCCATTTGCTGCTGTTGCATTTGGTGCTGCAAGAATTGCAACTGTGTGAAAGGGAAAAGAAACGGATAATGAATATATAAAGTTAAAAATGTCCACACAGCAGCTGTGCCTCAGAAGCATCTCTTCCACTTAGTCATGGAGATAAATGTTTTGAATGTAAACAAACTGACACCTTCACCTTTTAGTGTATCCCACCCTCTATCAGTACTTGCCATCAACTTATTCAAATGTAGCCAAGTGTGGGAAAACCAGTCAAATGTTTTCCAACTTTTGGCTATATGCTTCTCATTATCTTAAAAAATACTTGAATGGTGCTTAATGTGAAATATATATATATATATATATATATATATATATATATATATATATATATATATATATATATATATATATATGTTATAATTTTACAGTTAAAAAGTTTGGGGTTTGTAAGTTATCTTTTTACTTTTATTCTGCAAGGAAGCTTTAAATTAAAATACAATAACAGGGTTCGTACAAGGTGTTTTGAAGTACTTGAACTTTTTGAAATGTAAGTCCTGGAAAACCCTCGAAAAAACACCCATATCTATGAAAAGGTACTTAAAGTACTTGAATTTTTAAAAGGCAGTATATATGAAATTAGAGTTAATTTGTTTGTTTTTGATAAAAACAATGTTCTCGAAAAATTAACAATGCATTGCATCTGATATACATACAGAACCATTTCACCTGGCTTTCGGGAGCGCATATCAGTAGAAAGTTGATTTTGTTGTAAAACCTTGGACAGTGCTTGCATTATATTGTTCTGTCTTTTGTTGCATGTGTTGTTTGTTTGGGTTTCAAACAAACCCTGAAACTCTTCTTCTGCATATGCTGTGAGTTTGGGTTGCTTAATGTTCATCTGGGAAAACAGTGTGCGTTATCTCAATAGATTTGTAATGGAAATCATTTATAAACCTATGCCAACACATCAACATATTTCTAAATATCCGATTTGTTGTACATCGTGATTTCAGAATAAAAGTTTAATCCCTAGAGTTTGCATGGGGTCAAATATTTAAATTAAATGGATTAAATGCTGTAAAGTTAAACATCACAGGCCGTTGGCACCCTCTGCAGGTATATATTATAATACATAATGTACTTAAATTGGTTTGGTTATGTTCATATTAGGCAGATTACATTATGTATTCTAAGTGTTGTTCATTAACGCAATATAGTTACTTAGTTTTGATACTTTATTTGAACAGATTGTTATTGTTTTTCCACATAAATATATTTTTATTAGCCTACTAAAAATATCAGATTACTCAATTGTCAAAATAATCAGTAGATTACCTGATTACCAAAATAATCATTAGTTACAGCCCTAGATTAGTTGCACTGTTTTGCATTCTGTGTTTAAAAGGCTAATCATTTCTTAAAAATAGTATTCAAATACTGTCTCATTCTAGTGTATTGTCAAACCCCTTGTGTCCATGTGTGATATAGCTCATAATTTTCCAAATGTATGCTATAGCTTTCATTCTTTAGGTCAATCATATATTCATGAAACAAAACAAATGAATTTGTTTGAATAAGGAATTGCCTTAGTATTCTTTCAAAGGTTGAGTTGAGTAAAGGTTAAAGTTGCCACAGTCATTGCATGCTTTGCATGGGCTGCAATTTATTTGTACCTTTTTGTTATTAGTTTATTAGAATTTGAAAGATTATAATGGTTTGATAAGTGGGACCTCTGATTTTAGTCCTTGAAAACCAAAAAATTAGGGCTTGAAAAGTCATTGAAAGCCCTGAAATTTAATTTAGCTTCATCTGTATGAACTCTGCAGTAAAGACATGATGCAAAGGATTTCTATTCCAAATGCTGTTGTTTTGAACTTCTATATTATAAATGTATATAAAGTAGTAATGCTGAAAATTCATCTTTTCCATTACAGGAAAAAATGTATAGTTTTATAGTTTTTTGTTGTTGTTGTTTTACCAAATAAATGCAGCCTTGGTAAGCATAAGAGACTTCATTGAAAAACATCAACATCTTACCAACCCCAAACTTTTGTTTAAACTGTCTACATATGAATTTTGCTATTATTCTGAAATTTGGGATGCACTGGTATTAAAATTGTGGTCAATAAGCCAATAATTATTTTATTGTTCTGGCCCAACAACAGGTCGATTACAAATATTAAAATTCAGTACTCTTTTGTATAAATAAGTAAAAAAAATTAAACAATATAAGCTTAAATCATTTAGGCATCATAAATGTATAAGGTTCAGTATGAAAAAATGATATTTGTTTTGACATTTGTTAAACAATATATTTAACAGTGATACTAAATTTAGTTTTTTTAATAATGTACTTTGAGTCTTAGATAGCAAAGGTAATCTAAATGTAAAAGTAGGGGAAAATTAAATATACAATATCGAATGATACTGATCAGTTATAATAATTTGAAAAATACCTCTAACTGGTTGTGTTGTACATTGTATAGATCAATATTACATGTATGTATTACATGTTTCCGTTGCCTCTCCCACTAGCTCTGACAATGGAAGTGTTTCAACTAAAGCAGAGCTGCTGAAAGGAAACCACCATTCATTATCACTGCAGTGAAAAACAGATGCAACACTCTGGACAGACATCAACCGTGTTTGCAGAAGCTTGGTGAGGCTGAAAAAGGGAGGAATGGAAGACTCGGGGATAATCGATGAGAACAACAAACTGTGAGGAACAGAAAAAGGAAGAAGCTGGTGCGATAAAATTAAAATTGCAATGCATCTGTTTGTCAATTATCCTCTATTACACACACACACAAACACACACACTGCCATGCTTTCATTTATTGTCAGTAAGACAGCAACTTCAACTCGCATCTCAGCTGGGACTAATGCAAGAGTTTGGCTGTTACTTGGGTCAGATGCAGGGCAGGAGAGTGGGCCAATCAGTGTGAGCGGTGCGTGATGATGGATAAAACAGCATGTATCATGTTTTTAAATGAAATCTGATGAAATGAAAACTTCCTTAGAAATAAGGCATTCCTGAAGGTTTGACAGATTTCATCTCAACTTCTATGAAACATGCTTCTCAAGCGTCTATTAAGAGATAAGCTGATGCCACAAGCTTATATGAAAATGTTGCTAAAAGCTTAGAAAAATGGTAACTCAGAACATGGCATAAGAACAATACGTAAACAACACAAAGCTTTACACGTCGGTCAGAAGTAGTCAGAAAAGAAGTTATTGATGTGCTTCTTATGATTAACAGTGTTTATTTGTGTAGTGTGGAACATTTCATCTAAAGAGTGAATGCATAGATGTCATATAACAGACTGATCCACACTGATCTTTCACCAGACCTTTGAATGTCAAATGTAAAACTTGGTACCAAATAACAGGTACTATTTAGGGCTATGACTCTTTTTCAAAATTTTGGGTTCAGTAAATTATTATTATTATTTTCTTTTTATCAAGAATACATTAAATTGATCAAAAGTGACAGTAAAGTCACAAATTAACTAAAATGTATTTTCACAAAAATATTAAGCAACTTTTTAACATTGGAAATGTTTCTTGAGCAGCAGATCAGCATATTAGAATGATTTCTGAAGGATCATGTGACACTGAGGACTGGAGTAATGATGCTGAAAACTCAGCTTTGCCGTCACAGGAATAAACAACATTTTTAACATATACATCTTAAAATATATTCAAATAGAAAACAGTTAATAATATTTCGCAATATGAAGTTTTTACTGTATTTATGATCAATGAAATGCAGCCTTTGTGAACATTAGACTTCTTTCAAAAGCTTTTAACAATATATACTGACCCCAAACGTTTATAAAAAATATATATATATATATATATATATATAAATATATATATAATAAATAATAATAATGATAAATAAAAATTCAAATAGAGGTTTTGAAATCGATTATTTTAGGTGATAATTATATATTACGAATCACGTTGGAATAGTGTGTCCCAATAAGAACAGAAAAGTGTATAAAAGATTTAATTTAGGCTTTTATTCACATATAAACATTGATCAGCAAACATAAACAGGAGCTCAACCAAACTTGCTTGGAGGTCAAACGTAATGTGGTGACATTAGAGAATGAACCTCACTGGTTCTCGTGTGTCAAACAAGCATGCTTGAGCTTCTGTGACCAAATTTGAATGCTGTAAACATCATTAGCTGATCAGTGTTTATATGCAAATAAAAGCATTAAATAAATCTGCCCACCATGTACAGCAATCCTGTCTCTTTAGAAGACTTTTGGAGAGTTTTGGGTGAACAGACATAGAAATCTCTCAGAATATATATTATATATATATATTCATTTGTTTTCTGAAGAAAGATTTCCTACGGGTTTGGACCACCATGAAGGTTAATAAATGATAACAGAATTTTCCTTTTTGGCATGAAATAACCCTTCAAGAAGGTCGATTTCAAATTCACGTTGTCTTCAAAGGTCAGTCGAAGGGGAATTAGTGTCAGAGAGGTCAAAGGTCAGTCTGCTATACACATGTCTATGGGTGGATGAGGTCAAAGTTGCTGCATTACTTGGATCTGTGGCTGGTGCTGTTGCTGGAGCCTCGGGGACGGTAGGCTGGGCCCGGAGCCCTCCAGACCACAACCCAGCTGGGACAGCACTACCACGGACATAGGGGTGGGGTGGAGGAGGAAGAGGTGGGGAGGGGAGGGGAGAAAAGGGTGGGGAGGGAGGTAACAGGAAATAAAAGGTAGAATGTAGCAGAAAGAGGAAAAGTGGCATCCACCATCATGTTAATCAAATGACAAACTCATAATTAAAACAACAGGTCTAATTAATTTTGATCTCTGTTGAGATTAGTATGGCACACTACAAAATCTGAATTTATTAGTATATCTACTCGTTGTGTTAGTGTCTGTTAGAGATATCTGGACTAGAGATGTACTCGAATAACAGTGAGAGGAGTGGCAGTGAAATTAAACGCATGTGTCCAGTGCACGGGTCCAAACCTGCTGTCTGAGGAGACATGAATCCACCCACTCCGGTCAGATTGATGACTGCCGTCTGTTGTGTGGACAGACCCTGTTCTGCCGTCAGACCTGGATCAGCCTGATTCAAAGAGGACAACTTTAAATACTTAAAGTGGTCATATTAGGGATGTTCATTTCGGTAATTTTTCCAGACCGACAACCGACGCTCATTAACCGTTAACCAACAAGATTATTTTAAATGAAAACTGAATTAAATTCGAAAGGATAAGTGTCTGTGACCCGTTAAAAAAGAGAAAAAAATACTGAATGAAAGAGTTACGGTTCATTTATGTGCTGCGTGAAAGGAAGCCAGATGGCAGAAAGCGGCATCCTATTTTTCTTTAGGCTTATTTTACACACAAAGATTTGTTTTTATTGTGAATGTACACAAATAAAGGCAAACGTTTCAATTTCGTTTTAGACTAAATTAATTCATTTTGACTTGTCGTTTATGTTGCTATAACTTCTTATGGTATTATTTATTCTTGTTCTTTTTTAAATAGGCTACTGTTAATTGAAAGAATTTGTGGTTGATTGATAGCATAGCCATGTTTACAGTGTTTATTTTAATGTTTGTAAACATTTTGAGTCGGAATTGAGCTTAGTTCTGAATTAAATAATAAAATGTGACTTATTAATAACGCAATGTATTTATTTATTTTTCTCTAAAAAACACAATTTATTTTAACCATGCAGCAAACACTTTAAATATTTTGATAAATTATTGAAAATAAATTAATAAAATACTTTTTAGCCATTTCACTGATTGTATTAATCGGTCAAAATACTTAATGGTCGGTTAAGATTCGTAAAGACTCACCGCCTCCCCCTGCTGCTGGGGGCTGGATGTGGCGGACTGACTGCTTTGCTGTTGAGGGGAGAACTGAGACAACTGCTGCTGCTGTAGAGAGTTAAAAATCAGTGGTCCCGTAGGGAGCTGAAAGAAAGGGAAATACAAACATAAATAGGAGGGAAAGAGAATCATCTTTACAAAAGCCAATACTTCAACTACAAAAGCTCTTTCACCTGAAGAAGGTTGAGCGGTCGCAGTCCCGGGCTGTTGTTCAGGCCAAAATGCCCACCTGCTGGAACAACAGTAGTGACTGAAAACTTGTAAAAGTCCCTGATGAACATCTGACAAAACGAGGGGAATTCACAGAGAGTTTACCTGCTGGAGCAGCAGACTGCATGGCAGGAAGAGCCCCAGACATGAGACCACCAGAGGGCAGTAGTCCACTCAGGGGTATACCAGACGCTAGAGTACCAGGACTACAACCCAGCATTGGGTTAGAACCACTCATCAGAGTCTGCGGACTGCTGTTAGAAACCACAAACAGAGGTCATCGTTTTTTTTACTTTCATATCTCCAAAAAAGAGTCACAAATATGGGTTCTTACCAAACCGAGCCAACCACGTTGATGAAGTTGAGCCCTGCTGGGTTTGTCATGACCTGTGAAGATGTGGTGCTGGACGTGGGCAGGGGAATAGTCATGACAGGCAGGGTCATCTGCTGTTGGGTGAAGGAAGTCAGCAGGGTGGGCTGCTGTGGAAGGGAGGGGTCCTGAGGGGTGGGCGTTACTGAAGGCGTGGCACTCTGAACGTCGGCAGGGTGTGGCGTAGAACACGGCGTGTTGGTGGGTGTGGAGGGCTTGGGAGTACCTGATCCTTTGGAGTAAAATCAGAGGAAAAAGACTAAATAAAGATCTGGCTAGCAAGCAGTGACAGTTTTCTATTTGTGAATGGAGTGAGACTCACTCTGCATGGGCGAGAGAGCAGCAGGGGACAGCAGGCCAAGCTCCATGGAGTGTTTCCGGGACAGTGACTGATTCTTCGTGGGTGGAGGGGTCGGGCACTTCAGATGACCGCTTGAGGCCTGTGTACTGTACGTGTTCCCTAGACAACAGGAGGGAGTGTTTGTTTGTACACTTTTTAAAGTGGAGAGACACAAACATATTGAGATAGAAGAGAGGAAATGAGATTGAGACATGATGAAGATCAGACCTGAACTACGTTTATCTCAAAAACTGTGATGTTGTGATGTAAGAACCATTATTAATAACAGAGCACCAATCATAATTGATATAAAATGAAAACTAAATCAGCATATTATAATGATTTCTGAAGGATCATGTGACACTGAAGAATAAAGCAATGACATCTGAAAATTCAGCTTCGCTGTCACTGAAATAAAATACACTTGAAAATATATTCAAATAAATTTTTTTTTTAAATTGTAATATTTCACAATAATACAGTTTCTACTGTATTTTTAATCAAACCCCCAAACCCCCCCCCCTCATATATATATATATATATATATATGTGTGTGTGTGTGTGTGTGTGTGTGTGTATATGTGTACTGTATATATATATATATATATATATACAGAACACACACACATACATATGTATTTTTATACGCATTCTGTTCTTCTCTTGTTAATACATTACATTTGTCTCACCTGAGGCGGCGCAGGCTGAGCCGGCTGGCAGTTTAATAGGAGGAGGTCTATGTTTAACACCCTTTCCTAAAACTGAAGACTGGACAAGCGCTGAGAAACCATAAGCCTGCATCAACAACAACATCCATCAAAATGCACCAATCTCAGACCGAACCATGGCAGAATTTCATAACATTCACGTGGACAAGTAATTATTTTGGTGCCCATTTTCTAAATCTGTCACATAAATCTCTCATCAAACACGTAGGATTTGTTTAGAAAGGCAGAAAAAGAGCAAATCTGCCTTGTATTTATTTTTTGTAGCCTAAACTGCAAAATAAACAACATCTGATGTTTACAAACCTGATCCAAATCAGATTAAAATCTGTTTTTTTGCAGCATGTCTCCAGAGTCGGAACAGACACGTGTAATGTCATATATCAAAGCGTCTCACCTCGTTTTCCCTGGAGGGGGAGAGCTGGCCTTGGGACCCTGCGCTGCCTGAGTTGTGCAACATCTTCACCTGACATTTAACGTCCCGTTCATAGACCTCCTTATACTGCATCAGAAACCTGTTTCCCAGGAATATTTTCATGGCGGCTGAGTGCAACCAAGACCCAAAACAACAAATCATGGTTCCTGTACTTACCGAACAGCATCTGTCCTTGAACCTATGAGGAATCTACAAACCACAGAGAAAATAAAAAATCTGGTAAGTGCAACCACAATAAGACAAACTAACAACACTTTACTTTCATCTTATAGTGTGATAAACGTGAAATAAGTGATGAAATGTACGGTGGGTGAATGAGGTGTGGATCTGTGACATCCTCCTCTGATTTGAAGTCTTTGGCGCTGTAGATTTTGCCGTACACCTGCGGGTCCCCCATAGACTGGAAGATAGTGACTTTTGTTCTTTGAGGCTGACCTCCTACCTCACACTCAAAAATATAGTCGTCTCTCACATCCTGTTCCACGACAAAGACAGCATATCACACAGATCAAATAACAAAAACCTGTATTTTTTAATTTTTCTTACTAGCATATTATAGGGTCTACAGTATGTACAGTCTAGTCCCTATGTAAGATTTGCTTAACTGTGTTACCTGTGCAGGCCAAACAGTGGGCTGAGTCTCATCTAGTTTAACAGAGCTCCCTGCCACTGCATATTTCTCCACCTGGAAGCACAAAGAAAAACCTTGTTTCACAGAATTGAATACAAAAAGGGAAAAACGTCCAAACATCCCATCTCAGAATACTGAAGGACACAAGAATGTGAAATTTATCTTAAAGTCATATTTATTTATTTATTTTTGGACCTACAGAAAAGAGAGAGATGCTACTTGTACGTTCATTGAACTGCATTACAGCAACTCACATCAATTTCTGATGGGACAGTCAGCTGAAAACTGCTCTGTTTCCACATGTCCACACACTGCAGGAAAAACACAAAACAACCACACTAGTCAAAAAAGATAGAATAAAACACTTGAAATGAGAAATTTGATTTACACAGTTCTGTTCAAAAGACCCTTATACTTAGCAAGGCTACATTTAATTGATACAAATATACTAAAAAAAGGCGATAATATGAAATATTACAATAATAAAAGCAACTTATTTAAAATTAATAATAATTTTGAAATCAATTTAATGTATCATTGCTGAATAAAAGCAATTTCTTTTAAAAACATTTCTTCCTGACGGCAAACTTTTAAACACTGTTGTGCGTTTCGATTTTACCATGTTTAAATCCATTTTCCCAAAATCAGAACAGAACTTTAAACTGCTTTGCAAATTCCGTCTGTGTCTTTGACTCACATTTCCAGCTTTGGAGATCTTCAGGTCTACGGAAGGAGCAGGTTTCCTCTCTTTCCTCCTCTGCAGGTAGTCCAGGAGCCGCAGGTGTGGCAGTGTAGGGCAGTGGCTCATCATCTCCTGCTGTCTGTTGAGTGCTGCTTGAGAATGCCTCCTAAAACACCTGCCGAGAGGAGAAATATGACATGCATCAGCTGATAAATGTTGAATTTGATCACCTGCTTTTGGATTTCAGGATATATCTGTCAGTACAACGTTTAAAGCCTTTGACTTTGCTAAACCACATGAAATGATCCTCTTATTTAGCTTTTCACAGAACATAGATTCTTGTCAGATTCTTGCACTCAGCTTACACAGGCAAAACGACTGTTTTTGTTAGCTGCATACAGTGAAGACAAATCGTGTTTTGGTCAAAACCACTCACATTCCTTTAGTCTCAACAATACAATGAGAGATCAGAACAGCAGCGGCTTTTCAGTTCACAGATGGTGACTAACCACAGACACAATAAAAGATCTACACTGTGCACATCAACATAAGCTCTGTGGGTTTCTGCAACTTCTTGGGTGCAAGATGTTGGCAGTCACAAACAATCACACGACACACTGAGCAGCAGATGACAGGAAACTCATCATAGACCGTTTGATTTAGTTTAAGGATGACTGATGATCAAGCGAAACACATAGTTCACTGAAGCTAAAGAGTAAAATGTGTCACCGTTTCATGGATCGCGTGTTCATCTTCTGTTTGTTGTAGAGTAGACGGTTGGTGGTGCAGCTGACAGAGACGGAGGGGTCCAGACACAGAGGCTCTGCTGTGGCCAGAATCAACAGACTCTCCAGCTGAAGTTTATCATCCTGTAAACACACCAGAACCACATGAGAAACCATGCATCCTCTATACTTCACACTGTGCTGCCAATCTGTCACTTTAATGGTCTTTGTCGGTCTATAGTACTTGTCAAAAGTTTGGAGTCAGTACGTTTTTTTAATAGAACTAACATTTAACTCAGCTAAGATGCCTTAAATTGACTTATATTTCAAATAAATGCTGTTGTTTTGGAATTTGTATTCATCAAATCCTGAAATGTATCAATGTTTCAACAAAAATATTAAGAAATACAACTCTTTTCAACATTGAGAAGTTAAGGTCTACCATGTGATTTTGTCACTTTCATTCTTTTTTCAATTTCATTTATTTTTATTTCAGATTTAGTAATTATAGTATTTTAACTTCAACTTAATTAGGTGCCAAAGCAACATTTCAATTTTTTTTTATTTCAGTTAATATTTATATATTATTTCAGTTTTATTTCAATTAACAAAAACTATTTAATATCAGTTTAAGTAAACAATAACAACAACAACACTGTTCTGAAATATATAATGATATAGTGCAGCATTTTCCACACTGATAATATTAATAAGCATTTCTCAAGCAGCAAATCAGCATATCAGAATTATTGCTGAAGGCTCACATGACACTGAAGACTGGAGTAATGGCTGCTGAAAAGTTATTTTAAATTATAATAATATTTCACAGTATTGCTTAATGAACTTAAAGAGACTTCTGTCAAACATGTTCAAATAACCTTACTGACCTCAAAGTTTTAAATGCTAACAGATAGCGTCCCCTCACCTGTGTCCACTTGTGGTGATCGCTTGTCATAGCATGAACATCACAGATCAGGGTCTGGGGGGCCGAAGATAGATGACTTAATTACAAGACTATAGAAAGACCTTTTTTCTAAAAACAGAACAGAGACTGCTGGTCAGTTATTGACCTGCATAGTGGGTCTCAGCAGGATGTGCCGGCTCTGGTAGGTGGGCATCTTTGCATTTCCAGACTGTCGGTAGTCCCTGACCTCAGCTATGACACAGCCACAGTGGAATATGTTTACCTGACAGAACAGAAGTAGAAAAATAAATCTAGGCTGGTGGTTTATGCATCAGTTCGACAGAGTGCTATAAAACTCTACTGGCTGGAGTAATTTAGCTTTCCTTTTAATACTTTGAAGTCAGTTTTAGATATAGCCATTTGTTATGTGCTTGTCATGTGCCATTTTATATTTCTAATTAGCTTCATTTTATTTCAGTTTTAGTAATTCAACTTATTTTATTTTAGTCACTTATCAAAGCAACATTTCTAATCTTCAGTTAAGTATAAATATTTTATATCAGCTATATCGGTTTTAGATTTTGTTTACAACAACACTGTTGTTCTGAATATTATTTAGGACAGGCTGTTTATAGATATAAATAAACGAAACGTGAAATATTGAAAATGTCATGGATAGCAGAAATCAGAAAAAAAAACGTTTAAACTTTTAGACTACACAATAAAAAAACATTTTCTACATTTTTGTTCAGTTACACCACTCACCTGTGATTTTTCTAGAAGGTCTACAAGGATTGGCGGCAGCTCCTCGGCATCCAGGTACTCCAGTAACTCGGTTTCTTCATAGCGAAGTCGGATTGTTTCTGAATCTTTTTGGTTGGGATAAAAACATCGGTTCAAGAGCGAGTTTCTTAACATGTAATATGAAAAGCTCAGCTGATTTAACCATTAAAAAAAAATAAAATAAATCAAAAGCAGACAGTACCAGATCCATTTTTTCCTCTAAGCATAAGTGAGTATCCTTCATTTCCGGGGTACAGGTTGACCACCAGACATGAGACTGACTCCTGCGAGACCAGCTTCTCTAGTAGATTCACATTTCTCCTCAGTTTCTACAGAAAGGATAATAAATATATATAATACAAAAATTATAAAATGCATGATTTGATAAAGTTATAAAATCCCACCATACAGTTTTTCTCACTTAATGTCGTTTCATTAAAAAAAAAAAAAAAAAAAAAAAATATATATATATATATATATATATATATATATATATATATATATAAAATTATGGCAGTAAAGATGGTTGTGAATGCTACTTCATTTGTTGTGTGTAACAGAAGGTGAAAATGACCTTCAACTCTGGTTCCTTTTCACACTCTTCAATGTACAATTCATAAAGTTTCTGATACAAGGATTTCCTTCCACCCGAGGACACCCGTCTCTTCGCCGGTCGCTGACGAGCACTTTCAACAATGTACTAAACAAGAAATAACAATGTTATACAACAGTAATAGAATACATGCAGGTATTTTTCTGCACGGTGATTTCTAAATTTGCATTTAAAACAATAAAGGTACATTATAATGGATCCAAATAAACAACCCTATGTTCAAACAAATGTTAAGTATGCTCTAAAATAATAATTTCGCACAAATACCTCAGCCCGATCCAATGCATATTCTAAGACTTGTTGCTGTGGAAGAAAAATAAATAAAAATGCATAAGATAATCTCTCACACTGTCCAAACAAGTCATCAAGAATGTCAGATATTATCAAATCAATCCCATATTGTTAAATAAAACCCAATCCTGCTAAAAATGCATCTTTAAAACAAATCTGCAGTTCTTACCATTGTGGTTGCTGTGTGACAGGAGGCGATGTTGTGTTACACCAGCACTGTCACCTCCACACACACACCATTCAAGCCCTGAGATCAGAGAGAGACAGTTCAGAAACACACTCCAGGGTGCATCCTCCTGTCAGCTGACAGTTTCCATTCAAAACTCAAGCCCAACGACAAGCGTACGAACGCGAATAGACAGAGTGTGAGACATGAACTCAGCTCATTCAGACAGTTATGCATCTGTGTGTACATGCAGTCACAACTTCTGCTAAACAAAAGTGGCGAACTTCTACAGGATGATGACAAAGTATGTGTTAAAGGATGCAATAGCAAGCATTCATGAAATGCAAGGGAATATCAGTCCAGCAGAAGAAGGCAAAACTTCAGCACTGCAGCTTCAGCAAACGACAGGCTGGCTAACCAGAGCTAACAGCTCACTTCAAATACACAACTCCACAGAACACGAGCAGCTGACAGAGCGGGGCAGAGCGGGACAGCGGCGACAAACATCACAAGCGACTTGCCAGTCGAGTTGCATCACCACAGGCAGGAAATCCAAAGCAAGAAGCGGAATAAATGTCCCAGTGCCTTCAATGAAAAAAACTCACAGCAGCCATTTTAGTTCCAGTGTAACAACAAAATCCAAACTTCCGGTGTGCGCGCGTGCTGGAGGCGGAACCAAAGAAGTGCAGCGCGGAGCCGCTCAAAAACGGCATTTCTGTTCGTGATATATCGCACAAGACAAAACAAAACAAAATTTCACTATGATAATCAGATTTTCCGCCAGAATACCTTAGTTAATACAGATAACATTTAAAGTTAAAGTTAACATTTAAACACATGGCCTACATATGCAACACACTTGAGACAAACATGAAACTCATACAACTCATGAAGTTCATTCAGTGTTTCCACAGCAAACAAACATTTGGGCAGTGTGCTTCATTATTTCAGTAACTCCAACCTCCTGTAATCCAATCACAGAGTGAACCTTAAAAAAAAGATGAAGACGTCAAAACATTTTTACAAAAAAAGCAAACAGGACTTCTGACACATATTGCTTCTTTTTGACAATTTATCTATAACTACTCACAGCGATAGTTTGCTGATGTGACCTCTCAGAGCACAACCAAAATGACAGAATACATTCATACAAAATAAAATATCCTTAGAAACCCCAGAGGGGTCAGTCAAATATGAATCTCTTATAAAGAGAACAGATCATTCAAAATACCTAGCTGATTTCTTAAAACAATGTTAAAGTTTTTTTTTTTTTTTAAGATTCTAAAAATAGAGAGGATTCTCTGAGTGACCACCAGGTGGCACCACAGTCTAATCTGAAATCAAGACAGCTGGGTAAATTCCCACTTTCCCCTGACTATTCTTTCAGTTTATGCATGGACCCTAAATACTATAATAGCACAAGAAAACAACCTCTAAACACTACAGAAATTAAAACCAAAGGTTTTAAATATTTGTAACAAGCAAATAATTGTCTTTAAAAAATAAATACGGAAATAGTTACCATGTGGTAACAAAGGCTTTGGTAAAATAATTAAAATAATGTAAAATAATTTACAGTAAAAATATAGTTAAGTGCAGTGTTAATCTTAGAAATACAATTTTAAATGTGGTTATAATACTGAAAATATTCTATTTGTATCGTTTTTATTGGAAGTTACCATATAGGAATGTAGAATACAAATAAGGAATAGGAAGCATAAAGACAAAAAAAGAAATATGATCATCAGAAACTAAGAGGCAAGAGGAGATTTATAGTGGAGGAGAATAAATAAAACCGCGCCAGAAAGGGCCTAGAAATACAAAGGCAACCTCTTATGTTCTAGCTTAAACAGAATTGTTTTGCAATATATTTGTGTATGTATTTTGTCTTTCAAATATAAGCAAAATATTGTTATGTGATTAAGAAGGCTTGTATTGGTACAGTAACACATTACTTGTACTTACTATAGTTATAATAGTAAATTATGCATAATAACAACCAATCCTAAACCAAACCCTAACACTAAACGTGACCTTATAGTAAGTACTTAAATGTGTAATTAGATTGTTACAATGTCACTTTAAATTAAAGGGTAACCCTTTTATCTTTTCAGTTTTCCAGCAAACAATTTATAATTCTGACAAGAGCGACAACTTTTTTTTTTTTTTTTGCTGTTGGTGAACCAGTAAATGAAATTAAAAGAATCTCACAGTTTTTTAGGAAAAATATTTTTATTAATTCATTCCCTAAAAGGAAAATGTGCACATCACTCAAAACAAAAGCACTCAGAAATCTTCTAAACTGATGCGAAGATTTACTAACAAACAGTATTGCATAAACCACTTGAATGTCACACAACACAGCAACTGAAGACAACCGAATCGAACTAATCTTATAAGAAGTGGGGGGCGGGTAATAAGACAAGCCTTGTATAAACATAAGAGAAAAAGAATAAGACTTCAATAACACTAACATAATCAAGTTAACATTTAAACACATGGCCTACATATGCAACACACTTGAGACAAACATGAAACTCATACAACTCATGAAGTTCATTCAGTGTTTCCACAGCAAACAAACATTTGGGCAGTGTGCTTCATTATTTCAGTAACTCCAACCTCCTGTAAGCCAATCACAGAGTGAACCTTAAAAAAAAGATGAAGACGTCAAAACATTTTTACAAAAAAAGCAAACAGGACTTCTGACACATATTGCTTCTTTTTGACAATTTATCTATAACTACTCACAGCGATAGTTTGCTGATGTGACCTCTCAGAGCACAACCAAAATGACAGAATACATTCATACAAAATAAAATATCCTTAGAAACCCCAGAGGGGTCAGTCAAATATGAATCTCTTATAAAGAGAACAGATCATTCAAAATACCTAGCTGATTTCTCAAAACAATGTTAAAGTTTTTTTTTTTTTTTTAAGATTCTAAAAATAGAGAGGATTCTCTGAGTGACCACCAGGTGGCACCACAGTCTAATCTGAAATCAAGACAGCTGGGTAAATTCCCACTTTCCCCTGACTATTCTTTCAGTTTATGCATGGACCCTAAATACTATAATAGCACAAGAAAACAACCTCTAAACACTACAGAAATTAAAACCAAAGGTTTTAAATATTTGTAACAAGCAAATAATTGTCTTTAAAAAATAAATACGGAAATAGTTACCATGTGGTAACAAAGGCTTTGGTTGAGCATTTCTCTCTTTCCAATATTAATCCCAGCACAGAGTTAAGCCTAAATCAAAGTTAGGCCTGTGCTTAACATTTGTGCATTTGTGAAACTTTAATGTCCAAACTGCTATTTTCTTAATCATAACCCGTGAAATGTTGTGATGGTGGAAAAAGCACGTATGAAATGTCAGAACACAGTTTTAAGAGTGAAATAACAAGACATGTAAACTTCCACTAAAGCATCATCCAAGTCTATTAAGCACCCAAAATGATCAAGTGTAGGGAGTAAACAGCAATATGAAGATTAACATATATATATGAATGAAAAAAAAAAAAGTCTTTGTAAAGTTTTAAAAACACCTCATTCTGCATAGAAACACTTTGGACACGTCTGCAAAAAGTCCAGTACTTTTGCTGAGAATTCAGATGTCACCTTTTAGAGCAAGGGGACTTTAAACTCATTAGCACAGTGTTGTGCGTTTCTATTCCGTTTGAACTTCGAGCCTCCATGAGATTCTGCTTGGAGCTGCGATCTTCTGTTTGGTCTTTGAGGGACTCTGTTGTCCCAGAGAAGCACTCATTCCACTGGGTTGTTGCCAGCTTTGACCCCAGCCCGCCCGATCTGGAGCCACGGCAGCTTGGCGCAGTTTTTGAAGAGCTGCTCGATGGCTATGTGCCGTACGTGAAGCTCTGATGAAAGAGAGTCCTTCTCCTGCACAGCTACAGACAGCTCCTCAAACACATCTGAGACACAAACACAGAGTATGTGCGTTAGTACACAAAAATAATGATAAACCTACATAAGAAACGGGAGCTCAACATGAAGATGGCCAGCTGGCCAAAGCATAGATCTGTTGCTTGCCCTATATCTTACATTTTGACATTTACATGTACCTGCATTTTTATACCTCACAAACTTGGTGAAATGTCCCTTTTAAGTTTGAAGATGAGACTCACTTTGTATCTGTAGCAGTAGCTGCTCGTTCAGCTGATGAAGCTCCTCCACACTCATCCTCACCACTGAAAGAGAAAAGCAAACAAAATGTTATAAAGTGGGTATGAAAATCATTCTCTAGCCATCCTTTTCAATAAAGTGAAAACTGACAAACACATCTCCTTTCACAGTTGAAAGCAAATGCCTTCATAACAGTCCTTAAGACCCTGATGACACATCTGTTTTTAACAGAAGCCATTTCACTGGGTGAGATAAAGAGCTGTGAGAGAAATCAAAGTCTAGATTGTGACCTCAAACCTTTATTGGTGCTTTGTGGAATATATTGATGGGAAAGATGCTGAGATACAAAGCCCTAATGGTGGGGATATTGATTTCTGTCCTTCACTTTGTCTAAGATATTTCTGTGGGAATTACACCGAGATAATAAAATAAAAATCAAAGCAAATACCACCATTCAAAAGTTAGGGGGCAGTCGGATTTATTTCATGTTTTTGAAAGAAGTCTCTTATGCTCACCAAGGCTCCATTCACTGTATTTCAAAAGTACAGTAAAAACCATAATATTGTGGAATATTATTACAACTTATAATAGTTTTATATTTTAATGTATTGAATGTAATTTATTCCTGTCACACAAAGCTGAATTTTCAACAGCTGTTACTCCAGTCGTCAGTGTCACATGACGCTTCAGAATGCGTTCTAATATGACGATTGATTTAATGCTCAAGATATACTTTTGTATTATTATTAATATTAAACACCATTTATTTTTTGTTGATTTCAGGATTCTTAAATGAATAGAAAGAAAAACATTTTGATCATTATAAAAGTCTTTACGGTCCCGTTGAATCATTTGAATGCCTCCTTGCTGAATAAAAACAAATTTCTAGAAAAAAAGATAAGATGACCCCACACTTTTGAAGGCTAATGTAGATCATGAATACTCACGCTCTTCTCGCCTGTGTCCTGTGTGTCTCCTCTGCTCTCGGTTCTGCTGTTCTTGTGGGTGGTGTCTCTCTCCAGCCCACAGTCCCTGGCGTGAGCCCTGCAGCAGGCCGAGACCAAGCTCCTCTGCAGAATGGCAGTCCAGCATGGTTTTCCCATACTCTGACTCCACCATCGACGCCTCCTCTGCCCACCGTGGGGCGTAACGGGGAACTTGGGCATCGGACTGAGGCACGAGCTTCCTTCCGCCCTGCTGAGTGTGACACAGAATCTGTTTGGCCCCCCAGCGTCCAGGTGTCTCAGCGGTTACAGAGTCTCTGTTCTGGGCGTATTGTAAGATGCGGTTGATTCGCTGGCTCAGAGCCCGCTTCACGCCCTCATACCTGCTGTGGGAGGCCTTGGCGCGGGAGAGCTTCTGGTTGGCGATGAGATGGTACTTTTCAAAGCAGTCTCTATGCCCACGTAGAGATTTGGAGTGCAGCAGGGTGGCACTGGATACACCTGATATAAAACACAAAGGAGTAGACATTTTGATATTTGCAATTCACTGTTTGCTGTGAGCCAGAAGTACAATCAAATACAAGGTCAAAGGTCAAGTAGCAAATGGTCTTGTTTTTATTCTTTCTGATATTGCATATGACTTTTTTAATGAAAAGACATCTTTATGATCATGACAGAGGTGAAACAAATACACAGAAGACATAAATAATGTCTAAGTACAACAACAAAACTATGTAGATTCGACTGAGTGGCCTAAATAAATCTATCATCTAAAAGATTACATAAAATATACATTACATTTCCAAATCTCAACTTTATTTCAAGCGAAAACTCTTAACATCTTCTAGAATATGAAAAATGAGGAAAGCTCAGACACTGCTCAAATTTTTAAAGATTCGTGTGAAACAAGTGAAAGCAAAGAAATAAGTGGAAGACTCTTCATACTGTTATTAGGGGAGAGTGAGTGTGCCACATTTTACTTCATCCTTTAGGCAAGGACAAATGAGGCCGGTAAAATTAATATACCTAAATATATTTCAGGACGTCTGCTATTAAGTAAAATGAGAAGGACACAGCTTAGCCCTAATGTGGGGCATGTTGAGGGGTAAGGTGAATTATAGCGTAATATGTGAAAGACCTGCATCTTTAATAAAAATATGACAATAAATGAGAAACATTAAATTTAATAATGCAGATTCCCATTATTACTTTGCTGTGCATTAGTCACATTTTCATAATCTAGCCAGTAAAAAGTTTAAAATGTAGAATATTTTAATATAGTGAAATAATTGAACATTTTATAATATTCATCATCACTCTAACTATTAGTGGAACCACTGACACAGCTTAAGACCGACAAATCAGTCATTTTATTCCCCTTTTTTTTTTTCTTTTTTTTTTTTAAGTCTGATAATCAGCCAATTAATTTACATTTACATATTTTATATACTTTGTTTGAGGTCTGTAAGATTTTTTTAATTTGATAAAAAAATAATTTTCTTAGGACAGCGATATTGTGAAAAATGATTACAATTTAAAACAACTGTTCTCTATTTCAGTATATTTTGAATTGTCCCTTATTCCTGTGATGGCAAAACAACATTTTCCACAACCATTACTCCAGTGTTACATGATCCTTTGAAATCATTCTAATACGCTGATATAGCATTGTTATTATTAACGTCACAGTTGTGCTGCTTAAAGTTTTTTTTCCTCTCAGGATTCTTTGAGAAGAAAATTCAAAAGAACAACATTTATTTGAAACAATATTCTGTAATATCATTTTAGTGACCCCAAACTTTAGTGCTTTGACAAAATACATTTTACCTGCAATAAGTGAATTAATGTATAAAACATACTTTTAAATGCTTAAAATGGTCAAAAATGTGATTATTCAGTGTTATATCATGGGCCGTTTCCAAATATAGTCTATATAAATACATAGTGACCCATCTTAACCCCTACAAATTTAATCTGATCCAAAATCAGCTTTCCATCCTTAACTGGACCTTCAACCCTGAACAATATTGTAAACCTGAACTCTGACAAGCTTTAAACAGTTGCCAGTATAAATTACTCGATCTCTGAGCAAATCAGCACATGAAAACATCACTTCCTGTCTTGGGTCCTTATCGAGCAGAGTAAATCACATCTCTGCCTGTAACTCAAAGTAGGCCAAGAACAAATAAAACACACAGACACAGACCGAGTGCAGCTGGGCGCCTCTGTGTGTTGGTTTTGTGTTAGGGTGTGCCTTTTATGTCAGATCTCAATTTTGTTCAAACATGTTTTAAGTTCAAATCATGACACACAGCAGCAGCCAGCACTGTTGAGAGAGAGAGAGAGACAGACAGACCGACAGACAGACAGAGACACTTATTTGCCTCTTAAAAGGAAAAGCTGAAAATTCTGCCATTATTTACAATTCAATTCAATTGTTCCAAACTTTCTAACTAACTTTCTTCAGTGAAAAAATAAATTGGGGTTCAACATTAAGGATTGCCTTAGCAAAAAGAGTGAGGTGATAAAGACGATGGTGGAAGATTTTGTTTCGTAATGCAAAAGCGCCTGTTTGCCAATATTTTAGATTTTGAAAAGCCTGTTGACCATTTATTATGTTTAAGATTTGTATCTTATTTATTTGGTTCCACTGTGTTTGCAGATTTATTCGTTACTTGAACTTTGTGTAATTAATTAATTTTATTTTACATCAAGGTGTATGCCGTGCCTCAGAGGTTTCTTATTCTTTTCTGCTAATAAACAAGGTTTCTTATTAAAAAAAATGAAAACAATAAATATTTAAACTTTGTGTAAGTTATTTGTTAGTTTATATTAGGCCTATAGCATGGTGTATTTTTTATTTGTTTTGTTAATAAAAGTTCTGTGTTTAATAAGTGAGTTTGTCATTGTACTGTTTTGTCCAAATGTTGCATGTGCTAATGGAGCGAACAGCAATCAAAATCATGCAACAGAATTGAAGAACCACTGCTTTATTCTTTTAAATGGATACATTAATAGTGTTTAATATATATATATATATATATATATATATATATATATATATATATATATATATATATATATATATATATATATATATATATATACATACTTTTTATTGAATTAGAAATCAGTTTACCAAATAATAAACTTGACTGACTGCTTCACTTCCACTTTAAAGGGATATTTGTGTTGTTTATTTTTATTTATACTATTTATAAATAACTTTTGTACAATTACTTGTCAGTTTAGTTTGTGGCAAAACCTTCTGCAGTGTTTACATTATGTTTATTACTGCATAAAATTAATTAAAATAGATGCTTAATTTCATAAAGTTGATTTCAAAAAGCACTAGGGATATGCCGGTATCAAATTTTCCTGTTGCGATTAATTGCTCATGCTTTTATCACGGTAAACGGTATTATCACGGTATTGAAATTTAGTTTTTAAAAAAGTGCTCATAATACAGTTTAACAGGTTAAAAAACTGTTTCTCTTATAACAAAAATAACTGAACATTTAAATACAATAAAGCAACACAGAAAAATAAAGTTAAAAGTTTTGCACCGATTAAAGTGCAAAAGAACTATAAAGACCCATAGGTATCATCAAAAAATCAAAACACTTTCAAACAATTTCTATGTCATGTTGTAGTCCAGATTACAATAGCCTATTAAGATTTAATACTTAAGTATTTGGCACTGTGATGAACATCATAGCAAATACACAAATCTGATTGGCTATTTAAAATTATTAAATATGTTTTAGAAAGTAGGGCAGCTGGTTTATTTGTGGTGTTTCAAGGGTAAGGACTGCATTTTCTGCAGTTTAGCGCCATCTGCTGTCAGAGCGTGAATGTGCTTTCATTCAGTGCGTCTCTCACTGTTCCTCCATGTGCTTCTCTTACATGCTTGTTTACATCAGAGCGCACAGAGTCTTTCAAGCAGCATACAGCAGTGTTGTGCATTTTGACCAGTTGATGGGAATAGTATTCTTAAAATGCATTCCATATCTGAATAATTTGTAATATATAATTATTCACAGTATTTCAAAGTGCCCACGATAACAATATTGTGCATATTCATTACCGTGATATAACGCATTACCGAATACCGGCACCTGTGAACCCAAACTCGTGTCTCATTTCGTGGGATAAGGATCTCCTCACACCCCTATGATTTGCTGTATTGTGTAGAAAACCATACAAGTTTAGAACGACATGAGGGCGAGTAAATGACTGATTTTCATTTGCGAATGAACTTTCCTCTTCAAGAACACACCGATATGAAGCAGCATTAAACAGAGGATTAGTCAGCACTGGTGGTTTTATTTTCCTTCAAATAGCTTCAAGGTTATTGTGAAATGAGAAGCCCTCACCACATACACAGCTTGTTTCCAGTAACATCTGCACACAATGTACCACTAAACTCAAAACTTTGGGTATCTGATTGAGCTTGACTCAATGTGCTTTTCTTAACCGAAGCAGCTCACAGCTGAGAAAAGGCAAAAGCCAAATTCATTCACTGTCTTACGATAAACCAATTTCCTGCACTTTACAGCAAAGTCTGAATAACAGGAAAGCACACTGTAGAGTGCGATTATAAATAGAGGTACTGAAGGTTAGAACAGCACACGCACACACAAGACTGTCTCTGACAGTGAAATGTGTGCACAAAGAGTTCGGAGCACTTTAACTACACTTTTCTGAATGTAATGCCTCCAAGGATTACCATAAACCAATATGACCCATAAATCAAATAATCACTCTGGGATACCAAGAGCCAAACAAATGTAAAACCCTGAAAAAGGGTGTGACTTATAAATAGAGAGATTTTAAATGCAACTTTCTCACATTTCATTTTCTCTGTCATCATTGGACTGTTTCAAGCCTCCATTATAAAAAAGATTTTGAGCCAGACCAAGCTAGTCAAAACATGAAATCTGTGTCAGCTTGCAAATAACTGATTTGCATTTCTAGCTCATGTCTGAAAGCAGAAGAAGCACTGTTCTCAAACACTGCAGTGATGAAATACTCAATGGGGCTTGTGTAACTCAGGCCTCAGCAACAAGCACGTGGCTCTTGATAAGAACAACAAGAATAGAGATTGAAATGAGAAAAGAAATGTAATCCATGTTCTACTGTGGTGAAAACAGCACCACAGAGATTGGGTGTACGTGGAAGTCGCTGTCATGGACATGGTAATCTTATCAAGTGCAATCTATGTCATTTGACTTTCCTTCCATTAAATCGTCATTGAAAACTACATGGTATGCATGTTGGAACAAAACTCTGCAGGGCTCCGGCCCTGAATTGAGTTTGACACCCCTAGCGTAGCCTATGTACAATTCGCTAAGGGCAGAAACTATAGCAATGAAGGGCTGTTAATCAAAAAATTAAAAAATGAGGAGTGGGTGGATTTTTATCATTGTAGGGTGGTTGTGCTCACACTGCCAACACACATTTATGTCCAAACACGTTAGAGTGGATTTTGCATAATAGGTGCCCTTTAAAACAACTATTTGTGCTGCATCTGCTTTTGTGTCCTTACATGCAGTAAGGACACTGGATCCTTGACACACTTCAGTGTGTGTGTGTTTGGATATACTGGGAATGAGAACGTGGGGTAAAAGAAGGACCGCTATGCCCAAAACAGCACGTCATGGTTAAAACAGAAGACATGCTTTAAATGTCACCCACAGCAAATAAATATAGCTGTCCATATAAACCCACTCATACAGAAAAAATCAACCAGAACTGATCAGAACAGAGTTAAAAAATATCCCTTGGATTAGGATTCAAATGCTCTTCCAGGCTCAAGCAGAAAAATTTAAAGTAGGGCCTTGTAATTTCACGATGCAAAAACGCAGACAGAAACACTGAATTGAGTCATGAATATGTTGTTTACAGTTTGACATTTTGGATGAATAAATCAAAATGGCTGCTATTTAATATGAAATCTGCATGTTCTCTGTGTCTCTGTGTGAACGAGCCCTGCAATACTCAAGCATGCATGACGCTTGCGGTGTTTTCAGTAACTGCTGTCTCACTATAACGTGGACATAAAGTTTTCACTGTTACATTAAAAGATGTATTTGATTACCACTTTATTTTTCTGATAATTAATTAGTAGGGGTGTAACGGTACGTGTATTCGTACCGGACCTTTTCGATTAGGGGTGTGCACAGATAGTCGAACTTTCGAATATTCGTTCTGCTCTAATTATTCGATAAATAAAAATGATATTCGAATTTCGCTATATTTTTGCTTGCCATAAAAAAAGATTATAAAAAAAAAAGTCCACAATAAAACCTAATTCGGTCACTTTCTGTGATTCTCCACGGCATATTTGAAGATGTATGCAAGCAAAAAATAATTAATGAATGAATAAGAACTGCGGTCTTCTACAGTACTTCAAATATGCCGTGGAGAATCACAGAAAGTGACCGAATTCAAGAACATTGTTGCGGCGTCTCTCAAGCAACGAATAAACACCGCTAACTTGGAGAATGCAGTGAAAACTCCTCTTCTCGCGTCCGCCCTAGACCCTCGGCACAAACATCTCAGGTTTCTCGATGAAAACATGAGAGAAGTAAGAAAAAAAACTTTTTTGAACATTATCAGAACATTTTCCTTGATGCGAGTGGTGCGGATGCAGCCGTCACCAACGATGAAGAGGATGCAATGCCCACTCGTCAGAAAAGGCTGAGCCAGTTCTTCAGCGATGATTACAGAGAGTCCAGCCGAGGCGAGTGGGAACAGTTCATATATTCCACCAGATGAGGATCCCATTCAGTGGTGAAACGAAAACACGAAGCGCTTCACAAAACTTATTCGCTTAGCACACCGTTATTTGTGAGTCCCGCCAACATCTGTGCCGTCAGAGCGTGTTTTCTTCACGGTCGGCCTTATTGTTAACAGACTAAGGAGCCGACTTTCCCCTGATCACTTTAACATGCCTGTGTTTCTTAACAAGAACATGTGAAACAATAGAAAAAAAAAAGCAAAAAAGATTTGCTGACAGTTTAAAAGTTTCAAAGTTAAGTGTAGGCTACGTTCTACAATAGCCTAATTGCTGCAGGCTGCTTTACGTTTTTTCTTTGTTCAAATTTTTTTTTTTTTGCTTTTAATCTGTACTTTTGTTTGTTTGCACGCATTGTTAAAGGTTTTCAGCTACAAAACACGATGTGTAATGTTCAAGCTTATTGTGTGTAAGCTTGTTCAAAAATGACGGAAACAATAAATGTTGCTGAAAAATAACGTCTGTCTCATTAAACTTAATTTAAATAAACGAATATTCGTTTTTTGTGAGCTCAAATATTCGAATGTGATATTTGCTGAAAACGCCCATCCCTAGTTTCGATACAGGGCTTTCGGTACGGTGCACGTGTGTACCGAATGACCGAATGCAATATTTTGTGTGCGGAACATAGGTACATTTTCGTGTTTCCAAACGAACATATTAAGTGGCGGAAGTCTCCGCGTTCAGCGCAAATCCCGCCCTGCAGCTGATTCTAAGGCCGGTGACACACGCTGCGTGGCGTGAGCATGGCGTTTCTGCTGCGTGTCAGTTGTGTGACGGCTGTTTCGCGTTTTCTGTTTCTTTACACACCAGAATCATGCCTGACGCGGCGCTGGCACGCTGCTGCTACTTTAGGTGACATAGAGGCAGGCCGCCGACAGACCAGGATCTTGTCTTCACGACAACAATATCTATACTTCATGTTGAGCATAAATATAAAGCCTACTGATAAAGGACACCGTCAACAGTATTTATGGCAAAATAGACTATGTTTGACAGGTGCAATATGCCAGTGTGTCACCAGCCTAAGGTTTTCAAAAGACATCACACGAGTGTGAACATCACTTCAACTAGGAAAAAATTATTGTAATTCAAACGCAGCTCCCGTCGGCATTTAAACAGACCTTTGCTCTTAAATCCGATCGGTCCAACGCAATAACGAAATCTGAGCAGGTCTAAAAACTGAAACTGTTGATGCTGCACTTTACACTTTGGAAAAGTTATATATATTTTTTAAATATGAGCAGGCATACAAGCTGGGATTGGTAATGCTGCACTGTAATCATATTTATATATATATATATATATATATATATATATATATATATATATATATATATATATATATATATATATATATAAACACACATATAAACAACAGTGATTTGGGGGGGGGGGCACAACACAAGTAAGGGCATTACAAAGAACACAAAGGTTGAGTTTAATAGTGAACTTTACATTGATAAATTAATTTTATGAAAGTAGACCAACCAGCATGCAAACAAGAGCAGTGTAAAACATTCTCCCATGTGCATATCCTAGAATAAACCTGCTGTGAGGCAATTTATGAAGGTAATACAGCGTGATACTGAGACACTGCATTATCTGGAAAACAAGCCTTCATTTCAAAAGGACAGAAATATTGCTGAAAGCCTCCAGTTCTTTTGGAGCATGGAGATGCATTACTGAAATGGAAAGCTTGCTGGGCAAGGGAAGCACAGTCAGCAAATCTGCCCTCATCTACCACACAGACTGCATTCACTGATTATCAGAGAGCCTTGCACCTGCAGGGTCAAAAGTTCACACTAGTGTACTATATTACATCCATCACTTCAGAGAGTCAAAATAAATAAATGAGAGCACCTGAAAAAATAGTAACATCTCGAGCACAGAAGTACATAGTGATTGGGCACACTGAGGTTCAGCATTATATTCGTGCTGCACTCCAATTACTCGGTTATCCAGCTATTCACTCGGCTGATGTACGCAAGCTCACATTCCACTGCTCTTACGTAAGAGGATGAGAGACGGCCTGTGTCTGCTGCGGGGAAACTGTTTGTCCAGCGTAAGTGTGCTCCGCAGGGCAAGAAACCAGCCAGCCGTCAAGGTCTTTCAGGGCCAGTGGAAATGAAGAGTGGACAGAGTCTAATGCAAAAGTGTGATAAAAAGTAAAACCATTAAATGGAATGGCCTTGACAACATAAAAATTATTCTTTAAATTAAACAGCTTGTTGAGGAGAGGCATGTTATGAATTGGCTTTGCAATCCAACAACAGACCTGGTGAGAAAAAACAAATCTCATAGACTCTCATTAACGGTGGAAACAGAGGACTTTTTGCACTTAGCCAATATCCAACACCTTCACAGCCACCCTGAACACACTAGCTACTAGAAATTCTATAATATCTATACTAAATAATTTTTGAATTATTTTATCTGTATTCTATTATTTTTGTATTGCCAGAACTGCATCTGCCAGTGCCAAATCATCCTCTGTTGATTTTTTCCTTTTAAACTTTCTATTCATCAAACAATCCTGAAATAATAATAAGAAATATTTCTTAAGCAACAAATCAGCATATAAAGAATGATATCTGAAGAATCATGTGACACTTAAGACTGGAGAAACGATGCTGAAAATTCAGCTTTGCCATCACAAGAATAAACTAAATTTTAAAAAAGTTCGTAATAAAATGGTTTTCAATTGCAATAATATTTCTAAATATTAATTTAAATCAAATAAAAGCAGCCTTGATGAGAATAAAAATGTAAAAAAAAATCTTACAGAACCCAATCTTTTAAATACTAAATATAACGTAGGAATTTGCATTTGTGTAAAGCTGCTTTGTAACGATTTGCATCGTGAAAAAGTGCTATGTAAATAAACTTGAATTGAATATGTAAATCAGACCATAAAGGCGTACATTCCCGGTACAGCTTTTGCTAATTGTGTAATAAAACATAATATAACTAAAACTAAAGCAAACACAAGGAACACTTCATATCATGCAATAAACCGGATGAAATGTCACTGTAATTCAAAACAAGCAAGTGACGTTCAGAAGCCCCACACATTTCCAAAGCTATTCCATCAGCTCTATACAGCATGAATCAAAGTGTTGTTAAAATAAGTAACTGGCTGCTGCAATCATTTCTTACATAAGGGGGAAAAATGCAGCATCAATTTTGAAACAACACAACCATCCAAGAAGTAAACTTTCAAGTGTACAGTCGTGGCCAAAAGTTTTGAGAATTACATAAATATTAGTTTTCAAAAAGTTTGCTGCTAAACTGCTTTTAGATCTTTGTTTCAGTTGTTTCTGTGATGTACTGAAATATAATTACAAGCACTTCATACGTTTCAAAGGCTTTTATCGACAATTACATGACATTTATGCAAAGAGTCAGTATTTGCAGTGTTGGCCCTTCTTTTTCAGGACCTCTGCAATTCGACTGGGCATGCTCTCAATCAACTTCTGGGCCAAATCCTGACTGTTAGCAACCCATTCTTTCATAATCACTTCTTGGAGTTTGTCAGAATTAGTGGATTTTTGTTTGTCCACCCGCCTCTTGAGGATTGACCACAATTTCTCAATGGGATTAAGATCTGGGGAGTTTCCAGGCCATGGACCCAAAATTTCAACATTCTGGTCCCCGAGCCACTTAGTTATCACTTTTGCCTTATTGCACGGTGCTCCATCGTGCTGGAAAATGCATTGTTCTTCACCAAACTGTTGTTGGATTGTTGGAAGAAGTTGCTGTTGGAGGGTGTTTTGGTACCATTCTTTATTCATGGCTGTGTTTTTGGGCAGAATTGTGAGTGAGCCCACTCCCTTGGATGAGAAGCAACCCCACACATGAATGGTGTCAGGATGCTTTACTGTTGGCATGACACAGGACTGATGGTAGCGCTCACCTTTTCTTCTCCGGACAAGCCTTTTTCCAGATGCCCCAAACAATCAAAAAGGGGCTTCATCTGAGAATATGACTTTACCGCAGTCCATTCACTATACTTTCTGCAGAAGATCAATCTGTCCCTGATGCTTTTTTTGGAGAGGGGTGGCTTCTTTGCTGCCCTTCTTGACACCAGGCCATCTTCCAAAAGTCTTGGCCTCACTGTGCGTGCAGATGCGCTCACACCTGCCTGCTGCCATTCCTGAGCAAGCTCTGCACTGATGGCACTCCGATCCCGCAGCTGAATCCTCTTTAGGAGACTATCCTGGCGCTTGCTGGACTTTCTTGGATGCCCTGAAGCCTTCTTTACAAGAATTGAACCTCTTTCCTTGAAGTTCTTGATGATCCTATAAATTGTTGATTTAGGTGCAATCTTAGTAGCCACAATATCCTTGCCTGTGAAGCCATTTTTATGCAACGCAATGATGGCTGCACGCGTTTTTTTGCAGGTCACCATGGTTAACAATGGAAGAACAATGATTTCAAGCATCACCCTCCTTTTAACATGTCAAGTCTGCCATTCTAACCCAATCAGCCTGACATAATGATCTCCAGCCTTGTGCTCATCAACATTCTCGCCTGAGTTAACAAGACGATTACTGAAATGATCTCAGCAGATCCTTTAATGACAGCAATGAAATGCAGTGGAAATGTTTTTTTGGGATTAAGTTAATTTTCATGGCAAAGAAGGACTATGCAATTCATCTGACCACTCTTCATAACATTCTGGAGTATATGCAAATTGCTATTATAAAAACTTAAGCAGCAACTTTTCCAATTTCCAATATTTATGTAATTCTCAAACCTTTTGGCCACGACTGTACATTCTTTTGAGCATGCATTTATTTTAACATTTCTCTTGGCTTCTTTGAGTGCTGGAGGACATATTTAACACTGCAAGTGACTTCCTGTGTGTTCTCAACATGCGTGCAGCAGAACCGCCCAGCATGGGATACATATGATAAAAATAGCCACTGCAAGTACCTCTTTCTGCTACAAACACAAAACATTTAAACCAAAAGACCTCAAATATCATCAGTTGGCCTGTGCAAAGAAAACTAGAGGTGGACGAATGGAACTACTTTGACTAAATGAAAAAAATATGTGGGTGACGAATGAACGAATTCTGTTACTTTCAGTTCCTTCCAAAGACACAATGTTTTTTGAGGGAATGCAGGTGTGGGCAACTGAGCATTCAGGTCTAAACAAGCACAGTCAGCTTGTTCTTGGTTACCCACGCTGAAAAGGTTGGAGTGTATTGTCAGTGGGAAGAGAGTGTAACTCGGTGAACACAGGCAATCAGCAGAGGAAAGACCTGTGAGCGAGCTTGTCAATGCCCCCTCACAGGGCCACAAGTGCTGTTGTGCAACACTCCAGCATTTAGGTTGAGTGCTGTGGTGAATCACTCGTGACAGAGGTGCCTGGGCGACTGTGGGCTGCCTGGACAGATGTCTCATGCATTCTTCTGTTAAATATTCAAGAGCGGCAACCTTCTATCGCACGCATGAATATTTAGTGTGTCTAATTTGTTAATTCTAATTAAGTCTAATTAATTAGTCTAATTAAGCTCTTCACTGGAGTCATGAATGCTTTCTTCTCCAGCTCAAATCCAGACGATGTATAAACTGAGATTGAAAATCATCCAAACTGTGCAGGCAAAAATTCAGCTTTGCTTTTGAAGGTCAAGGTAGAGGAATGCAAAAATAAACCGAATCAATAGAGGAAGGGAGGTACAGGAAAAAAAAGAATGATGCTTTTTGTTTTTCAAGTGCCATGTGACATCCTCAGGGGTCAATGCTAATATGCCACACTGTGTTACACAATTTAAAAAAGTGAAAATTTAAAAAAGGGAATTTAGGAATCACGACATAATGAAAGTGAAAGAGACATTCAGCCAAAAACTGATATTCAATACTTTGATTTTTATGCTAATAATTATACCTAGTTGTTATTCTTCTAAATTTTTCAAAGGGCCCCTAAAGGTTCATGGCAATGGGAAACAAATAAAGATGAGAGATGAGGAAAACTGCTTTTGCCTTCACTTCCATGTTATATTTTTTCCATCCCAATATCTCCTTAGGCTGGATATGGTGAAACTTGCAAATCCATTTCTACAATTATGAATTTCTTGTTTACAAATTTATTCACAACCTTGAAACCTGAAAATCATACAACTGAAACTGACACAGAATAAAAAAGCAAAAGTAGAAATGCACAATAATTCATAATCCATTATTATTATTATTATGCATAATTATTTTCAACTTACGGCCTATAACCAATATATGGAATACATTCTAAATAAATAATAAAAAACATTATAATAGAGAGCATGAAAAGAAGATATTCATTTAGTTAAAGATTACATTTACAGTCTTATTCAAGTATCAGTGTTTTTAAAAATAAACTTGAAGTGTTAGATGATGGAAGAGTAATATATATGCAAAACAAATAAGTCGCACAATTAAACATCCAATACTGACCCATATGGGGGGGAAAAAATTATATATTTCCAATAGATCTCTAAACAGATTTGCATTTTAAGTTCTAATTAATGTCCGATTGTGCTCCCAAACCTCAGAATCCTCATCTACAACAGAAAACTTCCTTTTTAGCCAATCCTTCCAAACTATGAAACCTGAAAATCACATAACTGAAACGAACGCCACAGAAAATTCCAGACAAAGGCATGGGATTCCAGAGAAAACTCTTTACACACAAGATGCGTACTTTCTGCCATGATGATATAAAACCATTTGAGATAAGCTGATAATAAGCTGAACGTTAATTAGATGCCAAAGTGGCACTTCAAATGCTCCAGTTCATATTTTGAGCAGCACATGAAGCGGAGGAACAGAGCACTTGCTAATACATGAATGGGAGGAGGGAGAAAGAGGTTTTATTAATTTATAATTAGCATAATCTGACCCCGAACTGGCAAGCTGAGGACATTAAAATACTTTTACCTGAGAGAAAAAATATATTTCTTACCCTCTATGCTCAGTTCAAAGCACACATGGCAAAAGGAAAGCGTTCCTGTGTCCGTCTCTAGTTTACAGATGCTGCAGATGTTGTCATCATTCAGGTCTATGTTCACAAAGTGCTCCTCTTCCTCCATGGTGTTTCTGCAAATTAAGGAAACAGAACAAAAACACAGTTATTCAATACATTTTAATCTCACTGTGGTTTCTATTTATATTGATACATATGCAACGGACAATCAATCACTATCAACCAGATCCCTTAACCATGTTTCAATCATTACATTTTTGCTTTTGTATAAATGTGTGATTCAGCATTAATTTCTCAGGAAAAGATTAACATAAAAGTAAGAATGCAGAGAGGGTTTTTCATTTGATACAAACATAATGCAATATCAAGATAAGGGGGGGGGGGACATGCACAAACACAATCAGATTAACAAGACAGATAAGAAAACATTCAGAACTCAATGGCTGTTTGAAGCTGCTGTGCTTCTGCAATTTATTATGCCCAGTTTTACAAGTCTCTTTCATGGGACCCACTTGGATTCTAGTGAAGCCAAAGGACCTTTGTGTGTTTACACAACCTATTTACCTTTGCTCAAGCCTTACATAAACCCAATTGAGTGGCCAAATTCAGCTACAATCTGGAGATAATCATGACTGCTCTGTCCATCACAGCCAAACCTCTATCTGTAATTGCACAAAACTATTTCGTACTGTAAACAATAAGAAAAAAACTTGAAAAAAAGTATATAAAATGTAAAATCTGTGTGTGTGTGTGTGTGTGTGTGTGTGTATGCAAATAAATGCAAGGTATAATTTACTTAAAAGTAAATATATAATAATATAAAATATATTTTGGAAAGTTTATAAAAAAAAAAAAAAAAAGTAATTGAAACTTTTTCAAAACATTCCAAATTTACATATCACAATTTTGACCTTTTTTCATAGTAGCAAGTTTATTAGTTTTTAATTGTAAGTTTTTTGGGGGGCAGAATTGCAAGAAATGTCAGAATTGTGAGATAAATCCACAACTAGCTGTTTTATTTAGTTATTTTATTTGGTAGGGGAAACAGGCTTCCATACATTTTAGTAATATTTATTAAAATAAAAGTTTAGAGCATAACATGATAAGAAAGATCATTTTAGACATTTCCAACTTCAACTTTTATTATTTATTAATCTCATATGACTTTTCCCAAGCTTTTGAAACTCCCCGGTATTTTTCCTTACATTGGGAAGCTTGTATAAACAAATGTATCTGCTCTTCAAAATACTTTAGTTTATTCCAACAGTTCGAAGTCTGTGTCAGGCTTGGGCTCATGTTAAACTCCATTTGATTATGAAGACTACTTTGCACAATAACATAAAGACAAGATGGTGTGTCTGCGTCCCAAAACCTGGTGTGCTGCCTAGTCAGCTAAAAAGTACTGTACGTGCAAATGACCATCACAAATGTTGTCTAGGTAGTCAGCATACTAGGTAATGAGACAGAGCCAAAAATGATTATTTACTTAAAGTAACTGGTCCATGTTGTCCTAAACTTACAAAACACTTTGTGAATATGTGTTTGCATTCATGTCATTTGTTAATTGCTGCAAGTAAACGTTACACATTACTTAAACTGACAACCAACATATTAGTTGGACCAAGCTATCAAAAAATTCCGGGTGGATTTCATACCAGTTTAACCTTTAGAAGTTAACTTTATTTGGAAAGAAAGAGCATCATAACCAGATTAAAGCTAACCACACAACAACAACAAAGCTTGAGGATTTACTACTTTTCCTTATTAAAAACACACATTTTGAAATAACTGTTGACCTAAAGCCTCATTAACACAATATTAGAAGACAAAAGACTTAAAATACCAGTTTTCAAGACATTTCGTGTTGAGATATAACGACGCCACCAGCCGAGAGAACAGCGTAACGTTACCCGTTATCTATCTGTGTAACGTACCTATTTCTCATAATAATAAAAAATCCCCTGAAAACGTCGCCTTCTCGATAAACAAACAACACCTACAGACGTTATCGACGTTTATTACCTTATTCGTTACGTGTCAAGACAATCCAGAGAGAAACAGAGGGAAATCGGCTGACCTTTGAGGTAAGCCACGCTCGCACAGCGGCGGTTGTTGTTATTGAAGCGGACGGCAATCACCTACAAGTACATCAACGACAAAGAACGCGATAACAGACGCCAGTCAAGCCACTCTAGTAATCCCGCCATATTCGATCACGTGCTGTGAATTCGCGTCTATGATTGGTTCTGTGATTTTGATTGCGCTCGGCTGGCCACCAAAGCAGAGTGGACAGGCTAGTCATTACGTTCACTCGTGTAGATAGGGTGGGCGATGGTAACGTTTCAGCACAAAGCATTACTTTTATGAGGGGAATACAATTTTTTCACACATATCGACTTTTGATATATGTTAATTACCTATTCGATTTTGCACAAAATAGACTTATGTACAGCTTTTACTTGAGAGTGAGTTCCTGCTCAATTAAAATTTAAATAATATAATTTAAATTGTATAACTATTATACAATAATATGCTATTTATCATATAAATATTAGACCATTGTATGCCAGAGACGCCAAGTGGCAGCAGAGCGAGGATTAGAAATCTCAGTGGCTACGCTCCACTTTTACGGTGTTTTAGATCAGATTGCTCAGTTTCTGCCAAGCTCGATGCTTTAGCGTCTTTTGAAAGTATTTTTTTGGTCAACAGAATTTCACTATTAATTAATTGTTTTTAGAACTTTAGAATATTTTTTTTCACCCATCCAACCATTTCCCAAAATCAATTTTCCTTTGTAGGGTCACGTTGTTGTTTTAATGTATTCTATTCTATTCTATTCTATTCTATTCTATTCTATTCTATTCTATTCTATTCTATTCTAGGATAGTCTAGTCTAGTCTATTCTATTTTTAGTTGTTTTATTTTACCACATTATTATTCTCGTTGATGAAGAACGCGATCACATTGCCTCGAGCATTTGCTCAAGCGATGAATTCCAGAAAGGAATGTGTGGGTGAAGCCAGGGGCTGCGGATCACTCCAGACTACTTGCCAGTTCATTGATGTAAATGTTAAATAATGAGCTTAAGCAGCAGCCCTGTCTCACTCCACACTCCTGGGAAAGATGCCTTGTTTGTTTGGTGCTGATTTTTATGCCACATTTACTTTCCGTGTACATTGATTTGAAAAGGTCATAGGTTTTACCTCCTATGACACTTTCAATAAGTTTGTAAAATAGTCCTTGGTGCCAAATTGAGTCAAAATATTTGTTAAAGTCAATAAAGCATGCATATATTTTACCTTTATCTTGGTTAACATGTTTTTCCATTAGAGTATGTAATGTATGTGGTCAGATTTGCCAATTTGCCTTCTGCTTAGTACATTGTGTGTGGTGATGAAGTCTAATAGTCAAGCATTTGTTATGCTACAGAATAACTTTCTCAGGTTGCTGCTCACACAGATGCGTGTGTAGTTGTTAGGATCAAATTTATCTCTGTTTTTAAAGATGGGTGTTATCAAGCCTTGATTCCAGATGTCAGGGAAATGACCTACATTTAGAATCACACTGAATAGTTTTAGAATGGCTAATTGGAATTTACTCCTTGTGTGTTTTATCATTTCATTTAATCTCCCATCAGGTCCAGATTCTTTTTTGAGTTGGAGGTTTTTGATTTTTTTTTAAGTTCTTCATCAGTTATTGGGAAAATTTAATGGGTTTTGGTTATCTTTGATTGCTAATTCTAGTTTCCCCAATTGGTTAATTGTTTGATTTTGTTTACAATTTGTGTCTGTTTGTAATTTATTAAACAATGTTTAGAAATAACTCTCCCATATTTCTCCATTTTGGATGGCCAATTCTCCCTCTCTCTCTCTCTCTCTCTCTCTCTCTCTCTCTCTCTCTCTATCTCTCTCTCTCTATCTCTCTCTCTCTCTCTCTCTCTCTCTCTCTCTCTCTCTGTCTCTCTCTCTCTCACTGTCTCTCTCTCCCACCACATCATGTCAAAGTGACTAGATTCTATTGCTTTCGATTCTCCGCCGAAGTCTGTGAAGTTAAATCCTTACAGAACTGAAATGGCTCTCGAAACAGCACTACACATGCCTTTATGAATGTCTAATCAAAATAGCTATTCGTCTGAGTATCCAGTTATTGTCACTCTATTCTGCTTTGATATAAAAAGAAATGGCTTGTGCTTTCATCATGTGCCAGTTTCCATGGGTCCTCATTTGCACTCAGCATCTCTGTCATCCTCATAGACAGACTGTCTGTGAGAGAGTGAGTGAGTGCTCAGGCCAAAATCCCCTGCTGCATTCAGTCTCTTGCCATGTGCAGAAAAGAACTGTTAATGGAACCATGCTGGCAAATCATTTGAACAATACAACTATTAGGAGCACATTTAAAAGATAAAAGATAGAGAGATACTTAATTTTCATGTATCCACTTTCCACATTTTTTTCTCTTGATCAAGGTACACTCACTTCAGCCTAATACAAAATATGACAGATTCATAATTCTATTTGTCTATGTTGTCCATTTAATTTGTTTGTTTATTCATTCATTACAGATTTCCTTTTTTGAAAAACGTTAAGTTTTGTTTTCCTTACTGTTCTAATCGTTTCTGTTTTCTTAATAAAATTAAATGTAACCACCTCCTGCAGTCATAAACAGAGCTTGAGCTCCAACATCTGGCCAGATAAGATACTGCAACTTTTACTGCTATTACTCAACCTTTTTCACATACAGTAGCCTAGACTGTAATCTGGCAGCTGACATTACACGTGACCGGAGCATATTTCCTATTCGGTATTTAATATTCGGTAACATGTGACAGTATGTCTTGCAGAATTACATGCTATATCTTTTTTTTTTTTATGTCTTCTCCTTTCATTATTTTTATGCATGCTATTTTATGACTCCATGTTAATTAAGAGACTATATTTGAACTTAATCAATATAATTTTAACGCCACACCACCATTAAAGTAAATTGCAATAAAAGGGCATTGATAATGGTGAAAAGCCTCTGATTAGTTGAAAGCCATATGATGCTGTGAGGAAAACCCGCAAATTTTCACAACCAACAACTTTGAAATCTGGAGATTTTATCTACTGAACTAATAAACTACTTCTGTGCTGCAGCCTTGTAAACATTCATGCCAAAAAAATTATATATCTTAAGAACAGCACCTAAAATATGCACATTCCTTGTATATTGATATTTTATGTAAAAAAATAAATAAAAAAAATTTAAGTTAATTTTTTGTTTGCAGCAGTTCTTCAAGTCACATAAAAAGCTTTCGAAGCAGAAAGAATTAAATTAGTAATCGATGATCGCAAAAAATAACTTATTACTCTTACGAACAGAACTATTTAATCCGACAGGATAGCATTTCAAAATGCATAAACTGCAAAGCCTAAAGGAAAACAGAATGGTCTTATGGAGTTGCATATTTACTTCTATTTTTCCACAAGGTGGGGCATTTGAATGGGAGAGGAGAGCATCAGGTTGATTCGTGTATTCTAGAAAGAAGAATGCAGTTCAAGTCAGATCTTGCACATAAGATATCCTCAAGGAAACACCTGTATGTTCAAGGCGTCACAGTCTATTACTCACCCTGACATCACCCATTTCAGAAGCTTGTTTTAACAGTTTGCTTTTTATACTTGAATTGAATTCTATCACTTCTCTTGTATATATGATGGAGAACAAAATGACCCCTTGGAGGAATTTCAAAGAGCAATGAAGTCTTGTTTTAAACAATTTTGACCTTTTCTCATGCTTAATTTGACACCTTGCTCCAAATCTGATGAAATCTCAGTTACAGTTTTATGCAACACGTTGGATCTGTACAACAAAAAGTAGCAGATATAGATTAGGGGAACAGACTGTATTCAGTTCTTTCCTGTTCTGAGACCCAGTCAACGTGTAACTTTCCATGATCGCAACTGAGTACAACAATGAGTGTGTCGCATATGTCTGACTGGCACCACTTCTAAATAATTGAATTCATCAGCTTTCCGCAAGCACTGGTTCTGCTATCTGCCGAGTGATGTTTGTACATGTCCATGTGTGTATGCAAGCATGTTCGAGCCTGTGGCTGTGCTTTAAAACATCATCATCTCACAGCCTGTCAGACGAGTCCTACCAGTTTTAAAGAAAAAAGTGGAAGAGGCTCTATATCTCGGCCCCACCGCTGTCTTCTTAAGATAATTAGGTGGTGGCAGTGTGTGTCACACACTTCTGAACAGTAAGCCATTGTCTTAGGTCTGTTGTTTTTGCTGTGATGGATGTTGTCAGGCTTCCTGACATTAAACCAAGTCCATTCTCTCTCTCTCTCTCTCTCTCTCTCTCTCTCTCTCTCTCTCTCTCTCTCTCTCTCTCTCTATATATATATATATATATACACATACTGAATACATTCAGTTAATTAAAATAAAGGTCACAAGTAATTAATTATAAGCTATTTAAATAATTAAAGCTGACTTAGTAAATATTGCTAGTAGAATCAGTATTTACATGAATATATTCAACAATAATATTTTAGTATCAAAAAATGCAACAACAGATGACAGATACTTTATAAATGTGATGCACTTTAATTTTTCATAAAATATAAAAGTGTGCAAATATGTGCAAACACTATGGATAAATGAGACATCTTTTTTGTATACAAAAAGGAAATAACAAGGCAGCTTTATCAACTAATTACAAAAAGTCAAGGTAAAACCTAAAAAAGGTGTTGGCATTGGATTACTGACTGGTTTGCTACAGAAGATTTCATTTATACAAATGCATGGATTCTAACAACAACATCATCATAGAATCACATCTAAAAGACTCAAAAGAGTTCAACAGCAGTTTAAAGACCTAGCAATTACAAGGCTGTCTGTTCCAGACAGTGAAGGGTAATGACGGCTATGCCCCCCTTGGCATAAAATAGGGCTTGGCGCAATGGTTTTACAGAGTGATGAAAAGATAAAGTGGTCTCAGGAATGAGCCAATGGCCTGAACATGAGGGTACATGGGATACAGTCCTCCCCCCTACACTGTCTACCCACACCTGTGATCCTCCTGAGGGCATGTTCCCATGAAACCAGCCAAATGGCTCTATAAATGCACATCTCTATTTGAGTGAACCATTTTAATTACATAACTGGCACCACAGTGTTGTCATTTCTGTTTAAATTATAGCTCTTAAGTGCAATATTAAGCTGATATAGGGTAAGCTAAACAATTTTGGGGTTGCTTTCATTGCATCAATCACTCGGGTAACAAGAAGCAGCAAACGATGAAATCAAAGACATACATCAACAACAGCAAGGGATAAACATGGCATGGAAATGAAAGGAAGTTAAAGGTAGAACAAGATCCAGGCTCTATCTACAGTACAGATATATATATATACATAAATGCCTTTCCAATTACAAAATAACTCTATTATTAAGGGGGAAAGCCAACAAGAGCCCAAACCCTGGAGAAAATGTCAATATTTCGATAACAGAGTAATTACAACATGTACATTAAGTCCCTCTTTTTCAGCATCTGTCAGTTTTTATAAAGTAGAAATTTAAAAAAGGAGGGAGAAAGTGTCTATGAGCATACTGGCAAAGGTTTGTTCCTGGAGTCCATGAGTTCAAACCACAGTAGGACCCTCAACAAAGTGCCGATTCACCAGGGACCAGTGAGCTGTCAGTGTTTTTGTGGCTGGTGAGTTTCAGAACGACCACTTTCCTCTGGAGTTTTGTGGGGGTGAAAGGATTCGGGCTCTCCGGCTCAGATTCCGAGGTGTAGTCAAACGTATGTTCTCCAGCGGGCTGCGGGGACAGCGGTGCAGCATCAGCACCACGTTTGAGCAGGACGCAGATGGCGTCTTTGTAGCCACCGCGTACAGCCAGGTGAAGCGGAGTGAATCCATTCCGGTCTTGAGTACTGGCAATGTCAGGGCAGCTCTGCAGAAGCTCTTTGAGGACCTCGCAGTGGCCGTTCTCAGCGGCCAGGTGACATGCCGTGCGAAGACCGTGGTTAACGCTCTCAGGGTCAGCACCCTCTCCCAGAAGCATTTTAACTGTTGGCAGATGGCCTTTCTGTGCGGCCAGGTGCAATGCGGTGCAGCCGCTGGCTGTTAGGCTGTGAATATCGGCGCCGTGTTTCACAAGCAGCCTTGAAGTGCTGGTGTGGCCGGTTTCCGCAGCCACGTGAAGCGGACTGTGGAGGCCATCAGAGGTCAGGTGCACGTTAGCGCCGAGCTCCACCAGGATCCGTGCCACCCGGTACTGGCCTCTTTGAGATGCCAGATGGAGCGGAGTGCGCCCGTCCGATGTCTGACCATCAACATCTGCACCGGCCTGCTTCACCAGGAGCTTCACTATTCCCAAATGGCCTTTCCAGGCAGCAAGGTGTAGCGCTGTCCAGTCATCTTTACCTTTCACATGGACGTCAGCTCCACGACTTAACAAAACCCTCACCACATTCTCCTGTCCGTGGTGGCAGGCGATATGCGCCGGCGTCCGGCCCTGAGCGTCTATTTCGTTAATGAAAGCATATCGGTCTAGGAGTAAGCGGGTTAGGGCTTCGTCACCGTTCTGTGCTGCAAAGTGAAGAGGTGTGTACTGGTCCTCATCCTTGGCGTTGACATTTGTCGTCTTGCGGCTCAGGAGAATCTCAGACACTCCCTTCAGCCGCTTTTCGGCAGCCAAATGGAGGGGCGTGGCTCCGTGAATATTGGGCAAATTAGGGTTGCAGTTGCTAAGCAGCAGAAACTTTACTGCCTCCTCATTGGCCAAGCTCACTGCGAAGTGGAGAAGGTTGCTGCCGCCCTCCAAGAGCAAGTCAACATCTTGAGGCTGGAGGATCTTCATCAGCTTGGCGATGTCCTCAGTGCGAATGGCTTCACAAAGTTTCTTCCTCTGTAACTCACTGGATTCTAAGTTGTACACAAACACAGTGAACAACAATAAAAATGAGTGAAAATTATTTTATGACACCCTAATTAGACTTTTACGATTGTCAGATTCATCAAGTAACCCCTCAACATATCTCTGATGATTGGTAATATTTGCAAAACCAAATCCAAAACGGGTAAAAAAACAAAACAACTCAAAATAAAACAAAAAACTAAATAATAAAAAACACTCAAACAAAATCAAAGCACAACAAAAAGAACAAAATGAATAAACCTAACAACAAAAAAACTAATAAAAGCAAAACAAAAAGCAACAAAACAAAAAACAAATAACCTTATGCATAGAGTACAACAACAAAAAACAAAATAGGTGGCAAGATGCTACTGTGGTTTTCTCTTACCATTTACAGCATTTTCTTTCTCAAAGGACAATGTAATCGAGCCTTGGGATGAGAAAGCAGAGTCCACAGAGGAGATGCCTGACAGTCTCTTGCTGGTATTGTCTTTACTCTCAAGGGACTCTTCTTTGACATTGCTAAAACTGCGAGACAAGCCGGAGTCAATCTGACACAGCAGCTCGGACAGGCTGTAGTCTTTCTCAGGTAACATGGCTGACTTCGGCCTCACTGGCATTTGGTTGTTTGTCTGTATGTGAAGTAGAACAGACTATAAGAAAACATTCATCAACAATGACGATTAGCAACCACGTTTCAATATTTTAGAAGCAATGGAGGAAGCCATATAAATGAATAAATCACTGACTGTAGATGCAAAGATTTAATTCAAATAAGTAACATTCTGACAGATGAAGGACAGTGTATTCTTCCTAAAATAAACTGTTATACGCTCTCACAGAAAATGACAAAAGGGTTCTGTTAAAGCAATGCAGTTTGGTGGCATTCTCTCTTACTGATGAAAGACTGTCATCTTGGTAAAACATTTACACTATGTACTTAGACTAAAACAAACAAATACCAAAGAGTTGCCTAATAACTGACGGACAGGAAGTCTAAACCTCACTGGAGGTCAATCTAAATGAATCATATGAACATAACTTGTTGGAAAAAGCATGATAACGGAACAAGATTAGTTAAGATTCATGCCTAGCGATGCATAGTGATATTACCTGTTCACTGGAGGCTGGGGCAGGGCAAGGGGAACAGTCTGGTTCTGAAGAAATAGAAGCTCTGGACTCATCATGAGGTTTGGTGCAGAGCTCCTCAGCTTCCGACGTGATCTCTGCCGGAGCAAGTGATCAATGTTTCAATGAACACTTTTTTTTTTAAGGAAACTCTGGTATTTATAGAAATAGTTCCTGAAATGCACTGAAGAACAGTAAAGGCTAATTGTGTCTTTATTGTTCTGGTTGCCTGGGATATGCTGTCATATCAATGTCGAATGCAACTCTGGTTCTTGTGACTCAGCACATTCATTAGTGGTTTGATCGAAGTGAGAGACACTTACCTTGAAAACTTGGTCGGGCTTCAGGGGAATGTGCCCAGCATTTCTGCATAAGGTACAGGAACCCTGAGCAGGCCTGGGGACGACTGCGGGGAATGAGGCTGAGATCTGGGCGAACGCCCTTTACTACCTTAACCATTATGTGCAGGATGTTATTCTCTCCTGTGAAACCAAATAAAGAGCAAATAAATAACATTAGTTTATTTGCCATGCAACAAAAAACAAAACAGAGTTTCCAAATTAAACAGACTGAAACACACAAAGTCATATTTTACCGTAAAATGTTTCGTAAAAAATTTTTTTTGTGCATTTCCCTTAAATCAACAGACCTGAAATGTAATTCTACAGTGATGTGTAAGTACTGCAATTTAAATGATATACTGATATTTTTTATAACATTATATTAAACTGTACTAGTAAACATGGAGAGTACCTTAACTGAAAATTTTTATTTTCTTTATAAAACATTTTTGGGAGAGGTATACGAAATGGAAGAAAAAAAAAATCAACAAGATCCTGAAAATATAATTTACATTAAACCAGAAAAAAAAAAATTATATATTTCATATACTGTGATTTCAACTTTCGTTGTAAATCAGGATATTATTTACATTCCTTTTGGAAGGTTTGTTTGGTAGCCGATTGATTCCATTCACTGATTCCAAACATAACTATTGTTGTCTTGACAATAAAAATAGTTTTTCCATTCTTTCACACTGAATTCTTGTAACTGCTGGTTACTTGAAAAAAAAAAAAACACATTTACCTGGAAATCACAACCAGATAACCACAGAGACACTCCTTCAGTAAGATTGAAATGAATGCCAAAAAAAAAAAACATGTTTACGGGATCTGATCCCACCCATGAAGATAAACAAAAATAAGAGTTTCCAGAAACAATTTCCAGAGTCAGCTTTGACTTCTTGTCTTACCTTGATATGGCTTCTTCTGAGCGAGGATTCCCCAGATAACAATGGAAAAACTGAAACAACACATATGCATTAGACAACATTGACTTAACCAATAAAACGTGGTTTAGACAACTCATATTTCAATTTGATCGGAGTTACAATTTACACAATGACAGCAATCCAAAATGCCTGACCTGTACACATCGTGTTTAGTGTCAGAGATTCTGTCTTTTTCAATGATCCTTTCTGGAGGAAGGTAGGCGATGGTGCCACAAAACCCGTCACGGCTAATATCGTCGTTCCTAGCAAAGCCATTCCACCTCGCCAGACCGAAGTCAGAAATCTAAAATGAAAAACACAAAGTATTTAGCAAAGGTTCATTCTTCATATTTTAATGTTATCACTTTTTAAAACCATGTTAGGACTTATGCAAGCATTATTTACAGTGATTTTTCCAGAAAATCATATTCAATGTCGCCTACAGTTAGGTGGGGAAGCCCTGATTTTACTGTAAATGTGTGCACGCATATGAAGGCGTGTGTGTGCCAGCCCTTCATTAACACTGCCTTGCTTTAGCTTGCTCAGACTGGTCCAGATGCGTGTTTACATCCAGCCTTTTCAATCCGACACGACGATTCCCACCCATCCCTCGTGACACCTGCTTACTCATCTATGGGAAGGCTGGATATAAATGGGATAAAGCATGGGAAAGCTTTTCAACCCTCAGGGAATTTTCTGGAAAAGTATGTGGGGACTGTAAAAAGAAAATGAAAGGTGTGCCCTTCCCCCCATTACTTTTGAAATCCATACGAATTTTCATGATCTGACACGGTCGTCAACACACGAGATCAGGATTAAATCCATCACGCTGACGGGATGTTTTTCTGAACGTGAAACACATAATCTAGACAAATGTAGCTGTTTTCTTTTCTTTTAATTTGATCCAAACATGATAATTGTTCCTTTATGACGTTTAGAACTCCATAAAACAGTTTAAAATAAATGTTAAGGGTTCACTAATTAAACTCTACTAATAAATTAATTTGAAACTGAAATAAAACATTTTAAAATGAAACCATTGTGGGGGGGGGGGGGGGGGGGGGTTGGGAAAAACATTTTTTTGTTTACCTGCAGTGAAACAGGATCATTAATTAATTTTTTATTAATTAAATTAATTAAATATTAATTTATAATCTCTTTATCAAAGGGTTTCAGCTTAACTCCTAATAAATAAATAAATCCATCCAAACAAAACAAATCAATTAATTTTTAAAAAGCAATACATTTAATGAATGAAATGAATTAAAGAACACAAAAAAACAATGTTTTTGGGGAAAAGAATGCAAATTAAATATGCCATTAAGTCATTTTTATTTTTTTTCTGTGTTCCACAGAAAAAAGAAAGTTTGGAACAACATGAGGGTTTGTATTGTAGATAACGGACATGTAAAGGTGCAAAAAACTCGTGGGTGTTTTGTTATTACTGGATCAAATCAGGGCAGTTTACTCAGGTAGTGATGAATCACTTGTACTGAAGCTTTAATGCAATAAATCAGCTGTGATTGATTCCTTGGAAATTCTAAACTATGAGTAATAAAGTCACCACCTTTTTAGTATAACAGCAAAGGAGTCGAGGCCTCATCATGACCAGACGTGGCTCGCTCTGGCTCACCTTGATGTGGTAGTGCGCGTCCAGCAGGATGTTGGCAGGTTTAAGGTCAAGATGAAGGAGGGGCGGGTTCATGCAGTGCAGGAAGTTCATCCCCACCGATGTCTCGTGGATGATACGGAAACGCAGCTCCCAGGGCAGCGGCTCCGAGGCCAGCAGAGTTTCCAGAGAGCCTGTCTCCATGTATTCCATCACCAGTCCCTGCGGATCGCTGCAGATGCCGTATACGGGGAGGATGTAGTGGAACTTAGCTGCCTCCATCTTTTTGGCCTCCTCTAAAAGTTCGGCACGCTCCCTAAATGAAAAAAAAAAATCTAATCAGTTATAATGTCACACCTGTCGTGGATTGCAAATGTCATTTATTTTGTAAGGAATGTAATAACATGGGAGGGATCCAGTTGGATTTCAGCTGGATAGCTAGCAACACACCCCATTAATTAAAAAGAGCAAGAAATCACAGAAAGACGCTTCTACACAAACAAGGGAAGGTACTAAAACCCGTTGGACCTGAGCACATGCTGACTCATTCATATTGTCTGGAAGCATTTTCTGAGCAATAACACAATGTTTTTTAGCTATGGGCTAAATTTCCTTTAGGAAATATAGACGGGGCATCTGAAGCAGCGTTCACGCACTCACAAACAGGTTTATGAGTTTTTCATAATGCTGTTTACAGTATATTTATCTGACTTAATCTTTTTAATGACATTCCAGTCTTTAAACACTGATAGATATGGGATTGTATGAATGGCTCTTTTGTAGTTTGTTCTTACACAAACCCTTTTAATAGTAACTAATCAGACAGAAGTCAGTCATGGAGGTCACATTTTTTAAATAAACTTACCAAGTTTACGATCCGTTTGCTTAGTTAACAGCACCAAGAAAAGGCCAAAAGATCTCTCAAGCATGTCACTCAAGAAATCAAGCAGAAATATAAAAAACTGGCAATATCAAAAAGTCTGCTTTATTAGTCAAATGATTTTTATTACTCATGTGATGGCAACACTTAAGCCAAAGTGGCCACACTGTTCTCCAACTATTTTAGCATGCTCTAAATAAAAGATATTTTCAAGAATATAAATAAAATGCATTTTAATATGCTTTATATTATCTACTGAAAGAAAACTAGTTTTAATAAAGCTGAGGGAAAGCATAACTCCTAATAAATAATGCACATGTAAATTATATATATATATATATATATATATATATATAAACAGTAAATTATAAATAAAATTTTGGTATACTTACTGTTCACATAGAAGATCAATTCAAAATACACAGGGAATGCAAAACTTCTAATAAATAATCAGTCCTAATGCCCCCCCCCCCCTCCCCCCCAGTAATCAGTACTGGTTTTACCCCCAGTCCGACGCCCTGATAACAACATAAAACATTAAATGAGTAAATAATAACATTAATACACTTAATTATCAAACAGAAAATCAATTGAAAAATACTCATAGTGTTGATATTTTCTACTAAAAAAGCATAACTCTAAACAAAAAAAAAAGAGTAAATAATAAAATTTTAATACACATGGTGTTTAAATAAATCAGTTTTAAGCAGGCTGAGGGGAAAGCATAATTCCTAATAGTGTGTGGTAAGAAACAGTGCAGCAATTTCCACAAGGATGGACACGTGGGAGGCAAGCAGTGGGAAGATTTACAGGGAGTTCGGAGGTAAATGTTTAAAACTACCCATTCTACTGCTCCACACTGATCTGTTCTGCCACCCCTTTGAGCTCAACAAAAGCTGTTCTTTTCTATTAAAAAAGGACTGATCCAGTTCGACCGGTTCGGCAACTCTGCAAAAAAAAGCAGAGGCCTGATGGAGCGCAGGAGGACAAAGCCTGCTTTTAAGTCTGCGTCCTGTTTAAATGGGGGAGGCAAATTAGAATTCTTGTACCTTCAGATCTTAGCTGCTGATAACCTCCCGGGCTTGTGAGGGTCACATGGAACAACATTCACTGGATTTCTATCAGATTCTTTTCTTTTTTCCTCCTCAAGCTTGGTGACGTAAAGTGACATCTGCATGAAGAGTTCAAAAGCAAGTTTTGCAGGAGGACGTGCTAGATTACAGCTGTCTGTCACACTTGATGTGACCCTGATAACCATGCCTGATCAAATCTTTCAGCATTAACGACCTGTTGACATATCCCTAAGTCCCATTACATATCAAAGTGCTAATATCAATAGTGCCTATTCTACATTATAGGGCCAGAAAAGACACGCATAATACAATTAGCCTGGGAAAAGAATACATGCACTTGTATTCATTCTTATCCAAAGCCACTGAAACATTTACGGTCAAAGAAAATCAAATAAATTAAAAAACTAAAGCAATTATGTGTGCTTATTACTAGGCTGACTATTGACTAAGACCTCAGCATCGTCAACGACTCTGGAACATAAGTAATTTTAAATTAATTTAACAGACTTTCAATATTAAGGTGAATGAGGAAGAATGGAAAAGGTAACATAAGGTTATATAGTTGTTCATGATTAAAATATGAGGGTGAATTTATATACGTGTACACACTCTACCATTCAAAAGTGTGTCGTCAGTGAGATCTGTCTTTTCTTTTTTCTCAAAGAAATCATTTTTAAAAAATTGTAATAAATGAATCCTGAGAATCCTGAGATGGTTTCCACATAATTATTAAGCAGCACAACTGTTTTCAACAATGTTAATAATAATAAATGTTTCTTGAGCACTAAATCAGCATATGAATGATTTCTGAAGGATCATGTGACACTGAAGCCTGGGGTAATGATGCTGAAAATTCAGCTTTGCCATCACAGAAGTAAATTACATTTAAAATAGATTAAAATGAAAAACAGTTTTTATAGACTGTTTAATTTTTAAATCACAGTATCATTAAGTGGCCTAAATGAATAAATAAATAAATAACATTTCATCATCATAAAAAATATCTGAAATATTCTACATGTCGATCACCCTATATAAATATAACCAGTAGTAAAATGTTACGCGTGTGACTGCAACATCTGTGTGCATGCCAAAGTTCTGGTTATTTCTGTGTAAGGAAGGTTACTGGGAAACAGGCTCACATACAGTCACTCCTTATCATGCCAGGACAGAGTTAAAGTGTAAAATGCTTTAGCGTAAACGTAAGTCTTTATGTTGAGCAATATTCAAGTCTTAATGTGTTTGTGTGTGTATTCAGTGAGGTGGGGGTCATAATCATAGCTTGAGGCAGTATATTATTGTTGTTTCCAGACAACATGTTGAGGGGCAGCGTCTTTTTGCGTACAAGCATAACTTATGTTAATGTAAACAAAATAGAGACTTAGTCCCATGAACATTAACAGACACGCACCTAAAATACATGCACATGGACATAAACGGTTATACTGTATATCAGTTTTGATTTAAAGTAAATCATGGATTTTAAAATAAATCATGGATAAACAAACCAGTGGATATCAATGTCATAACTTATCGTAAAGCATATTCTCAAGACGACAGGATGACATTCTCAAATTAGGGATTTCATGTCACAAAAACACAATTCTCTTGCCATTCAGGCGACTGTGGGTGACAAACACACACACTAAGACACTTTAAACACACTTCCAAGAAGGCTGAAAAGGTAAAATACTCCAAAAATTAACTTACTTGTCATCTGAATGAAGGCTAGGAGGGCACTTGATCGCCAACCATGTTTTCCACTGCATATGTCGTACTTTGTACACCTGTCCGAAGCCGCCGGAGCCAATCTTTTCCCAACTCCCAAACTCTGAAGCTTCAAAAGTTTTCAGAAGTCCCATAATCCCTGGGGAATTTTCTGGGACGTCCATTTTTTAAAGTTGTTTAATAAGATCCTGTACAATCTGGATTCTCGTTTTCACATAAAAATGTTTTCCGTCAAAGACAAACAGGTTGTGAACAGTTCCTTTTTTTTTTCTTCTGTCTGTACAGACAGCTTCAGTCTGGCCCTACCCCTCTGTTCAGGTGAGGGGTGGGAGGGGCCTAATGACATCATTTCCTGAGCCTGGAACACACAAGGTGGCATAGAGTCAATTGGCCAATCTAGTCCTATGACACATGTACCCGTTTGTAAGCTAAAGGACATTGGTGACACCCCTAAAGCACTGTTTGTCCACTGTTTCAACTTCTCTGCATCTAATATAGTGCCAGAAGTTACAAACTTCTCAACTTTCTGCTCATAAAGCCTGGGAACTGTATTTGACACGGTTATCCAAGCTTAAGGAATGCTGGTTATCACCCAACACCTTTATAACCTGAGATCACAAGAATGTTAAAATAGTCTCTTAACCCCCCTGGAGAAATACACAATTCTCTAGGATTACTCAACAATGTCCTAGTTATGTGATACAGCTAAAATGAAAAAAAGGAAAACAATTTCATCAAACTTATTCATAGACAAACCAACGGTTCAAGCATGCGTGAACTCAATTTACGTTAATCTACACATAATAGTTTAGCTGTAGCTTCAGGGTAACATAAACTCATTTTACATGGACTTCACATTTCACTGATGGTTATATATGCTCTATATAATTGTGTATGTGACGAAAAGAAAAATCTTGAATCTATAATCTTGAACTTGTTTGAATTTGCATCCACCAGACCTTCAAAATCACCTTAAACTACAATGTTCCCATGCAATGTCCACATAAAAGTGAGTCACATCGCGTACTTTTCAGATCCATTATGACTCTATGGATTATGAGGTAAATAATTTTACAATAAATATAATACATTTCTCCCTTCAGGTTTTTAAAAGCCATGTAGGTGGTATTTCTGTGATGGAAATATATTTTTTTAATATTTGTGACCCTGGAGTACAAAACCAGTCTCTGTCGCTGGGGTCTATTTTTAGCAATAATCAAAAAAACATTGTAAGGGTCAAAATTATCGATTTTTCTTTTATGCCAAAAATCATTAGGACATTAAGTAAAGATCATGTTCCATGAAGATATTTAGTAAATTTCCTACCATTAATATATCAAAACTTAATTTTTGATTAGTTATATGCATTGCTAAGAACTTCATTTGGACAACTTTAAAGGCGATTTTCTCAGTATTTTGATTTTTTTGCACCGTCAGATTCCAGATTTTCAATAGTTGTATCTCGGTCAAAAATGATCCTAATAAATCATACATCAATGGAAAGCTTATTTATTCAACTTTCAGGTGCCGTATAAATCTCAATTTCAAAAAACTGATTTGTGTTGTGCTCCAGGGTCACATTTGACTTATAAAGTCTGCTGTATCATATTTGATACATGCATTTGTAAGGCCTCTAAATTATCAACATTATCAAAACTTTGCTGAAAAACCTGTCGCACGCAATCTACTACATGCTTTCTGTCATCTGATTAATGGTTCATACTTTTTAGTAAGTAAAATTATTTTTAGTATATAATTCTACATATATCCACCTTCTTTTTGCTGTGAGATCATTAATGATTTTTATAAAGGAATATTTTTTATATTGTTAGTAATAATTCAAAATAAACATTTGGGAGACTAAACCAACCTTCTTTGTTTTGGCCTATCAATTAATCATTTTTTAGAAAAACCTCGATGATCGATGGGTTTCTGTGCGTCTGGAATGGATGCATAAGAAAGGGTCAGGTTTGTAGTAATTTGAATGTGTTTAGGTGGAGATGAAAAATTCTAAATAAAATAAACAGGAAAAACTGCATGGTTCAGATTGGAGACAGTTTCTAGAATATCATATCTTTATATCTTACTAATCACATTTATGAATCACATTAGATTCACTCTTATGATTTTGCAAATAACAATAATTTGTTAAAAAAGTGCATTTGGCTCACCCTAGTGGACATTTATTAGTACTACAGTTATCGTAAGACGTTCTATGATGAGAAAAAACGTTGAGAAAACTAACCAGGCCTAGATGAAAAACGTGGGTAGTGCATTTATTCCATAAGAGTTTGAGAAATTGACTTGTTATGGGTATTAGAGTTAGTTATATGCACATGTTTGAAGTGATCATTTATATCATGGAACTTTACATGAAAGCAGCAGAAGTTGCAAAGTGGAGCTGAAAAAAAAGGTGCAGTGAAAACTGGTTGATGAGAGGAAATTTCAAGTAAGTTAAGTGCTGATATATTTGTACCTCATTGTTCTATAATTAAATCACATAAGGTGTAACTGGGTGTTTACATAACAAATATAGCGTAATTTAACAAAATTCCATCTTAAGCTGCGTACAGTAAAATACAGGTATAAAATACAGTAGTTTTACAAGTGATATGTACCTCGTTTTCTTCACACCTGTCTGTCTCGTGTTCACCTGAAAGACTTAGGTTCGATTAAACTGTTGGGACCAGGTGGAAATGACGTCACGTTTACGACACGATCCGTTCCACCTGCACGATCCGCTCTACGCATGCGTAGTAGACTCTTTAGAAAACGCACATGCGCAAATGATAATTCTGTTTTGTGATGATTTACGACGCTGCACGATACGTTCCACGCATGCGCATATTTGTACCGCCAGACTTTAATTCCCTCACAGCGAAATAAAATGGAGTTCAGCGGAAGAAATAAGAAGTTTGCCCTTTACAAAGCCGTTAGGCAGTATTTGGTTGACGGGTTAGTGGATACGGCGTTAAAGAAGAAGGTCTCACGAATGGCTGCAAATTTCGTAATAAGAGGTAAGTGAGTGTGGGAATTTGAAATAATATTAGCTAGGGCTGGGTACCGAGTTCGATACTTTTTAGATACCGACCGAATTGCCTCAATACTATCGAAAAAATGACTTCTTGTTTGGTATCAGATTCCGATACCTAAAGATTTAACTCGTCAACGTCAGTGCTTAAAAAAATACGTAAGAAATGCACAACGACACACCTAAAACATACTCCTATGAGGCGCACACACACACACACACACACACACTAAAGATGTGGAAAAGTCTATCAAAGGTGTGGCTACATTTCTCCATGCTCGATGCCAACAGCGCGCGATGCAGTTTTTGCAGTAAAATAATTACTCCAAAGACTGAGAGGGGGTAAAATCTTTGCGTGGCCGGGGCAGCTACCACTGAGACCTGTCACTCGACCCGTCACCGCTAGTGGCAGCTGCCACTCGACCTGTCACCGCTATGTGCGCCTGTCACTCAACCCGTCACCACTATACGCGCCTGTCACTCGACCCGTCACTGCTATACGCGCCTGTCACTCGACCCGTCACTGCTGTACGCGCCTGTCACTCGACCCGTCACTGCTGTACGCGCCTGTCACTCGACCCGTCACTGCTATACGCGCCTGTCACTCGACCCGTCACTGCTATACGCGCCTGTCACTCGACCCGTCACTGCTATACGCGCCTGTCACTCGACCCGTCACTGCTATACGCGCCTGTCACTCGACCCGTCACTGCTATACGCGCCTGTCACTCGACCCGTCACTGCTATACGCGCCTGTCACTCGACCCGTCACTGCTGTACGCGCCTGTCACTCGACCCGTCACTGCTGTACGCGCCTGTCACTCGACCCGTCACTGCTATACGCGCCTGTCACTCGACCCGTCACTGCTATACGCGCCTGTCACTCGACCCGTCACTGCTGTACGCGCCTGTCACTCGACCCGTCACTGCTATACGCGCCTGTCACTCGACCCGTCACTGCTATACGCGCCTGTCACTCGACCCGTCACTGCTATACGCGCCTGTCACTCGTCCCGTCACGGCTATACTCGCCGGTCACTCGATCCGTCACTGCTATATATGGCGCTCGCTTTGTGTCATTTCTTTCCTAACCAAGCTTAAAGACGTGATAACGTGCGTGTGGAGAACGTCTGCCCGTCTGAACGTCTGCACGTCTGCCCGTTTGAACGCAAAACGTGCCTTGGCTAATTTAAAAATAGCGCACGTACTTTTATGCAGCTACTTGTTGGATTAATAAATGACTGACTAACTAACTGTATTTTTATATGTACATTTCTGAAATGCATTTTCTGTAAAGCTGTTTTGAAACTATATGTTTTGTGAAAAGCGCTGTAGCCAACAACTAAATTTGAATTGAATTGAATTGAATTGAATTGAATTGAATTGAATGGACTTGTCTTATTTGAGACACTGTTCGAACAGTGTGGGCTAGAAGATTTGAAGATATATAATATATAATTAGAAGATATATATAATATATGAATGAAGAGTTCAGATACAAAAGCCATCTGAATTTTTTTTCTAGAACGATCATTTTTATCAAGCTCATATGTTTAAGTTCAGTGATTTCACTTAAATGATAATTAATAGGTAATTTTCATTGCCATTTAAGTGAATTTCCTGAACTTAAACATACGAGCTTGATAAAAATTATCATTCTAGAAGAACATTTCAGATGGCTTTTGTATCTGAACTACACACACACACACACACACACACACACACACACACACACACACACACACACACACACACATATATATATATATATATATATATATATATATATATATATATATATATATATATATATATACACACACACACACACACACACACACACACACACACACACACACACACACACACACACACACACACACACATGTCATTGTGATATAAAGAATATAAATGTAAATCGTAGCCATAGGTTAAATCTGAAAATAGTGAACACTGTTATATTGACAGCATGACTAATCATTTTGACTCTTGTTTGTGAACAATGACACAAGGACTATTCATTCTGATGGCACTATATGTTCATTGACATAAATACATGACTTTTGAGAGATGAACTAAAGATTTTGAGCAGGTTACAGGCTTTTGCAGGTAATCCATTGTGTGGTGTTACTATGAATTATTTTGAGAAAAGCATTTACTGGTTTGCTAATCTTAAGGATTATTCAAGAAATCTACCAAAGTGACTGAGAGAAACTGTAAAAGGACATTCAGGGCAAACAGCAGGCTATGTGCAAGGGGATTTAGTAAATGTAACATCTCAGAATCCACATCCTTTTTGATCATGGAGCAACATTCCAAGAAGATTTGAGGAATATACAGTTAATAGCAATTTCAGACTATAACCATGGGAGCCTAAGCTCCAAGTCAATAAACAAACCACAGACAACAGCCATCACATCTTTATTATTTTTTTAACACATAGAATTGTCTTTCAAATGACTTGATAACTTGTATGTTTATCTGTGCTGACAGGTAAATTCCAGTTTAGATCTTCTGGTGAATTTTGTGCAATTCCTTAGTTGGAGTGTTAATATTTGAAACTATTTGTAAAACATGAAAACGTAATGCGGGATCGATAAATAAATAATTAGATTTTTAATACCTGGGGTCTGTTTCAGAAAGAAGGTTAAGTGAAAACTCTTGAGTATGTTAACCCTGAAATGAGTGAAACTTTTTTTTTTTTTTGTTTCCTGGACACCTGTGAGATCCATCAAAGAGGAGATTCACTCGAGTGCATGTCAGTGGTGGAGAAATCGATTTAAATGAGGCTAATCTGATTCACTTGATAACATCTTGCTGTGACCTCTGAAAGTAACCTAATTACTAAAAATTGCATAAAATCCTGTGTTTGTTCTGATCTACCGATCTTGATGGAAATTTAAAGAAGCCAAGTGAATGACAACTTTATTAGCCAAGTAGGCCTAAGCATTCTTTTTTAAACAATATTTTGTATCTATTCTGTGTCTTAAGTAGCCTACAATAAAACATTAGCCAATATAGTCTATAGCTTAGTAAAATTACTATGGTAAATCGATAAAAAAAGAAAAGATTAAAGTTAGCATTTAATATTTATTTAATATGGCCGAATCATTCTCCTAAATCTTACAGTACTGCGCATGCTCAGACCACCTGAATCGTCTACTACACCAATGAGATTGCTAGGCAATTCCCTTTTACGGTTGTTTTAAGCATAGACAGTAGGCTATATAAACGTCTCGCCCGACAGTAAATGAAAGGATGTGGCCTCACAAAATGGCGGCGCTATATCGTTTACGTCCCAGAATGCACTGCGCAGTGACGTCGGTTGCCAGGCAATTCGGGCTGGCAATTCAAATGTGTCGCCCCGCCCATAGACTAAAAAATAGGCCCCGCCCCATCGTCCAGACTGCACTCTGGGATATGCCTACTATTTTTTCCATGAACCACCCACAGATATCATATAAAGGCTAGATGTCTTAAGGCGGAGTCACTTCCGGCATCACCGGCGGCCATCTTACCACAGGGCTCTGTGAATTAAGGTGAGTGAGCAGCACGCACACAAATCCTCTTATCTCGCTGAAATCTGGACGGATTTACAAACGGTTTGGTTTCTTACAAACGTTATTAACGTGGCTATAATTCTGAATGCTTAAACATTTTGAACATAATTATTCATATGTATGCAGTATAATAGCTACATCTCTGACGTTTATAACAAACCAAACCGTTTGAAAATCAGTAAAAAATTGAGCAAGTTATGGTTATTTAAAAGTACATGCACCATGTTATGAGTGCGTGGACAAAATATGGTAGTAGGGAAAGAACAACTGCAGTTTTTACTGGAACAACGTTTTCGAGTGCATGAAATCGCAAGGATGTATGGAGTATCCTATTCAACCATTAGGAGGTGGATGAAGGCATACAAAAAGGCGTCCTGTTGTTGTTGTTGTTGTTTTTACGTTGTTTATACTATGTATTGTGTATTGTTTGCTTGTGTTAAAGTAATAATCATATAAATATTACTTTGTATGCCCTAAACCTTGACTGTCTTTTATTCTTTATACCTTATTTATTTTAGTATGACATGATAAAAATAAATCATTACATTTATATAGCGCTTTTCTAGGAACTCAAATCGCTTTTACATATGGAAGGGGGGTAATCACCTCCACCACCAATGTGCAGGTCATTGGTTTTTAATGACCACAGAGAGTCAGGACCTCAGTTTAACGTCTCATCCGAAGGACGGTGCTCTTTGACAGTATAGTGTCCCCGTCACTACACTGAGGCATTAGGACCCACACAGACCACAGGGTGAGCGCCCCCTACTGGCCTCACTAACACCTCTTCCAGCAGTGACCTAGTTTTCCCAGGAGTCTCTCATCCAGGTACTAACCAGACTCAACCCTGCTGAGCTTCAGTGGGCAACCAGTCTTAGGCTACAGGGTGATATGGCTGCTTTTGGATATTGGATAATATTGGTTAATCATATAAGTAATATAAACATGATTATGCCATAGCATTTAGTCAGTTTTATACAATATAACTGCAGTGTTGACTACTAATTTGACTTTTAATTGATGTCAATCTGCTCTTACAAGAATTCCAGTGATGACAATACAGATTGTGCAAATGGAGCAATATGGAATGAAAAACATGTACTTCAATAACTGCAAAATTGTTAAGAAAATGCTTTTTACTGTTATTCTTATTTATGTAACAAACTTTATTTCCCATGATTTAAAGATTTAGTGTTGCATTTATGATTATTGTGTGTGCTTAAGAGCAGGGTAAAGGTATGGGTATCTCGTGTATCAATAAGTAGACAGGAATAGGACCAGCATGCAGACAATACCACAGAATAAATCAGTCATACTCTGACCATTTAAGTCTATTATTCTGTTATTAAAAGATGCTACAAATTACATTACAAACGCCTCGTTTTGACATAAAAATAAATTAAAAAAATCATTCAGTCATACATTTCACTCATTAATTATCTTGTGTTAGTGGAATATAACTTTTCCAAAGACGCAGAACCCCCATACAATACAAATCTGTAAGACATTTAAAGCACTGAAAATATTTTAGAAAAGCAAATGTATACTATATCGAACATTGCTCCTTTATGAAATTGTTAATGCACTGAGCCCTTAATGTACAGGAATAAATGACCCAAAACTTACTGAAACTTCCTTACAAATAGATCAAGGAGTGGACATGGCTAATGAGCAGATAAGTGTCCCTCTGCTGCCACCTACTGACTTTAGTGGTCATTTACTGTCATTTTTGTTTTAACTGTTTGTTTTTCCTGCAGGTGAAAACAAGATGCATCCGTTTAAGCCTGTTACAGTTTATTTATCAGGGCTCTTAACATAGTAGTAAAAAATGTGCAGTATGACTAGGCTCAATTTAATAGAGTGCTAGGCTTTATATTTAGTGTAGCTCTATTAAATAGTATTTATGTTAAATGATTTTAAATTGAATGATTGATAATTTATTTTAGTTTAAAATCCAATACGTTTCTGAATGGTTAATTAAAACTAAATGCAGCATCTATGAATGAACTTGAGGCATGCAGACCGGCTGCTGCAGGGCTTTAACAAATCTTAAACAAACAAATAATGATATGACCCACTTTTTCTGAATTTTACTAGCCCATTTTATTTGTCTCTCATAAGATCGTATATACATGACAATAGACTTGTATATCATTGGGATACCAAATGTATGTAGTCTACTTAACATTCAGCATTATAAAAATAAATAAATCCAATGTAGTTCTAAGTAAACTGCCAAAATAAGATTATCTAGAATGTCTATAACAATAAAAGTATGAGAAAATAAGGAAAATTAGGCGGGCAGACGTTAAGACGTGCAGACGTACAGACGGGCAGACGTTAAGACGGGCAGACGTACAGACGTTAAGACGTACAGACGTAATCCACACGTTAACTTCTAACGTGACTCCGCCGTCACGTCTGTAAAAATCAACAGCTACACGTTATTGACGTGTCTACGTGACGTGATATTTGCGTGTACGTCTCCATATAAAACAAATGGAGACGTACACGCACGTATACACGTGTGTTATCTGTCGTGCTTGTCAGGCTCGTCGCCGAATGACACAAAGCGAGCGCCATACTATACGCACCTGTCACTCGACCCGTCACTGCTATACGCGCCTGTCACTCGACCCGTCACCGCTATACACGCCGGTCACTCGATCCGTCACCGCTATACGCGCCTGTCACTCGACCCGTCACCGCTATACACGCCGGTCACTCGATCCGTCACCGCTATACGCACCTGTCACTCGATCCGTCACTGCTATACGCGCCTGTCACTCGACCCGTCACGGCTATACACGCCGGTCACTCGATCCGTCACTGCTATACGCGCCTGTCACTCGACCCGTCACGGCTATACACGCCGGTCACTCGATCCGTAACTGCTATACGCGCCTGTCACTCGATCCGTCACTGCTATACGCGCCTGTCACTCGACCTGTCACTGCTATTCGCGCACCTGTCACTGCTATACGCGCCTGTCACGGATACCCAGGGGAAAAAAAGTACACTTCTATAATGTATTTAAATTGCTCTGTTTTCGCGCGCTTATTTCGTTCTTTACATAAGCGTGGTAAAGTTAGTTTTAGGTTTGATATTCGCTGGATATTCGCCTAGGCTGCTTTAGGGACCGTCTGCAAATTTACCTCTCAGTACAAAACGAAGTCCAATAATTAATACAAATTATATTTACAATGCAATAGTAAATTTCTTGTGGGCAAACTGACAGAAAATATTTAACCAATATGTCGCTACAGACAATATCTCCCTTATTGTATGTACAGTACACACAAAGTATTTTTTTTTTTATGTTCCAAAGGTTGTGCCAGGACTCGATTAAAAAAATTAATCTAATTAATTAGAGGCTTTCTAATTAATTAATCAAAATTAAATCGCATTTTAATCGCATATAAATATTTGACCTGAGAACAGTGAGAAGTAATTTTTCTTTTAACATGGATTTATAGTTTACCATTGAATAATGACTGAATAAGCTTAAGCAACAAAATATTGCAATTTTAAGTGCAATTTTTGCCATTAAGTGTAGCAATAGCATATTTAGAAACAATTTAGAGGCTCCATGTGCTGCGGTGATATGCAAATTCCTTGTTGCATAGCTTGCACACAACCATGCTCTTTAGCTTCCGTCCGTTCGTTTTTTATAACAAAATATCCCCTCCAAGGGGCCAACCAAAGTGGTCTTGTCTGCTTCTTCATTCATGTTCACTGTTGTGGTTTGTTGTTGTCTGAAGTCATGAACGCTAGTTGGTGCTCCAGTATAATCGGTCCGCCGAAACTCATCCAGTGAATAAGTTATTAAAAATTCGGAATTTTTTTTGTGTAATTAATTAATCTTAATTAACGCATTCTTTTTTGTGTAATTAATTAATCTCAATTAACGCGTTCAAGTCCCGGCCCTAGTTGTAGGACATTTTTAGTTACAAGACTGACTTCCTACAGGTGAAGTTTTGCCAATATCTCCATTACTGTACATACAGTACATAATTATTGTTAGAAAACAATTACTGTAATTCATCAAAAAAGGTTTTTATGTTCTAAAGATTGTAGTACATTCCTAGTGGCGAGACTGAGTTACTACAGGTGAACGTTTGCCAATATCACCCTTACTGTATAGTACATAATTAATTATCGAATACATATACTGTATTTGACCAAAAGGGTTTTTTATGTTCCAAAGGTTAATTATTCTTAGAAAAAAATACTGAAATTCACCAAAAGTGTTTTTTTTTTTCCAAAGGTTGTTGTACATTCCTAATGACCAGACTGTCTTACTACAGGTTACATTTTCACAATAACAGCCTTACTGCTTGTATGGCACTCACATATTTTCATTAAAAACTAATTCACCAAAATTCACCTAATTCACATTTTTCATGTCCTTAAGGTTGTAGTACGCTCATAGTGGCTTTTGGTTCTACAGCAGATTATTTATATTCATATTCGTTAATTTTTTTATTTTTTTATTTTTGTGTTATATATGGTTTATGAGGACACAAATGTGTATAATGTCATGGGTACTACAACATAATCATGGTTTATGAGGACACTTCCTGTGCCCCAGTAAATCTAATGGCAACATTTGAATTTCAGAAAAAAACTTGTTTGTTTTTTAAGCCTTTTAAAAAACAAACAAAACAGTTTTTTCTGAAATTCAAATGTTGCCATTAGTTTTCTGTGAAGGGTAGGTTTAGGTGTAGGGTGATAGAAAATACAGTTTATATAGTATAAAAACTATTACACCTATTGAGAGTCCCCGCAAACCACAAATGCAAGAGTGTGTGTGTGTGTGTGTCTGTGTACAGTGCATTCATACATTTTAGGCAAGTTGGTATTCAGATCATAATTTTAAACCAAGCACATTTTACAAATTCCAAACCACATCAATCTTAATTACTTTTTTTCCTCATTTTATTGTTAAAAGAAAATCTACCTAATAATTATGCACACCTTGATATATGAATGTTTTCACTTCCAGGCTTCATGGACAATTATATATCACTAATAAATTATTAAATATAAAATTAATTGTAGTTATTAATATTAATGTGTTGTGGAATTTGTTAAATGTGCTTGTTAAAATAAAAACTATGATCAGAATATCAACTTGTCTAATAATTAGGCATGCACAATACATACAAACACAAGTGCACACACGCCCACATACATCCATACATAAATGAATATTAATAATTTGCTATTAAATCCAAGGCCATTAGGAGAGTACTACAACTTTTAGAAGATGAAAAAAAGGTTGTAGGTGAATTAGTTTTTAATAAAATAAAATAGTTGTGTGCTGTACAAACATTAAGGGTGTTATTGTAAAAATGTCACCTGTAGAAAGTCAGTCTGTTCACTACGAACATACTGAAACCTTTGGAAAACAAAAAACCCATTTGTTGAATTACAGTAGTTGTTTTTGAATATGAATGACGTACTGCATGTACAGTAAGGGAGATATTGGCAAAATTTCACCTGTAGTAAATCAGTCTTGTAACTACAAACATATGACAGCCTTATGTACTGAAAAAAAAAACTTTTTGGTGAACCACAGTATTTTTTTCTAAGAATTATTATGTAGGCCTACTGTACGTGCAGTAAGGAAGATATTGGCAAAATCGCACCTGTAGTAAGTCAGCATCATAACTACAAATGTATTACAGCCTTTGGAACATGAGAAAATCCTTTAGGTCAATTACAGTTTTTGTAAAGATGAATTATGTACTGCATGTACAGTAAGGTTGATATTTGCTAAATTTAAACTGTAGTGAGTTAGTCTCACCACTAGAAACATATTACAACCTTTTAGAACATAAAAAAAACTTTGTGGTGAATTACAGCAATTTTTTTTAAGAATAATTATGTACTGTATGTACTGTAAGGTTTATATTTGCAAAATTTCAGCTGTATTAACTCCGTCTGGACACTAGGAATGTACTATAACATTTGGAACATAAAAAACCCATTTGTTGAATTACAGTAATTGTTTTCTTAGAATAATTATGTACTGTATGTACAGTAAAAATTTTACCTGTAATAAGTCTGAAATGTACTACAATGTACAAATGTACTAAAAAACATTTGTTGAATTAAAGTAATTTTTTTCATAAATTTGTGTACTATACATACAGTAAGGAAGATATAGCAAAATGTAACCTGTAGAAAGTCAGCCTTGTATGTACAAACATTCTACAGCCTTTAGAATACCGAAAAAAGCGGGACTACTAAAAATTAAAAATATAAATTTACTTGGCCCGTGTTCCATCAAACCTTCTGTCAAAGTCACCAATAAATGTGTTTGGCTTGCCTTCAGCTTTGAATATGTATGCTAATTGGATATTGCCAGAAGGCCTTACTGCTTTTTTTATTGTAGCAAATTCCTTAAGTATGTATACACAATAGCAAATCGAAGTAGTTGGCTAGCCTATAGTCTAGTAGTAGTACTTTTTCAGGATTTAATTATTAATAGAAAGTTAAAAAGAAGAGCGTTTATACAAAATATAAATCTTTTCTAACAATGTAAGTGTTAACTGTCACTTTTCCTCAATTTAAAACATCTTTGCTGCATAAAGGTATTACTTTCTTTCAAAAAAATAAAGGAAAAATTACCGACCCCAACTTTTGAACAGTAGTGTATATTGTTACAAAATAGTTCCGTTTTAAATAAATGCTGTAATTTTTTACTTTTTATTTATTAAAAGAATCCTGACAAATTGATTTATGTTAAGCAGCACAACATTTTTCAACATTAATAATAAATCAGCTTATTGATTCCTGAAGGATCATGTGACACTGAAGACTGGAGTAATGATGCTGAAAATTCGACTTGGATCACAGTAATAAATTACACTTTAAAGTGTATTATGTGTGTGTGTGTGTGTGTGTGTGTATGTATATATATATATATAAACCTATAAACCCATTATTACACTAACCATTATTTTAAATTGTAATAATATTTGACAATAGTACTGTTTTTTTTTTCTTTGAATTTTTTATAAAACAAAAACAAAATGCATGCTAAATGGGCATAAAATACTTATTTTAAAAACATTACAAATAGCAATGCGTGTAAACTTTTGACCAGTACTGTAAATATTTATACACACACACGCACATTATATATATATATATATATATATATATATATATATATATATATATATATATATATATATATATATATATATATATATATATATATATATATAATTTTTTTTTTTTTTTTTTTTTTTATAAAATGTATGTAAATAACAATTATTTCTTAGAATGCTTGCAAATTGCAATAGTGCACATTTTGGAAGTTTTAGCACAACAAATTGTTGGTGAAATACTTCAACTTTAATAAACATTCTTTTTATATACATGTATTGCATTTTTGTGTGATTTTATTATAATTATTTTATTTTAGGTTACTGTTGTATAACCTGGTTTTAAAGCTACATCAGTGTGTATTTCAGATTAATGAACCTGGACTCCTGGAGTGTCATAATTTACACTGTCAATATTGTCAAATCTTGCCCAAACATTGTTAGACTTTAATAACAAAACAGGCCTTTAAAATAAGAATTAGTTTTCCTAGTCATCTTTTATTACGAAGCAGTTACTTAAGAAAATATAACTATAACGGGTTACGTGACAGGTATACGGTGGTAAGAGAGGCGCAAGGCAGATTAATTCAGCAGTGACAGTTCCAGTGCCAGGTGCGTTTATCTGTTGCAGGTCGCGGGGCAGTTGCGTATAGCAGTTACGGGTCGAGTGACAGGCGCGTATAGCCGTAACCGGTCGAGTGACAGGCGCGTATAGCAGTGACGGATCGAGTGACAGGCGCGTATAGCAGTGACGGGTCGAGTGACAGGCGCGTATAGCCGTGACCGGTCGAGTGACAGGCGCGTATAGCAGTGACGAATCGAGTGACAGGCGCGTATAGCAGTGACGGGTCGAGTGACAGGCGCGTATAGCAGTTACGGATCGAGTGACAGGCGCGTATAGCAGTGACGGGTCGAGTGACAGGTGCGTATAGCAGTTACGGATCGAGTGACAGGCGCGTATAGCAGTGACGGGTCGAGTGACAGGCGCGTATAGCAGTGACGGGTCGAGTGACAGGCGCGTATAGCAGTGACGGGTCGAGTGACAGGCGCGTATAGCAGTGACGGGTCGAGTGACAGGCGCGTATAGCAGTGACGGGTCGAGTGACAGGCGCGTATAGCAGTGACGGGTCGAGTGACAGGTGCGTATAGCAGTTACGGATCGAGTGACAGGCGCGTATAGCAGTGACGGGTCGAGTGACAGGCGCGTACAGCAGTGACGGGTCGAGTGACAGGCGCGTACAGCAGTGACGGGTCGAGTGACAGGCGCGTATAGCAGTGACGGATCGAGTGACAGGCGCGTATAGCAGTGACGGGTCGAGTGACAGGCGCGTATAGCAGTGACGGGTCGAGTGACAGGCGCGTATAGAAGTGACGGGTCGAGTGACAGGCGCGTATAGCAGTGACGGGTCGAGTGACAGGCGCGTATAGTGGTGACGGGTCGAGTGACAGGCGCGTATAGCAGTGACGGGTCGAGTGACAGGCGCGTATAGCAGTGACGGGTCGAGTGACCGGCGTGTATAGCAGTGACGGGTCGAGTGACAGGCGCGTATAGCCGTGACGGGTCGAGTGGCAGCTGCCACTAGCGGTGACGGGTCGAGTGACAGGTCTCAGTGGCAGCTGCCCCTGCCACGCAAAGATTTTACCCCTACTGCAAAGACTGGAACCACGACAGATATGATGAAGACCTTGACAGTGCACGGAGTAAACATAAGAGCAGAAAGTTGTTCCGTCTCCGACTGGTAAATGAAGAGATAGCTTGTTGATCACGCTGACAGTGTTTATATTGCAATAATTCAAAAATGTGTTGGTTAGTCAGATGTTTTTTTTTCCCAGTAAGGAAAAGTGATCAAAATTGTGAACTTAACGTGTAATGTTATAAATGATTTGTTTCAACTGTATATTACTTTTCAGCCATTTCCAGTTCAGTCAGATGGACAGAGCTGTGGGATATTCATGCTGATGGTAAACTTATAGAATTTCTACTTGTTTTTTACTGCTTGATTACTAAACCTCCGTAATCATTATTTTTCTCTTTAACAGTATGCCCTCTGCATCTGTACTGGTGCCATGTTTAACTTTTTGGATGTAAGTTGTAATTCATGGAATGTATGTATCCAAGAATGTTAAGAAACAAACAATGCAAGACTCCAATATTACATGTGTATTACAGACTGACATCCCATCTATTCGTAAGTGGTGGTGTATCCAGATTCTGGAGAAATTCTCGATTGCAAGGTAGGACACATTTCAAGCAGAGAAACACTGCTCTGTTTTACAATTATGCTACATTAAAAGTACCATACTTTTGAATAGGCATGGGCAGAACTTTGGGCAGCGCTTTGCTTTCTGGACAGAGGAGGCAGAACAGCTGATGGCAGGCACCCTACCACCTATTTATAGGATTTATCGACCCCAAATAGTCAAGGTATGGCCAAACTAACCAGACAACCATTTTTACGTATGCATTCTATATAGGTAGGTCAAAAAAAATTGAATATTGTGCAAAAGTGTGTGAATTACTGAATTAAAGGGTTAGTTCACCCAGATAGCAAATTTATGTAATTAATAACTTACCCTCATGTTGTTTCAAACCTGTAAAACCTCCGTTTATCTTCTGAACACAGTTTAAGATATTTTAGATGTAGTCCGAGAGCTCGCAGTCCCTCCATTGAAGCTGTGTGTACGGTCTACTGTCCATGTCCAGAAAGGTAAGAAAAACATCATCAAAGTAGTCCATGTGACATCAGAGGGTCAGTTAGAATTTGTTGAAGAATCGAAAATACATTTTGGTCCAAAAATAGCAAAAACGACGACTTTATTCAGCATTGTCTTCTCTTCCGTGTTTGTTGTGAGAGAGAGTTCAAATCAAAGCAGTCTGGATATCCGGTTCGCGAACGAATCATTCAGTTCACCAAATCGAACGGAATCGAACTCCCTCTGAGTTCAAACAAACCAATATCCCGGAGTAATTCATGCACTCAAACAGTACACTGACTGAACTGCTGTGAAGAGAGAACTGAAAATGAACACCGAGCCGAGCCAGATAACGAACAACAGACTGACTCGTTCTCGAGTCAAGAACCGTTTCTGTCAGACGTGTCCGATTCGTGAACCCTCTGATGTCACATGGATTATTTTGATGATGTTTTTCTTACCTTTCTGGACATGGACAGTAGACCGTACACACAGCTTCAATGGAGGGACTGCGAGCTCTCGGACTAAATCTAAAATATCTTAAACTGTGTTCATAAGAAAAACGGAGGTTTTACGGGTTTGAAACAACATGAGGGTAAGTTATTAATTACATAAATTTGCTATCTGGGTGAACTAACCCTTTAAATGTACAACTTGAAACCGATACATTATATAGATTTATACAACATGTTACATCATATGATATATTCAAAAATAGAAGATCATAACAAACAGTTCAAGTCAAGGTGGGTCAGATGTACACCAATAATGCGATTCTTTCCAATGATCAGAGTAAGGAGTTAATCGCAGTAAGATGTTTACATGACTGGAGCAAACCTCTTCACTTCTACATGCAGTTTTTATTTTCTGATTATTCACACATAGCCTAATGCAGAGCACAAATGATGAACTCCTGTACTGTCCACTGTTTTAATTTATGTATATTAAATAACAAACGGGTTCTTATGGATGTATTTTGTTATTCTGTGACGTGATGAAGACCGAAATATTATGTCGGTGCCTGTAACCGTTTTATACACTGCTGTCACATTATCTGAGCTGTTTCTGGATGAAGGCAGACTGCTGACAGCGAGTCGTGTTGACAGAGTTCAGGGAAAACTTCTTAATTTCTGTATTAAAATTTTTGTTTTTTATTGGTTGTGATATTCTAATTTTGTGAGATACTGATTTTGAGTTTTCTTTAGATATAAGCTGTAGTAATCAAAATTAACACACCTAATAGAAATATTTCACACAGTGACTAATAAATCTATATAATGTATGAGATTCATGTTTTACATTTGAATCATTGAAATTGACAAACTTCCATAATATTCTAATTATGTGAGACCTACCTGTATTTACTTTGTGCAAGTTATGGTTTAAATGAGTTAGCAGATGCTTTTGTCCAAAGTGGCTTACAAATAATAACAGTACAAAGGTTCGCAATTAATAGCCTAATGAAAATACAATAATAATATACAACCATAACTCATAATAACTATTTAATTTAGGCTGAAAAGATGTCTTTAGGCCCCTTTTGAAAGAAACAAAACATCTTATGTTGTAGTGTAGTCTTAATTTTTGATATTTTATTTTATCATAGGAGGAACAGGTAGAAGTGGAGGAGCTGCCCCTCACATTGAAACATATGTACGAGGCAGAATACATTGTGAGGAACAGTGTTGGGCTTTTCACTGGCCAGATGCAAGAGCCAACATACATGTTCATGGATCATGATGACCGAAGGGAAGCATGGAGGGTGCTGGAGTCAATGCAGTGCGATGCTATGGAGCCCTTCACATTCATTTTTGAAAAAATCAAGGACATGGAAACCTTTATGATTATTTGCAAAGACACCCTCAACCTGAGAGTAAATGCTGGAGTTGGCCTGCACAGTGACCCACACTCTGTGTGAGTGTGTGTGAGAGGGTGTGTGTGTGTGTGTGTGTGAGAGAGAGAGGGGGGGGGGGTGTGTATGTGAGAGAGAGGGAGGGTAGAACAGTGTGTGTGTGTGTGTGAGACAGAGAGTGTGTGTGTGTGGGAGAGAGAGGAAGGGTAGGAGAGTGTGTGTGTGTGTGGGAGAGAGAGGAAGGGTAGGAGAGTGTGTGTGTGTGTGAGAGAGAGAGAGAGAGAGTGAGTGTGTGTTTGTGTGTGTGTGAGAGAGAGAGAGAGTGTGTGTATGTGTGAGGGAGAGTGTGTGAGAGAGAGGGGGAGGGAGTGTGTGGGTGGGTGAGAGAGTGAGTGTGTGTGTGTGTGTGTGTGTGTGTGTTTGTGTGTGTGAGAGAGTGAGAGTGTTTGTGTGTGTGAGAGAGAAAGCGAGAGATAATTTTTACTCTTAAATAAAACTTCTGTGTGCACATGCTTCTTTCAAGTCATTTCCATTGTCAGTTTGAAATACTCTATAACGTTTCCCCACACTTGTTTGTAGTTCTTCATGTAAGTGCAGATAGTCTTGGCAGAAATGCATTATGTTCCTTGTTGTCTTCTGTAAACAACATTGAAGGGATTATTTTCCTCACTTCGATATATATATATATATATATATATATATATATATTAGTCTATATAGACCCATACTAATACAAAATTACTAACTTAAAGGTTAACTATTAGTCAAGTCTGCTTTATTGTCAATTCTTCCACATGTACAGTACATACATACAGAGAATTGAAGACCCCCGGTGCATACAGATAACATTAACAGTGCAGCCTAAAAATCTAGGTCAAATATAAAATGTAGATACAACTATACAATAAGGGAATGTAAAAAAGACATAATAAAATTAAAAATCAAGTTAAATAAAGCGGCACAAGGCAGATCGAGTGCAAATCAGTGAAGTGAACAAACAGTGCAGATAAAAGATTTTTAGTGCAAAAAGAAGCTTTTTCAGTCTGATTAAATTGACAAAGGGCTCAAGAGCTGTTATTTTATTTAACTGACTGATGAGGTAGTAGAATGACGCCAGTTCGATTAGCAGCTTTTAATAAATAAACTACATAAACGGCCTTTGACAATACTACTGACCTAAGACCAAAACATGGCAAGTTAAGTAAATTAAGCCTAATACCAGTAATGAATCGCAAAGTATGGAGGAAAGTGATCATGTATTTTCATGTAACGACTCGCAAATCCTTTATTATTTTGGATTGGCAACCAAGTAAACACATAGTAATACATAGCGTAAGCTACATTTAAAAGCATCAAACTAGACCCGCTGTTAAATGTTAAACACAATACAACTAACGTTACACAAATATGCCGCAAGTTGTGCCGCCTTGCCGTCAAGTGTTTTAGTAGGTACCGATAGTGTAGGAAAACAGTGACGTTTTCTACTACGTAATAACGCGCATGCGTAGAACGGATCGTGCAGGTGGAACGGATCGTGTACCGACATCGCCCTTAAGAAAACATTTTACAACTGTTTCCAACATTGATATAAATCAGCATATTAGAATTGATTTCTGAAGTATCGTGTGACACTGAAGTCTGGAGTAATGATGCTGAAAATTTAATTTGCATCACAGGAATAAATTACATTTAAAATTATATTAAAATAGAAAACCGTTATTTTTAATGGTAATAATATTTAACAATATTATTGGGCTTTTTTCTATATTTTTGGTCAAATAAATTCAGCCTTGGTGAGCAGAAGAGACGTCTTTAAAACACAATAAAGGTCTTACTGATCCAGAACCTTTGAACAGCAGTGTTTATATTAAGACCGTTGTAAATTCTGCTACTGGTAGATTCTGGAAAGGTTCATTTTTATGTTCTATCTCTTTAGATGATGCAATTCCAAAACAACTCTTGATGAGGTCATCGACAACGATCATCAATGTCATCGATCACATCGATCTCAAAAGATAGGGATTTTTATATCAAGGAACAGCAAGTTGGTAAGATGTCCTCTGCACGTCACAAGACATTTTGAGTAACTTCTCCAGTGAATAGCTTTAGAATGGCATGAAGGAAAGGAGATGACTGAATGTTGCCTGAACTATTTCTTTAACAGTGCACTAAAAGTGATTTTTTTATATATATATTTTTAACCATTATTTCCCATTTCTTCGTCTCTGACTTGAGAATCTCAATTTTCTGTCTGGGAAGGCATTTCTGTGTGATCTTCAACTCCAAGATCTTCTGGTTTTCAGTGCAGAAACAGACTTTCACAATCACTTCCTTTATAAAGCAGGACACATTATATTGCAGGACAAGGTAGAACATTATACTAGACCTACCTACAGTTTGCAAAACATGACATGAGTCGAACCTCATTTTATCTTGCTCCCTTGATCTTGATGCCAAACGTCTGTACACCATGAGCACTCTTCTCCTTCATGCCAGGGTCACATGTCATCAGCTGGCCAATCAGGATTTTCTGAAAGTAGATCCACGGAGCTCAGAGTACAAGGAAGTCCAGCATATTCTTCCGCACCCCTCCTGCAGTGGATCAGGTAATTGTTGTGTATTAAGGAATCATTACATCAACAATGCTTTTTTTGTCTAGACTGAACCTTATATATAATATATATTATTTAAATAACATCTTTTTTCACATTATGTAAGAATTTCTGAATTGTCCTGAAAATGTTACAATTAAAATATTGTCCTAAATATTTTAATACCAGATTTTTTTTAAGTAATTATTTTTTGATTAAAGATTAAATGTTGTTATTTTGGTTATTTTAACTGGTTTTGTTATTGTCACAGCAGAATGTTGGCATCTGGCGGTGAGGAAAAGCAGGACATGCATCAATCTGGTCCCATCTGATGAGGAACAAGAGAACACAGAGACTGCAATCGATCAACTGACAAATCCAAGCTCAAAGAAAAGGAAGAGAAACAGAAAGAAGCACAAGAAGCAAGGGATCAAAAATCATCTCTTCTCAGCTAACCCACCTCGGACACCTGCTTTTATTGAACTGTGATGAATGATATATTTTAAACCAGACATCAAATTCATTATTTAGAAATGTGTGAGTTGTCTGTCATGCACTGAATGCCAGATGAGCAGAATTAAGATCCACAGCAAGTCAACTTTACATTTTTATTGGAAACCAGCATGTCATTATCAGAGCATTAAGCAGACAACACAATCGGTGTGCCGCTTCATTCAGAACTCCATTCACGCTTTGAGGGTTAGTGGGTATGGTTTACACACAAACTGAGCATTCACTAACAGCAACATCTGAAAAACATACAACTAGGTACAACAGCTCTCAAACATTCACAGCTTGAGAAATTCAGCTCTCATCTCAACATACATCTCATCTTCTCAACAGTCTTCACAACTCGCTTGTATTTGGTACAGCTTTCTAATAAACAGAAAGCCTGGGCATATGCCTCCTTGCATCAGTCTGGGCATGAGTATACTTTGAAAATGTCATTAATTACAAATCAAATTATCTCGTTAAGACTGAAGTGAGAAATGCCATGCAAGGGTGGACAGAGATGGCTACATCATTGTAAAAACATTTGCTGTCCCAAATTCAGCTTTTTCAGGTCAAAGAATACGAGGGGAGTAAAAAAACAACAACTAAAAATCAATGTCATTTTTGTGCTTCCATATTTGTGCATTTGAGTAATAATAAAATCCAGTGTTTTATGGATCTAAAACATTGTATATTGAAAAAACACATCATACACAACTCTTTCACGTAACAGACCTGAGAACATGTTAAGACTTAAAATCTTCAGGTATCGGCGGTCTACATAATGCCTTGACTGCATTTCCCAACGGATGCTGATTCAGGAACGTTCTAAAGACATGCTGTTTCAATCGCAGCTTGAGTATTTGCTATATCTTGGTATTTTAAAACACATCACAAGCATGCACAAACCATAAAATTCCTACAAAGCCAGGAATGGTTCATACAAAAATTCAGTAATGGTTTACATACACATTAAAAAGAGAAAGAAAGAAATTACAAATCTCAAGGTTAAATCAAATCTGAATAAGCAGATTTATTTTTAAACCAACAGCAAAGCAAAGCCACATCCTCTATGCTCCTGAAATTCACACATTTTGTGGGCACTTTAGAGTGATTTTTTAAACTTATTTCAATTGATCACTCAGTCAAATGTTTATTTCCAAAGAATATTCAAACGCAAGTTTGCACTTTTACAGAGACTGAAATTAGACTTTTTAGTAACTAATCAAAAATAATTGAAGTTGAGATCATATTCTTTTGAAATCATCTAAATCCTCTTAAGCATTATGGAAAAACAGGCATCCATGTCTCAAAGAGTACAAATCTGACATCATCCATAATACGTAACCAGAAGCAAAACACACTAAGGCACACACATGAATGGGTAAAAGATAAAATGAGAGCTACATCCAGTGCCTGACAGTCAAATACACATTGATGGCAAATGCAACAGCTATAAAATCGTGGTTTTACCTAAATGTTTGCGCTAATTGCTGACTTTAATAACTAGAGTATAATTAACAGTACATCAAATGAGGCAGACTGCAGTAAAACACCTCAGCTGGGACACAGATGCACTTTTAAAATGGAGAGGTAGTAAAACGGGCATGGTGTGACTAAGAGGTGTGCGTGTTGCACTAAAAATCAACTTTGGTTTTAGACGGACACGTCCAACGTATGATCAACTAATACAGGAAAACAGACACGTAAACTTTGCTTACAGAAAAAGCAATGTAAATTTGGATTGTTTATTATGCAGCTCAAAAAAAAGAAAACCAAAACATTTTTTGTAAATGAAACGGGTAAAATATTCACGTTTTGAAGGCTTAACAAAATAAAGATTCTGCTAAGCATGATGGAAAAGCATGACAAATCTACACTAATTTGCAAGGGGAAAAAAAGGTGTATTCCCTGGATCTAAAATAAAGCGAATCTGATTACTCAAACAAAAAGAGTCAAAAATAAGATCGGTTTCTTTCAACAGGACTGGACTGAATTCATGTGTGAGTCCAGATTTGAAAGTCTCTTTTTCTTTCAAGTATAATTCGCTCCTGTTCGCCATCCTTACCAGCCGTCCTCATCAGACATTTACTGACTCCATTAGCAAGGTTGTGATGAGTCTCGGTGGGCGAAACCAACCGCAGAGATGGGGCTGCCCGGTACTCTAAATTCAACATCCCATGAGCCTTGATCCTACACGCCTGACCAGCCCTGACAGTCTGGAGGGTTGTAGAGATGAGGTCTGACTGAGAGCCTTGTTGTGTTTGGACCAGCAGCAGTTTCTGGGGCAGGTGGGACAGCCTGAAGAGTATTTGCAGAGTCCAGACGACAACAATGAAATGGACAGGACTCGCATCAGCCATGTTACTTCTTCCTCGGGTGCTGTCTGCGTGTTTGTAACCGACGAGCCCCAGAGGATTTGGAGCCTGTTCCGATAGAGAAGGTGGCTGGTGAAGAACCTAAAAAGGGATTAAAACATATATATTTATATAAAAGGAAAAAAACGGATACAACTATTATATAATATTTTTAAAAACCAGTAGTGACTGTATTTTACCAAACGGTGAGGCGCCCATTGCTCCAAATCCTGGGGTTCCAGGGCTGCCAAAGGGCATCGACATTCCTGCAGATGCCTGGCCAAAAGCAGGAGTCGATGTTCCTAAGGCAACACCGAACAAACAAGGAGAATGTCAGATGACCGCTTTACTAGGTTTAGTGCAAATCGTTAAATAACTCATCCACTTACTGCTAACCAAGTCTAAATACAAGATACTAAGCACTTGCACACTGTTCTAATATGCTGTAATACTTTGAGTGAAACTGGTTGTGGAATCTTTTTAAGTAGTGTCATTTAGAATTATTTATGCACTATTGTAGTATTTAAGGTTTTGAATTAGCTTTTATTTTCATACTTTTTCCATTTTAAGTTTATATTTTAGTAATTTGATTTTAATAAAATAGTTTTCCATGATCATTTCTATTTCTAATTATATTTCTATTTATCTTATTTTAGTCATTTTATTAATAGTAATTTATTTGTATTGCCATGTTAGCATCTAAGTAGGGTTGGGTACCAAAACCCGGTGCCAATGTCACCAGTACCTAGTAACCAGTATGCACTAGAACTGAATCAGAACGCAGATTTCGGTGCCACGTTTCAGTGCAAGAGCGATCGATTTAAACATCTGTCCTGGTTCTCCGATCTGGATGTAAGAAACATGGGTGTCGCTAGGCCAATTCTAGCGGGGCTATATCGATTAGCTACATAAACTGTACACAACTTCGTGATGGCCTCAGAGTCAGTGCACTTTAAATTTCATATGAAACGGCGGCAGACCTCGTCTCCTCAGTCTTTCAGCGCACTCTTCAAATCGGCAGACCGTGGCGGAGCAGCACGAACGACTCGAACAGAAACAGAGGACACAAGGTGCTTATTTATTGAAAGATTACTATAATATCTGTATCTGTGCAGTTGTCATAAATAGAGTTTACAAAAGGTCACGAGTTAGAAATCGTTTTCCAATCTAACTTACTGTAAAGTTTGCTGCGTTCACCGCTCATCACACCGCAGCAGTTTCCACCAGCGAAAATATAATTCATTCTTTATAAAACAATCATGGTTGCTACTTTTATTTAAAAATTTAAATATTTAATATAAAACATAACAGTGCATGTGACATACCATACAGGTATTCTTGACTTGACGTGACATTTAGCCAAGTATGGTGACCCATACTCAGAATTTGTGCTCTGCTTTTAACCCATCCAAAGTGCACACACACAGCAGTGAACACACACAAACCGTGAACACACACCCGGAGCAGTGGGCAGTCATTTATGCTTCGGCGCCCGGGGAGCAGTTGGGGCACCTCAGTCGTGGTATTGCCTGCATGAGACTCGAACCCACAACCCTAGGGTTAGGAGTCAAACTCTAATCACTAGGCCACAACTTCCCCTTAACAGAACTGAATTAAGACAGTGACAGACAGCACTCCATCAATGCACTAATTTTAACTAAATATCAGAGTGACTGACAGAGATAAGACTACAGTAGAAATGTCACTGGGCTCCAGACTGTGACAGACTATTCTTTCTGCCTGTGCGACTAAATTTTGTGTGCGGTCACTGTTGTTCAACCCATAAGCGCTTTCATTTTTGTTGCATATGAGAAACGGCAAACGCTACTGAAAGCATAACAAAATACAAGCCAAACAGAAATAACCATGATACTTAAATCACAAAATATCTATTATGTAATTTATTTTCAGTTTTATCAGCTTTTACTGTGTTGTGGATGCATTTTGCTGCATAAAACGGAAGTCTTAATATTCTCTTACCATTACTAAACTGTAATTGTTTACAAGATGCATATATATAATTTTTTTTCTTTTACGGTAAATACTGATATGTGAGAGAGCATATACATGTATCATCAGCCACTACAATCTCTCAATGTCAAATACAACCTTTTGACCTTTCTCAATAAAAAAAGACTTACCAAAAGCAGGCTTGTTATCGGTGTTGTTGGCTCCAAAAGAGAACCCTGGCGTTTGAGCGGCAGGTGTAGGGGTTCCAAACGCTGCTGCTGAGAGTGACGTCCCAAAGTTAAACCCTCCAGAGGCAGGAGGCGCAGGAGTACTCGGAGCAGGGTTCTGAGTGGCTGCTGACACCCCACCAAAAGTGAACGTAGGAGCTGAGGCAGGGAGAGGGGCCACAGACTGTGTGGAGGTACCAAAGATGGGAGCTGCAGAAGGGGTGGTGGTGTTTCCAAAAGAGAAGCCAGCTCCACCAAACGTAGGCTGACTGTTAGTCCCAAACGCAGGTGCTCCTGTGCTGGCAGCGGCTCCAAACAGAAATGGTGATGTGCCGCTACCTCCACTGCCAGCCCCAAATGGGAAAGGCTTTGGAGCAGCAGGGGTCTGCTGTGTGGATGCTGGGAAGGTCGATGATGCAGTGAAGGTTGAGCTCCCGAAAGTGGTTTGTGTTGTGGGTGTTTCTGAGGAAGTGGTGGCACTGCTGTTCATGCCAAACCCACCAAACGGAGTGGATGTGGAGTTCTGGTTTGCCGAAACCTGGCCAAAAGTGAATGTGTTTTGGGCCTGTGGGGCAGGGGCAGGGGCAGGTGTAGGCTTTGCTGCTCCGAACTGAAAAGCAGGGGCGGTGCTGCTAGCATTAGTGGTGTTGGTGTTCAGCGTAGGGGCAGCTGTTGTGGTTGATGTGGCTCCAAACTGGAATGTGGTGTTTGTGGCAGGAGCGGACGTGACTGTTGCAGTCCAGCTTCCAAAGAGAGATGGGGAAGGAGTTTGTGTAATTGGGACGGAAGATGATGCGGATACTGTCACTGGTCGGGTACTGGTTAGTCCACCAAATAACATCCCACTGTTCTGTGAAACCGAAGCAGCAGGGGTTGATGTTGTTGGTGTAGCTGTCTGCCCGAAGGTATTAATGCCACTTCCTGTGCCAAATAAAGGCTTAAAGGTTGGCTGGGTGGGTTTGACCTCTGCTGTGGAAGAAGGAGTGGTGCTTGCTGCACCAAAAATGGGCTTAAACCCAGACGACAGGGGGTTGCTAATGCTACTGACTGATGCGACTGTGGTTGTAAGTGCAGTGACTGTAGATTTAGGAAGCTCAGATGCAGCAGTGGCCACAGGTTTAATTAAACTGAACAGGCTGCCTCCTCCGCCCAGGGATGGCATGCTTGATGGGGGTTGAAGAGGTTGGGCCAAGATCTGAGCAAAGGCAGAGGGCATAGAGGTGGCAGGCTTGTAGGCAGGTGATGATATGGAGGATGGGGCAGAGAATGAAGACTGCAGAGCGGCAGGGCCTGATTCAGATTTGACAACTCCGCTGCTCGAGTTTGTGGTAGAAACAGGTGTAGAAAATCTGGACACAGACACTGTTGGAGTTGTACAGAGTGACAAAGACATACAAGGTCATGTTAAAGGTCATGATCAAGTGTACCACAGTACCAAAAATACAATATTAGTATTAAAAGAGCCTTTAGAATATTTATAAAACATAAATTATATATATTTTAAACAAATACTGATCAAATGTTTGGAATCATTAAGATTATTATTAATAGTAGTTTTATTAAAAGATGACACTTAAAAAAATTTAAATGATGATGGATGTGCCATTTTGAACTTTCCATTCAACAAACAATTCTAAATAATAATATTAACAACCACCCCAAATCTGTAAAAACAGTGTAAAAGTTTTACAAACCTGCAGTGGTAGTGCCCATTAGAGTTGGAGCATTGAGAAGCGGATTATTCTTCATGTTTTTCAGAGACTCCAGCAGAGGGTTTGAGATGATTGAAGGAGCAGCAGTTGGGGCAGCTGGGGTGGTAGTGATAGAGGGGGCTGAGGTGAGAGTCAGGTGTGCAGTACTAGCCACACTGGGTGCAGTGATGGTGAGGTCGATAGTTGGAGCAGGAGTTGAAGTAATGGCTGGTGTGCTCTCAGACACTGGTATGGAGAGAGAAATCAGAGAGGGAGCAGAGCTCACAGCAGGTGCAGTCCCAGATGAAGAGGCTGGTGCTGGCTGAGAGAACAGGGTTAAAGAGGGAACCAGAGCTGGGGTGGGTTCAGAAGCAGGAGGAGGGATCTCTGGCTCTGGAAAAAAATAAGATATAACATGGAATTAGATTAAAGAATTTCATTGTGTTTATAGCCAATCCATGTGAGAGTGAAGACAACATACCAGGCTCCTCCAGGACCTTTTGTATCTGGCTGAGAGCTGCTTTTTTCTCCATATCTAGATCTTTCACTGTGATAGTATAGCCAAGTTCAGGAGGTGGTGGCTGCAGACCCAATGTGACATTGATGAAAATTCTTTATGAAAATGTCTGGAAGAAATGTATATCAACAGCAGCCTCATTACTTACCAAAGAAATCTGATCTCCTCTCTTTGTGGTGACCAGCTGGATTTTGCGCTTGCGTTTGCAGCTGCTTCCTCCAGAGTCAGATGTCGATGTTGCAACAGGTGCCTCAGATTTTGGAGTAAGTTTAGCTGGTACAAAAAAAAACTTAAAATTACATATTTGTAAGCATTGCTGGTATAAAGCTTTAAATCTTTAATTTGCACTTATACCACTAAACAATGCTATATTATGTAAAGTAGGGCTGCACGATTAACCTTTATCGCATCGATATTGAGGTTTTAACTCCCGCAATAACCTAACCTCAGGAGTCTGAGGTTTTTTCCCCCGCCTGACATTTGAGTGACAAACCTATTAGCCAATCAAAATGGTCGAATCTCGCGTTCCTGGCTTGCTGGCCAATTAGAAATGGCAATGGAAAAACAAGGTTGTATGCAGTGCATCGGCTTTCTGTCAGCAGAAAAGCAGCTAACACACAACGTTTACCTCGAATTGTGCCAGAAAAAGCTTGTGTAACTGCGCAGAAATGGCCAAAGGCACTTCTTCGGTGACGGGAGAGGAAGCGGGGGAGCACTTGGTTAACAAGAAGGGTGGTACTTCAGCTGTTTGGACTTATTTTGGATTCGCGAAGAACGACGTGGAGCAAAAGAGTGCTAAATGTAAAATATGTCGACGTGCCGTGGCCAGATCCAGATCCGGTTTTAGGCACTTAAAAGTATTGAACGCAAAAATCGAATCGCAATCGCAATATTTGTCAGAAAAACCGCAATTAGGTTTTTTCTCAAAATCGTGCACCCCTAATGTAAAGTCACACTGAACTAAAAAAAAAAAAAAAACATATGACCGAGCTAATATGTTTCCTCACTTGTAGCAGGCACAGGGTCAGTTGCCACCTTATCCGTTTTCATAAAGGATGTAGAACCTGGTGAGGTAGCATCTTCCTCCCTACAGCACACAAAACAGTTTAGGAACATGAGTTACACGAGAAGGTCTTAAATGGACCCTGTATAATCAATAGTTATGTGCTCATCTAACCTTGATCAGACATTTTGCAGTTGTTTACATAGCACAACATAACTCAACCTGCTTTTTTTTCTTTTTCTTTACAATAACAGTATAAAAAATAAAAAAACAAAAACTTCCAATGCCGCCTTGATGAACACACACTTCTTTCCAACACCAGTGAATGATAGTGATGGTTACCTTGCTTTCTTGGCAGCTCGCTCTGGAGTCTGACACCGAGATCCTCCGGGGCTTGTGAAAGGAGAAAGACTGAGACTGGATGCTGCTCTTCTCTGGAAATACAAAATGTAAGGAATTGAAGCAAAAGAATACAAAACACAACAGTACAAAAATTTTTTAAACTAACAATCAATATGTTCACTAGCTACCAATTTTAATAATTTATCATTGCATTCCCTCATTTTCTAAATCTTTCTATCCTCCCTATAAGAAAAGAGTCAAATGAAATACCTGTGGATAACCCTGTGAAGAGCTGTAGGAACTGCGAATGGGATTGCGGACAGATCCAGGCACCCCACTGGGAACAGGAGCACCACTTACAGAGCTGATGGAGGAAGTGCGGGAACACTTCATTATGGACTCTTCATTGAGAGAGGAGTTCATCCCTCTCTTCAGACTGCCAGGTCTAAGGAGAAGAGGAAACATAATCAGAGATAATGTGATGAAACTCAACGTTTAACAAATGTAGAGGCAGATACTACAATGGAAGGTGTACAATCTCCTACTTTGGCACAAGCTGAGATGGAGCTCCATTTGCAAGAAGTGGCTCAAAAGCTGACTGAGAACTTCCACTGCTGTCGTGTCGCCTGATGAGAACAAGACAATTATTTGGTGAAATTACAAAAACCAACAGCAAATCTTCTAAATTGTACATAAGGAAAGTTACAACCTAACTAACTTAAAGAGGACAAGATTGTTTGATGACTTTCATTTGGTCACTTTTTGTCCATTACATACCTCCTTTTGCTCTTCTGCCCAGAGGAAGCACTCCTGTCCTCCTCATCAACCTCCCTCTTCCTGCTCTCTCGGAGCACACTCAGAACTGCCTCTCTGGAGCAGGGGTCTGCCTGAGCTCCAATACCTGGGGATTTGACCGCTCCAGGAGAGTTCAGGTGATTGAAGCTAGAAACAATGTAGTGTTGACATATGAGCAAAGCAAAAAAACTGTGGCAGCTATAGACAAGGTTTTAGGAGAGAAATAACCCTATTTTAATGCTGGTGCATTTAAACCACTTTACAGAATTTGAAGCGACTCACAATGATGATCGTGTGGGGTCTGGTCTGGCGATCTTCACTGTGACCGGACTTTGAACAGCAGGTGAATTGCGTTGGGTGAGAACGTTCTTCTTACAGAATCCATCCCATTTTGCAGGTGGCATCACTCCGATGGGAGATGTTCCCGTCTGCTGAAGGGGGTAATGTCTTTGGGGGGTGATGGTGAACCGACTTGAAGTGCCCACAGGGTCCCTGATGACATTGAAACATCAACAGGTTAGATCTGTTGTCAAAAATGTAAACACCCTCATAAAAAATAAAATTGCCTTACTAATGATTTTATGTTTTTAAAAGAGGTTTGTTATACTCACTTATTGGATAAAAAATAATAGGATGAAAAATAAAGTTTAAGTAGCAAAATTGTAAGATATAACAAATGTAAATAAATTTTTACAATACTGATTTAGTGCTAAAAAAAAATACTATCAATGTTGAAAACTCTTGATCTGCTCAGTAATATGCTTGTGGAAACGGTGATTTGAAAATGTATTTTTAAAAAAAGTAATACTTTTATTAAGGATGCAATAAAAGACATTTATGTTACAACATATGGCTATTTCAAATAAATGCGGTTCTTTTAAACGCTTTTTTATTTCACTCAAAATTATTAAAGCAACAAAAAAAAATTTCAATATTAATAAGAAAAGTGAATGGCCCACCAAATCAATATATTAGAACGATTTCTGAAGGATCATGTGAAAATTCTAATTTGTCATCACTTGAATTCAGAAAATAACTCCATTGTGTTTCCAATTTCAAGTATTAGCCAACATAATACATTCACGAGGCAAGTGTGACAACAAAGCTGTCAAAATGCAGTTTTAGGTTATGTGGAAAGCTTTTTGCATCCCTACACGTGTAGTGTCAGGCGTCCAAACTGGTGTTGGAGGCGCAGTGCGCCTGACCAGCTCCAGGAACTCCCACATTTTCAAATCATGGAGGGAAAACTGGGACAACGTACGTGTTAGAACAACCGAGAAAGCCAAACGTGTACAACCACAATCCTGATCGACGCTAGATGTGTTATATTAGAGCGTAACCAATAGAATCTCTGATGCATCCCAATTAAAAGACGTGAGCTTAAATAGAGAATGCAGGCACAGTGACAAGACAGCATTTTGTGTTTACCCGAATGACAGTCTTCTGTTAGGAGTGTGCACGGCATAATTTGGTCGGGCGAGTCTCTCCCGGAGTTGATCTCTGGGGTGCATGAAAGCACCCAATCCTCCAGCGGGCCTCACCGCTGCAGAGGGGCTTTCTTCGGTCTTGACGAGGTAACTTCCCATGAGTATATCCCGAGGGCTGAACACCGACTCACTAAGCGTGTGGTCTCTTCTATAATACGAGCCCGCAAAGTGTCTATCGATGGGTGACGCGAAGGAATTTCTAGCATCACTTTTACGTATATTGTTTCTTCCGGCGGCCGGGACTCTGCTCAAAGTCCTGCCCGGTAACCAGCGCAGCAGAGCCGACGGGACGCTCAGTCCACGGCGAGGATTGAGGCCTAATCTTTCGAAGAGCTGCAACTCCTCCGCTTTGTGAAAATAAACGACATAAGACACCACACAGATAAAAAGTATGTACAAATAAGCTGGTATGTAGCTCAACACGAGTAAAAGTAGGAATAAAGAGAACACCACAGCGGACAAAACGATTAGCCGCCGTTTATCTTCAGGAGACATGGCGGCACCGCGCCGCTGAGGGAAGATATCCCATAATTCCCCGCGTCCGCGCACGTTGTTTACGTCTCGATGATGTTCGTCATGTTCGTCAGTTCCTGACTGCACGCGTTAATATTAAATCGATTAGTTCTCTAATTTCAGCAACAGGCTGGTTATGTGCACAACTTTTCTCCCTACAAATAAGTTATTTGGAATAATTCGAATATTTTGATCCATGGACAATATTTATTTATTGACAAGTAGTATGACAGAGATATTGTTTTTGTTTGGGATTTATTTAAAAATCATGGTACTATACTGAATTTATGACTTTGTTTAGTCTTCCTTTGACGGCTAGATCGTTTAATTATGTCATCAAAAGCTTGTCTCTAAGTTATGTGCATTTATTTAAAGCATAACTTTGCTTTAATGAGAAAATTATTTTGCCCAAACTTTTTTTGGATGGAGTTTGTCTTCTTGATAAATGTTTTTAACAGCAAACATATAAAGAGAGTGTTACATTATTTAGTATATACATACCCTATATGTACACTTTTCTGGATCAATTTATTTGATAGGCTATCATTGGAAGAAAGCATGGTTACTCCCTGAAAAATTTGTATTTCTAATAAAATTTGAGGTACATTCTGCATAATGTCTATCCATCCAATTCCCAAATTGTTTCTCTCTAATTTGTATTCTGCAAAATTGAGGAAGAATCTTTACTTCATATATTCTATCATTGCAATCAGGTTAAATCTATTTGTGATAGTGACATTTGTCTTCTTTTCTTAAATATAATTTAAAATGTTCACCGAAATATATATTTCTCTGGCAATGACCATGCTATCAATCTTGTTAATTCTTTTGTTTTGTATTGTAAATTTTTTATTCACAAAAACAAAATTTCTCAAGAGTTTACCTAGATTTTGTGTCTTTCTTGCTGAGATTTTGCTTATTCATAAATCTCTTAAACTCATTGATAACAGTAAGAATAACAAGTTTCTTAAGGCTTAATGCAGTGCTGTTTGTTGTTGCTCTTTTGTTCTCTTACAAGAAAAAAATATTAGCTTGATTACAGTATTTTACCACACACTTGTGTTGTAATGTAAAACAACACTACATTTCTGTTTATAACATATTTACATATACAAAGACTAATACTCACTGTATGATAGTTTGTTTTTAGTCACCATTTTCACCCCTGATAATGTGAATTACAAAAAAAAAGAAGAAGAAGAAGATAGATTGAGCATCAAATCAGCATATCAGTATGAATTCTGAAGCATCATGTGACACTGAAGACTATATGCTGCTGAAAATTCAGCTTTCCATCACAGGAATAAACTACATTTGAAAACACACACACACACACACACACACACACACACATATATATATATATATATATACAGTCGTGGCCAAAAGTTTTGAGAATTACATAAATATTAGTTTTCAAAAAGTTTGCTGCTAAACTGCTTTTATATCTTTGTTTCAGTTGTTTCTGTGATGTACTGAAATATAATTACAAGCACTTCATACGTTTCAAAGGCTTTTATCGACAATTACATGACATTTATGCAAAGAGTCAGTATTTATAGTGTTGGCCCTTCTTTTTCAGGACCTCTGCAATTCGACTGGGCATGCTCTCAATCAACTTCTGGGCCAAATCCTGACTGATAGCAACCCATTCTTTCATAATCACTTCTTGGAGTTTGTCAGAATTAGTGGATTTTTGTTTGTCCACCCGCCTCTTGAGGATTGACCACAATTTCTCAATGGGATTAAGATCTGGGGAGTTTCCAGGCCATGGACCCAAAATTTCAACATTCTGGTCCCCGAGCCACTTAGTTATCACTTTTGCCTTATGGCACGGTGCTCCATCGTGCTGGAAAATGCATTGTTCTTCACCAAACTGTTGTTGGATTGTTGGAAGAAGTTGCTGTTGGAGGGTGTTTTGGTACCATTCTTTATTCATGGCTGTGTTTTGGGCAGAATTGTGAGTGAGCCCACTCCCTTGGATGAGAAGCAACCCCACACATTAATGGTGTCAGGATGCTTTACTGTTGGCATGACACAGGACTGATGGTAGCGCTCACCTTTTCTTCTCCGGACAAGCCTTTTTCCAGATGCCCCAAACAACCAGAAAGGGGCTTCATCGGAGAAAATGACTTTGCCCCAGTCCTCAGCAGTCCATTCACTATACTTTCTGCAGAAGATCAATCTGTCCCTGATGCTTTTTTTGGAGAGAAGTGGCTTCTTTGCTGCCCTTCTTGACACCAGGCCATCTTCCAAAAGTCTTGGCCTCACTGTGCGTGCAGATGCGCTCACACCTGCCTGCTGCCATTCCTGAGCAAGCTCTGCACTGGTGGCACTCCGATCCCGCAGCTGAATCCTCTTTAGGAGACTATCCTGGCGCTTGCTGGACTTTCTTGGACGCCCTGAAGGCTTCTTTACAAGAATTGAACCTCTTTCCTTGAAGTTCTTGATGATCCTATAAATTGTTGATTTAGGTGCAATCTTAGTAGCCACAATATCCTTGCCTGTGAAGCCATTTTTATGCAACGCAATGATGGCTGCACGCGTTTCTTTGCAGGTCACCATGGTTAACAATGGAAGAACAATGAATTCAAGCATCACCCTCCTTTTAACATGTCAAGTCTGCCATTCTAACCCAATCAGCCTGACATAATGATCTCCAGCCTTGTGCTCATCAACATTCTCGCCTGAGTTAACAAGACGATTACTGAAATGATCTCAGCAGATCCTTTAATGACAGCAATGAAATGCAGTGGAAAGGTTTTTTTTGGGATTAAGTTAATTTTCATGGCAAAGAAGGACTATGCAATTCATCTGATCACTCTTCATAACATTCTGGAGTATATGCAAATTGCTATTATAAAAACTTAAGCAGCAACTTTTCCAATTTCCAATATTTATGTAATTCTCAAAACTTTTGGCCACGACTGTATATATATATATATATATATATATATATATATATATATATATATATATATATATATACATACACACACACACACACACACACACAGTATTAGCCTACTGTTATTTTATTTTTTATCATTCAAACTACACACACAGAGAGAGACCTCAGGTGACAGACCTCTTCCAGACCAGTACAATTGGATTTGATCTTCTTTAATGACTACTAGATGGCGCAAACCGATCAAAATACATGTAAGCCTACAACCTCAGTACACATGGCTACATTTTACGTCTACATTTATTCGTTTAGCAGACGCTTTAATCAAAAACGACTCACAAATACTCAAGCGAGTCACCTTAAGGCGGCAATAACATGAGATGATCTAGCAATACAAAGTTTTAAAGATCAACCAGAATAGTACAAACTAGAACAGTGCGAGAATAGAAAAAGATGAATAATAATAATAATCATGATAAAAAAAGTTGACACGTTGGAAGCCTACACATATTGTGTCGTAAAACACGACAATTTCACTGTAAACTAAACCATTCAAATCAACAAATCTTTAACATGAGTATGAGATTCTTAAAAAACTTATACATGTTTAAATAGTAACAAACCCCACATATTTTACTATCTAAACTCCAAATGTGTTTGAAAATCCTGATTAGATTCTCTCAGACAGCCTGGAAAGGTGATGCACCTGCAGTGTCTTCATTTACAATGGCCTTTCTCGACGCTTGGCACCTTGTTGCTATGGTAGATTAAAAAGTGCATGGGTAAAGTCTGCACCGCAGGTGGCCTGCTGATGATATCAGCTTAGCATTTGGATAAGCAGCACAGTGGTGTCCCAGCTGCTCCAACATTTTAAAAGGGCAGGTGTGTTACCCAGAGCCTAAAAAGCTCATTTCCATTCAGCATGCTTCAGCTGTTTGTTTCGGACAGTGCGTGTGTGGCTGTTTGCCAGGAGGAGGGTCTGAATCTATTGCACCCCCTCAATTCTCTTCATTGGCCTTATTCTGTTATGAGCTCAGTGCAGATGGTGCAGACCTTCTGTTTGTCTAATGGTTTTAACCTGGCTTGGCTGACTTTCAATAGTGTACTCTCTTGACCTTATTTATAATGTGATGAATGCATTGCTTCATGCATTTTTGCTGATAAATAGAAATATGTGTATATGTATATATATATAATTATGTTTGGTTTTTAAATGATTAAACCAAATTGTATCCAAAAACAGTTTATGTTGGATGTTTTCTCAAGTTCACACAAGTGTCATAGTAGATAAATGTATAGGTGTAGTTAATCAGATCACAGATAGTGCTCAAATATTTTTTTCCCCATCTTAAATAATAATAATGATAATGATAAAATATATAGAACAATAAATGATGATATAAAAAAAAAAAAATAAATAAAAAAAAAAATATATATATATATATATATATATATATATGATCTATTATTCAAAACATTTATAAATTATATATTTATGTAATGTTTTTAATGTATATATTTATGATGTAAAACATAATAAATATAATACACAAAACAATCAATAACTATATATTACTATATATTGTTAGCTCTCTCTCTTTCTCTCTATGTATTTTGTAACATGTTACACTAACATCTGAAGGCCACAAAGTGTCCAAATACATTTTTTTCAAAATTTGAACAGTAATTCCATTTGTGATAAGTTTTGCTTGAAATGTGCAGTCTTTCATTAAAATAAATGACCAAGCAAGTGCCCAAAAACATGATTTGGGACCCCTGTATGTATCCCTACTAATAAAACACATGCCAACTGACAATAAAAGGGTCACAGCCAGGTTTGGATTTTATACGGTGTTCCCATGTTGACAAACAAATGATCTCAAATTTGTAGTGAAATGGTCTGAACTGTTTAAAAGAGGGTGTTTTGGTCATTCGCTGTTTTGAACAAATATTGAGATAAATGGAATAAGACCAATGAAGAGAATGGAGGGGGTGCAATAGATTCAGACCCTCCTCCTGGCTTTTTTTTGTGCGACTTCATGCAACAAATAATGTAATGTAATCTTAGAGTATTGCTCTATTTGGTGGTTTGCTTTGGGTTTGAATGTATATTTGCTTTACAGAGGAGCTGTGTCTCTCATTTATCTCTGTCTCTCTCTTTCTATCTATCAAACAGACACTCACTCACTCTGGATATCACATTTATTTTTAAAAACAAGAAGCTTTGTATACATCATGTGGCTGAGGCAGGCAGCTTTGAGGAGGGGTCGAGAGAGGCAAAAAGGAAGACCTCCAGCCTATTCCACAATATAATGACAATTTCAATGTAAAACAAATGTTTAATTTAAATTGTATGTATAGGCCTTTATATCCGGGAGTATAATGAATTCTCTAACATCAGCTGACAGTTTAATTTGTTTATTCATGACAATTCGATGTGTTTTTTTTTATATCCTGAGAAAATTGCTTAACATCTGAATAAAAACTTTTGCATGAATTTGCTTTTTTGTATCTATTTAATGGAAAGCAGTCTCTTTCCATATTGTGAAGCTGTTGTAATCGATGTAACAGGGTGTTAATTCCCATTGGGAGCTTGAATAAAACAATGGATTCACAGTATTAGTGCTGCCTGGGGGAGAAAAACACAATGTTTGTTACTCACATGGCTACTCCTAGTATCATGGTTATGAGAGGCTGCCCACTATCTGCTGCTGTAAACAATGTTTCTTGGCTCTGCCGCCCTCTCACATACTCACTGCATCCAGAGACAGCGTGCAAGGTTCAGCATAGACAGGCCTTAGGGAACATTTAAACTCTGCTCTCAAAATTCATATCCTAAATATTTGCAGAAACCCATGATTTACTTAAGGCATAAATGTAAAAATAGGAATGAAAGATAACAGTGTTCCTTATTTAAATGCACACTACTGTTGAATCTCTGCACACTAAATTGATCAGAAATGACAGTTAAGACTTTTAAATTGATACAAAAGATAGATATTTTAAACTATTTAATTTTAACTCTTCTTTTGAGCTATTTAATTTGCTCCACAAATGTGTTACTGAACACTGGAGAAATGGCTGCTATTTCATAAAATATTGAGGTTAAAATGTATTTTTATTTTTTTAATTACTTAACATTACTTTTTTTTTTTTTTTTACTATATTTTTGATCAAATAAATGCAGCCTTGGTGAGCATAAGAGACTTCCTTATAAAACATTCAAAATCTTACCAACCCCAAACGTTTGAACAGTGAATAATGCATTCTTTAAAAGATCAATGTTAAAAGGACATTCATAAAATGAGAGCTTTATTGATAACAGATTAAAATATACTGATCCCAAATGATCTCACACATACTTTTGTCCTAAACAAAAAAAGATTTTAAAATTATTAAAAAAATCAAACAAATGCTGGAATAAGTGGAGCATCCCCACAGAATAAGAAATACACTGATGTAAGATTGAGTGCTAAAATATGTGATAACTGATACATACATACATACATAAATACATACTCAAAATAAGACATTACACCTAAATCGAAAATCGACTTGTTCTACACAAAACAATTCATCTGAACCAAATGACACACAATGATGCAACTAAAGGTCCGTTCACACCAAAAACGATAAGAATAATGAAAATATTAGTCCACAGCAGCCAATGCTAATTTCTGTTCATTACAAGCATGCACTGCATTTATGTTGTCTGTCACTTTAAATGCTCATGCTCGTCAACTCGAGTGCTTTCTGATTGGCTGTCAATGTTTTTATTGTTCACCAGCTGCAAAAAAAATAAATAATAATTTGTGAAAGTGATTCCAATAATATCGTTCCTCTGTGTCGTTATTGTTACAGTTGTGGAATCTACTATTCTCATAGAATTACAATGATTTTTACAACTTTATATTTATTCTTACTGTTATTGTCCTTAGCATGAACAGGCTTTAAAGGAACACTCTTTAAAAAAAAAAGTTTTACTGTTTTCGAATCCATTCAGCTGATCTCCGGGTCTGGCGGTAGCTCTTTTAGCTTAGCTTAGCATAGATAATTGAATCTGATTAGACCGTTAGCATCTCGCTCAAAAATGACCAAATAGTTTCTATATTTTTCCTATTTAAGATTTGAAACTCCTGTGACACTCCTTTTCTGATGGAAAATGAGAAGTTGAGATTTTCTAGGCTGATATGGCTAGAAACTATACTCTCATTCTGGCTTAATAATCAGGGAACTTTACTGCCGTACCACAGGTGCAGCAGGCGCAATGACATTATGCAGCGACTGAAAATAAGCTTATTGGAAGTTACCTAGCTGGGACTATTTTCAGGAGCTGCGTAATATCATTGCGGCTGCTGCACTCGGGGTTAACTCTTTGGTCGTTTTTGAGCGAGATGCTAATGGTCTAATCAGATTCAATGATCTATGCTAAGCTAAAAGTGTTATCACCAGACCCGAAGATCGTCTGAATGGATTCAAAAACTATTTAACTTTAGGGGAGTTGTAAAATGAGCCTATTTTAAAAAAAAAGTGGAGTGTTCCTTTAAATCAGAAATCAAACTCAGTTTGGTCAGCGTAGGTGATGAAAGAGTCTTTGGTTGTGCCAAGGCTTTTTATTTATGAGCCCCATCTGGATTATCTCGCTCAGCAGCCACATTTACTAGCTGTCAATTACTTTCTTCCAGAAAACACGTGGTGAGAAACTCTGGTTTATCACTTGATTTGCGATTTAATGGAGGGAACTAATGAGAGTGAAGGAAACATCACGGGTTGTGAAAAAGCCTCAGTTCTTTTTCTGACAGCTGCTTTTCTCAGCTGTTTCTGGGGCTAAAGACTTGGCTCTAGCTAATGTACGCGACCTGTGCCCTATAAATGGCATACGAACGCCTCATTTACTCCATAATCACATTCAAAAAGAGATCACAATCTGGAGAGGAAGTGTACATTGCTACTTCTGCTATACAAGGTCAAAGTAAGACCAGTGTGATTGCTACGGTTCACCATAAACGTAACGTCCCAAAACAAACAGATCAAATAAACAGATCAATAAATACATGTATTAATAAACAACATGCAAGTGAAAAAGAAAAAATAAAGACACAAAAGAAAAAGGGAAACAAATGGATGCCACTTCTGTTTTAGTACGTTTTCACCTCAGATGAGCTAAATGGGTTCGTCCTTCACCCTTCATTACCATGGATCCAGCCATTAGTTAAACCTGAGTGTGGGAGAAAACTGTGACCTTGGCCAGCACAGAGTAAAGCAAATGTCGTTTTGTGCCTTGATTTGCACACACACATACACACACAGACACACACACTCTTGAACTGAATTGAATAGGAAAATACTCACACATAATAGAAACACTTAGCTGGCACACATTTGTTCATACACACAGGAAATTTGTAGCGCTGCTGTTATGAACCTCACACCCTCAAGGTTTAGAGGTGTGTGTCAGCTAGATAGATTTCCAAGGGAGGAAGTTACAGCCAGGTAATGAAACTAATTATTCATATGCTGCATGTCTCTTTCCAGCTTTATGGGTGTGGGTAGATCAGGGTTTTCAGTCCCACCCATTGTCCTTGATCATGTGGGCCATCTCGATGATGAATTTGCCCTCCTTGTACTTCTGACTGCTTTCGAAGGCATGCTCCTGAGGGAAAGAAGAAGAGGGAGGGAGAGAGAAAAAGAGAAACAGTCAAGAGAACGAGCTTGTGGTCACCTCAAAGTCAAGATCCGCTGATCCAAAAATAATGGACAGCTGTTGGGAAGCTTTTCTGGATATGTAATATATGGTAAACCTTGCAAATGTAAGGGTAGTTTAACCAAACTGCAGGAAGCCATTCAGTTGCTATGACAAAAAAAATATAATAGGAAATTATATCTTAGAGCATACCCTGCCTGAAGTCCTTCATGATTTATGACATATTTCTTAAAAATATTTTTTATGATACTGAAAGATGAATTAAGGTTGTCATATATCAAAATGTAATGATTCATTTATGATTCAAAAACCCTTACTACAACATTTTAATAAACATTTTTTAAAAATAAACTACACGTAAAAACACTGATCTGTATTTAAAGTGTTAGGAAAATATAACACAATTATTATTTATATAATATAATATAATATTCGATTATTTTATTTTATTTTAATATTGTATTTTATAATAAACATTACTGTTCAAATGTTTGTGGTCAGGTTTTAATGTTTTTGAAACATGTCTCTTATGTATTTATTTAAGCACAAATACTGAATATTATTACAATAATATTACAAAAACTTTTATATTTTAATATATATTAAAATTCAATTTATAGCTACATTTTGTAATAACATTTCTTATTAATATCAGTGCTATTAATATCATGTTGCTTAATATATTTGTGGAAACAGGCTTTTTTCGGGATTGTTTGATAAACAGAAAGTTGAAAAGCATTTATTTGAAAAATAAATATTTTCTAGAATTGTATATATATATATATATATATATATATATATATATATATATATATATATATATATATATATATATATCACATTGTATGTCTTTTTAAAAATTTATTTAATGCAGCCTTACTGAATAAAAGTATTCACATCTGTTTAAATTTTTTTACTGAGCCCACATTTTTAAACAATAAAGTAAATACTGCATTTTACCTGATGGTTTCTCCATCTGACTTTAAGTAGAGAGATCACTTAGGTTTTTCAAAAGTGACAAGATTTCAAGATTTTCTGAAGTGCTTTTCACTTCTACCAGTCTGTTACAACAAGAAAATTTAAACTGTTTGTTCTTGGAAAGCATAAGGTACTCAAAGGCAGTCAGCAGTAGATTAGTGACCATAGTGTGTGTCCATAGTGATCCAGAACGTACGTATTTCCAGCCCAGAGTGGTTTTACAGTTCTCACAGTAGATATCGGCCACTGCGTGAAGACCGGTCAGCAGAACCCTCTCCTCTGCCGGGCCACACCCCACATTCACCCTGATTGATAAAAAGATGATGTCAAAATGTAAAAAAGAAAACCGTTCTTTTTTTTTGCATGGCTAAGATAAACCAGAGGACTTACACTGAGTTGAAGAGGTAGGCCCTGCCTTGACTCCCTTGAAAAGACTGCAAAGGAAATAAAACAGGAAAGATTACATTTCAAAATTGCCCCAAAACCCCCACATCCTAATAAACCCTGAATTGGCTGACATGTTTTACATATTCACATCAGAGTAATTCAACCTCATTTACTTGTATTGTGACTGCACAATCAGGTAATCTTTAGGAAAAATCGATTTTCCTTCACTGCTTGGCGGATAGGATTTCCCAGGTGTGATGTGAAACAGGGGCAGAGTCTTAATTCCGGTGTTTAAAAACAGGCGTGGATCAAAAGATCATTAAGGTGGTTTCATTTTGGTTGTGCTATACTGGATAGTGATGAAGGTGTATCTTAAGGCTAAATAACCTACAAGACCTGATTGAAACCATGACAACAATGGCTAAACAATACATTAAACATATGAACATAATGATAAACGCTTGTTAATTCGTTTTCTGTGAATCAGTTCAAAGTGCCTGTTTCAATCAATCAGTTCAAAATGGATTAAATGATTCTGTCAGATTCAGATTTAATGATTCTGATTCAGGGATTTAAAAAAAAATTATAAAAAAATAATTCTTCCTTGCCTCAAATATCTCACATTGATTTTTACATGAAACACTGGATCTATTTATTTGAATCTATTATTTTATCTATAAGTGTGTGTTTTAAATAAATTATTTTTTGTATTTAAGAGCTGCCAAAGTAACATGAAAACAGTAACATTTAATTCATTTAAATGTTATCTAAAAAAAAGTTGTAACATTTTTAAAAAACAAATAAGACGTATACATGAAAACTCTCAAATATATTTAAAATGTAAGGAAAATATATAAATATTATTATCAATTTATATTATTATATCAAACACACTACCTTTCAAATGTTGCGAGTTGGTAATATTTGAATGTTTTTGAAATAAGTTTCAATGACCACAAGGCTGCATTTGTTTTATAATAAAATAGTTAAAAGAGTAGTATTGTGAAATGTTATTATAAATTATAACATTTTTATATATTTTAAAATGTTTTCTTCTTTTCTTCTTTGATAGCATAGCCGAATTTTTAATTGAATTTCAATGATTTATTCAATGATTTAAATGAAAATGATTAAATATAATTCTTCCTTGCCTCAATTATCTTAAACAGATATGTTGCTACTTTTGGCTTGCATGAAACACTGAATGTATTTGGCTATGATAATGATGGTTCCTTACATATTTTTAGTGTTTTCAATTTTATTTTTGAATACATTCTTTTTGTATTTAAGAGCTGCCAACATGTTTATAAATATATTGAAAATGTGGTATTTCCATTTTGAATGAAGGCAGGTTACAGAGATTTTTAAAGCTACTCAAATGCTGGATCAAGCTTTTTTTTTAACAAGTTTCACTACCTGAAAGTTAAATCAAAATCACGAGCCTCTTATTGTGCAGAACTCTATTAACCTACTTTCAAGTGATTACAATTATTATGTTCCATTCTGACCTTTATTTAGTTCAGAGGGATTCGAACTAATTGAAATCTACTTATCATTTCAACCTCAACTCCACCCCAGAACCGCCCTCGGTGCTCTCGCTCCCCCTGAAACTCAAGTAAGCCTTGTCAGCTTGGATACCACTGGCTTTATTTTGCAAACACAGTATGTGAACAACTAATGAATGAAGCAAAGACAATCTTTTCTAATCTAAACACAGTGCATTGAAAACCCTGTCTGAGACAATCATGATATCAGACGACCAAAACCCATTGTGCAGACTTTAGTGTAGCATTATGGGTATATGTGGGTGTCCTGGATCATTTGCATTTACTACAAAGACGTGTTTACTCTACAAATTACTCTCAGTTCTTTGGCACACAAAAGCTCAAATGATAACCTGCTTCCCTTGATTGTGTGGCATGAACGTCAGGAAGCTAAGTGTCCCACATTTTGCTCGCACACACAATCCATGCACAGATAACTCACAAGCACATAGTTCACATTATGAATTAAAGATGTTATAAATAATCCTTCACACATATTTTTCCAGGCACGCAATTCATAGCACACACCTCATAAAAAGGCCACATACTGTATGGTGTTTTAAAAGTGTACCATTGGAGCAGTCGGTGGACAAGTTGTACAATTAATTTGGATTTATATGGTTTCATATATGGTTCATAAACTCAGTTTTTATCAAAATCCCTTTAAGACAAGTCATTTCACTCAGGGGCCATTTTTGAAATGCATCTCGGGCATGCCCCTCACGATTAGAATGCTCTGCAAAACATTGTCAAACTAGATAAACGAATTCCAACTTCATCCTTCAAAACTAGTATACCTGTTCACGGACAAATGCAGTTGCTTCACTACATAATTATCTAAGGTTTTTATTATTATTATTTTTTAATTATTATTTTTTTTTTATACAGTAAATAGATTGATGATGTTTGATGTTTTAATATGTATTTATGTAAATGCTAACCTGTGTTTCTAATGTTCTGTATTTATTTTAGCCCTAATTCCCTTTCCCTAAGTGGTCATTCCACTTGTCAGGCCGCCATTGTAAATAAGAACTAACAGTTACTAAATGGGTACACTGAATGGATAAAGTGCAAAAGATTGATAGATGCAAGTGAGTCAGTTGGATGTTACTATGGACTAAATCTTATGGAAATATAAACTGAAGTTTCCTGAAGGGGTAATAAGGTAAACCTTATCCTAGATTCAACAAATAAATCAAGATTATTTGTTATTAACTGACATCAGTTATATAAAATCTAATGCAAATGAGATCATCATAAACTGACAATACACACTAATGCCAGCGGTGTCTGGAAAGAAGTTTGGAAAGAGCCTGAGCTTAAGGTCCACATTTAGAACAGTGTCTTTAATTTTTTTTCTATGCATAATTTACTTTCCAAATCAGCTGCAGATTAACCTACACAATGTGCTGAAAATATGAAGATTGGTTATGCATTCATATATACAGTATTGAGCTTAATAGGTACGGTTGCATACATTGCTGTGTTACAAAAAGCACTCATTAAGTATTTACAGTTCTGTAAATGGATATGAAGAAGGTTTAATTGACATTGTGTCCTTTTTATGTTGATGCATGTGAAGATTGTGTCCAGGGCCGTCCTTAGGGGTGTGCAACTGGTGCGGCTCCACCAACTTCAATATTCCCCCTTGGTGACTGAACCAATACCATTTATGATTAATTTGTGTTACAGCTCCATTACTTTTGTCGTGTAGCTGGATAAACATAGAAGGTTGCTGGTTTGATCTCTGCAGCCACCACCACCAGTGTGTCCTTGAGCAAGGGTCTTTACTCAAGGTTGCTCCAAGGGAACTGGGGGTCCCTGTAAAAAGAGCACTGTAAGTCGCTTTCGGATAAAAGTGTCTGCCAAATGCACAAATGTAAATGTAAATAAATGTAAATGTGATTTTTGTAAAACCTTTTTTGTAAGTGTCTTGGCACAAATGCTCAATAAAGCTATATTTAACTATATTAATAAACTATAATATAAATGTGTAAGGATGAAAGAACCTGAATAACTTTGATCTCCCAAGAAATAGACAATACAAACATACACGTGCATCTTCGAGACACCCCACAGAGTGCAGGAGACCTCCTTCCCATCTGTCCATTTGTTTCATTTTAAATCCCTTTACCCATGCTTCCTTCTACTCAATCTGCTCAAAATGATTACATGAAAATGTCAATGCAAGTGAACTAACAGTCATGCCTGGTATCATTTGAAATGTCTCAGTGCAACTGGTACAATGGTCTCAATCTTACAAAAGTACACTAAAAGATAATACAGATCATAAGAATTAAGAGTCAGTTTAAGTCAGTCAATTAATGGAGTCAGATTAAATAATAAAATGGAGTCAGATTTGAGTTTAGCCTAAAATGAACAACACTACGTGCTGAAAAGACCGAACACGCAGGAAACCTTCATCCAGCACCGGATACCTTCCTTGGACCTAGTGCATGGACTTTACAAATGCATAAATATATTTCATACAATTTTAAAGGGCTAGTTCACCCAAACATATAAATTCAGTCATTATTTACTCGCCTCCACACGGTTCAATCCCGTTTTTTTTTTCTGAACACAAAATGTGATTTTGGTCAAGTTTGTCCTGGTGGTTGCTGGTTTCTGTTTATACAGTATCAGTCAATGGAGCCTGACTTTCAGAAGCTTCATGACATTTTTTGATGATGCTTTTGAAGCTTCTGAAATTTGGGCTTAGAAACCTGACCAAAATCACGTCCTCAATGTCTTTTGGTCTTTCTTTAGATGCTCTCGCTGGCTCAGATGGGCAGGTGTAGTGTTGGAGCGTCTCATCCATGGCACTAGACCATTTCCAGGATGCTGCTGTGGACTCCCCATCCTCAGTGCACACACCAATCTGTGGACATTTCAGATCCTAACATAATACAAAACAGTATCAAGAAGAAAAGAAGTAACAAAATGATCTTACTTTATATTTTTGTTTCAGGTTTTCCTCTTCTTTTTCCCCACAAATGCCGCCGTCACCTTTCCTTGCAGGCCCTGCTCCACCACAAAAGCTCTGCAGCAACAGCACAGAAATCAAGAAATTACAATAATTAAAATAAACTACAACTCAAGATTTAAAAAGAGGTTTTATTAATTTCTGTAGTATACTCACTCAAAGCCTTTGATGGCAGCCTTCCTTCATAAGTCACTCTGCACCGGGTCTCATCTGTGCCTGTAATATCCAGAAAAGACCTCTGTGTTTTATCGGCTCAATACTACATTTACATGTTGAGGTAGTTGCTGAAGTATTAACTCACTTTTTATCCAACTCAAATGCTCCTCAATTTATCAACTGTACTTATAGGCAAATGAAATAGATAACTCCTGTTTAAATACTTATGGTTATTTACATCACTTACATTCAGCTAAAGCAGTGTTGACAACAGTGAATTCTACTACATAATTGCACACATACATCACTTAGATGTCTATTTCATGACTATTAGATGTACTCATCTGCAATTCTTATCAAACATTCTCATGTTAAATAGACATTAAGTAAGGGTCTTTAAGATGTATATGGTGTTTTTGGTTTTTTATACTCACATTTGAAAACACCCGCATCGCTGTTCTCCATCCTTTGCAATTTTGAAGTATCCTCTCCTGTGGCCTACCGGGATAGAAAAGTGTCCATCGGACGAGCACTTCAGAACCTGGGCTGAAGCAGTGGGACATCCATGGATTTCTAGCCTACTCTTTTATGAATACTGAGGTTTCGGACATGATACTCTTTTCACATACTCTTTTTCTTCTACTATATAGTAGCTAAGTAGGCATATTCGAATGCAACTTAAGTATACGCATGTCCGAATCTCATGAGAAATAGTACACTACGCAGGTAATTCTCACCTACTCTACTATGAATACTAAGGATGAGGAAATACTTATTCGTTCGCCTATTTGCCTACTTTATAGTAGGGAAGTATGTGGTTTCAAACACAGCGCACATCTTTATGAATAGGTTACTGAATCAATGACTCGATCCGTTCAAAAACATGAATTCATTCATTAACAAAACACTATGTTGCTGGGAGGAACACAATAGCTCTGCTGTGACTATTTTTGTTTGCGAAGTTGAGCAGAAGTAGTCAATATTGTAAGTCACTTAATTTTGACTTCTTGATTATTGAATACTATTGAATAAAATCAGTGTAACATTGAGATCATGTTGACATTTGGGGAAACATCTTAGTCGTGTAATGTTGCTTACTTATAATTTTTTTTTTCTACCGCAGTGAGCATTTATAACTTTGTGAGTTACTTTGTGTGTGCTGTTGCTCTCATTTGTTTTTTATTTCTGCATAAGTCTCTCTTTATCTCACTTGCAAGCCTCATCTAACACAACATAAACACATTATCAATCGCCGTTTACAATGAATGCGATAAAATCAGAATCATTCTCGTGCAAAAAATTAAAAGGTGTCAGTGCTTCCTGAGTAATGTTTGTTATTAAGGTGTTAATAAGGCTTCTTGTCAGGTCAGGCAAGTAATATTCTCTCTCACTGGTCTTTAAAAAACTACTTGTTCCAGACAAGCATTAATCGAGCCCTGTGGCTCCCCACTTTTTAATTTGGCCCTACAGGTATAACAAATTGCAAACTTTGTGTTTTCTTCACGCACAGTGAAGAACTTCCACACCGACAACATAAACATTTCGCATGTGGATGTGTAACAAAAATGACCGGTTTGGAATCGGCAGATAGACCTTACTTGAAATATAAATCTTTTGAAACATTAAAAATTGTTTTACTTTCGCTTTAGATCAATTTAGTGAGTCCTTACTGAATAAAAGTATTCATTTCTAAAAAAAAAAACTTGAACTGTATACAAAATACATACATAAAATGTAATATACATAAAGGTGATGAATTTAGGATTGACACAGAGTGGTTGAACTAGTTATTGCAGTCCAAATTCAAAATATTGGAGAGGGGTTTTTTCACCCAGCCCCTCCTACTCAGACTTTACACACACACAGGTAGCCAGACTGATGACGCACTTGATGATGAATGAAATTAAATATGCTGTGTTTTCCAGCCAACTGGCAACCCGGGGTGCTGTAATACAATTGGGTAAACTGGCAGTGGGCGGGTTTCACAAACCGAAACAAAGACAGACATTCTGGCCCGGGACGCACATTTTCAAAGGAGAATAACTGACTGTACCATTGTTTTTCAGATAAACAAATATGTTAACTTAGCATGTTTCTTAAATATCTGCAAACATATTATGGTATTTTTATGCTTTAGTAGAGTTAAAATCTTATATACAGCACCTTTAAGCTCATTTTGCAGATACATTTTGACAGTTACAACTGAAACTGTCAAATCTGAAAAACCCAGTGTTCACATAGTGTTTCATAACCCTTTAACCCTTTAAGAAGTCCATTAAAATAGATTGTAAAGAACAGTTTTTACAGAACATACCGATTGTTTAGCTGACAAAACATCTTACAGAAGACTTTCAATTGACCAAAATCCATAAAACAGTTAAAAAAATTACTAGGACCTTTATATAGTGCATGCAAGTGTATAAAATTCAATCTCTCACGGCCTCGTTTCAGCTGCGTAAAATATTATGCGGTGTCTAACCTGATTATGGTCTATGATTAAGTTAAAGGAGCCTAAAATAGACACTACTGCTTACCTTTGAGATGAGCTCATCATGGTTGGCCAGGTGCGCTCGGCAGTGAATGCAGCTGTAGGTGCGATGACAGTTGGGCAGGTAGGCCTGAAAGGTTTTAGAGCGCGTCATGGCGACCGTGGCTGGAGAGACAGAGTGGGGGCGGAGCAGAAGGGGCCGCTCGGCCCAGGACAACTCACAGGAGAAACAGTGGAGCACGCAGGTGAGGGCCGTGGTGAAGCTTCAGGACAGATGAGAGCACACCTGTGCAGAACACACACAATTATTTAGGAAGATAACTAAAAAAAACATTGGTCACTTCTTCTGAATTGTACTAATATTTCACAGCATGAATTTTTTTACCATACTTCTTATCAAATAAATGTTATCGGTTCAAAAACCTAAAAAAAACTTTTGACCAGCAGTGTAGGTAATTCAGAAATCATCATATGCATGACACCGCTACCATAAGAACATTAACATATAACCGCATGCATTTACATATCAAAACACGACATATTGAATTCACACATTGTAGTCTTTAAAACGCAGCTTCAAAAACAGTCAGTTTAACTCTTAAGTACCAAAGAGAGAAAACCGTCATGATTTTTTTTTCTTTTACAAAACAAGCTAGACATGTTGTAGCTAAGTAAAAGAATGTATGAAGATATAAAAGGACGAATAAATATTCAATAAATCATACAGTGTATTCATACATTTTTGGTGTCAAATGATGCAGATTGATGTGAAATGATGTTGAAAATGGAGTGTACGTCAGCGAGACACAAGAACACAGCAGACGTCATTCACAAGAACACGGTGCAAATGCAAGCAAGCAGGCATGAATCAGAGCATCTGTGAGCTGTTGTCTGACAGCTAACTGGTACTGCGTTCATCCTGCCCTCGGGTTAGAAGGGGGGTGCGCTGTATGACAGGCGGCTTTTTAATGCAGAGAACTGGATACCTGCCAATGATGTGGGCTCAAACACAGAGACAGCTAGACAACCAAACTTTTAGAGCTGGTCTTTGCTTGATGGATTCATCCCTAAAAAAAAATGTGGTTAGATTATAAAACAAATCCATATAGACAAAATATTGAGCTGTTCATGCATTATATTTCAAGGCATAATTTCATTTCTGTGAAAACGAGACCAAACTTTAGATCATCGTACACTTTTATTCATATTTTCCCTATATTGCTGTGCTACAATCTTATAGTTTAGGTCAAATTAACTACTTTTATGGTGCTTTGTTGTGTTTTTTTTTTTATTAACAGCCTCTGGTCATCCTATTTGCTTTCATTTTATGGAAAAGACAGTGTGAACATTCTAAAAATCTAATTTTTCAGATGTCACCTGAACTCAGTGAACTCAGCAAATTGAATTAGACAACTCATAAAAGGCTGTAACAAGTAAGGTATCCTGGGAAGCTTTTTGCGATTCTGTGATTATATTTGCTTTGGCACAGATGCAGATACAGAGAGTATTCTAGTCACCAACGTGAGGCTTAAATTTGGACTCTCCTTGGCATAATTAAGCATCATTGTGTTCACTCTGACATTAGAAAAATGCAGTAGAATTTGGCCAAATGATAGAGCAGCATTATTTTCAACATAATTTCCTCATGCAATTTCAAACACAATTATACATGATCGACAAAGGACAGATACGTCACTGGTATAAGGCTAATTAAAGGTAAAACAATTATGGGGGAAATTTATGGAAGATGCAAAGGTTGGAATTCATTTGGATCTCGACAGATGAGATGAAGATAAACGGTTGCCGCCAGTACTGAAGCCATAATCACAGAAAGTGGGCCCAATTTGTCTGTCTGCTTTGTGTTTACCATTTCAAATGAATCTGGAGCAGACCAAACACACACATAATGAAGAGATCTCATTCATCTAATGTCCAAACATGGCTGGTCTTCCTTCTTCTGACCTCACAGTGGACGACTTGACAAACAAATCTAATACAGACTGTATCTAACAAAACCAAGACTGCAATTATGGCCGGATATCAGGAGAAATGCATTTCCCTTAAAGGAATAGTTCAGGCTAAGGTCATCACTCTGCAGTGAATGGGTGCTTCAAGCTGAAAGTAGCAAGAGGGCATTTAAACAGACAAGGAACCCCGGACAGGTGGCGAATAGCCCCTCGTTCCCCCCAGTCCCTCACATAATACACAGCAGGCAGCTCCCATGTTAGAATTTCTTTTGCCGTCCTTTGAAATCTGTCAGCACAAATTAAACAGCTCCTGTTGCGTACACACATATGCTGTGATATAAATACCCATGAATGGGCAAAGCTACTTAAGGCAACGGTGTTGGAAACGGAGTAGGTCAGATGGAGAGACGATGGATCCAGGTCAGACAAGTATGTGTGGGTGTCAGTAAACCAGCTTCTATGTAGGCCATAGTAGATGCCACCAGACTGAGAGTGCAGATGGCAGCACCAGCTCAGCACCTCTGTCAATCATATCCTTGAAAACACCAACAGCTAAACCAAGGCAGAAAATGACAACAAGCCTGTGTCACTGGCTAACTTTTTGATAACAAAACAGAACACAATATAAATACAGCATGAAAATACATGAATACATGAAATAGCCACACTTTAATTTAAGTGATGTAGCCCTCTGAGAACACTTGCCTATGCATAGCATGTTTCATAAAAATGAGCAATAATGTAAGTGTATTTTAGGGCTGCAACTAACGATTATTTTGATAATCGATTAATCTGTCGATTATTTTTACGATTAATCGGTTTATGTACTTATATTTTAGTTTTTTCCATTTTTTCCCCCCAAGTAAATTATTAATAAATGGTCTTTATCCTTCAGCATAGATTTTTAAGAGATTTTAACCATTTTGCACTGTCATATCCTAATCAAAAATATACCTGGAGTTGTTTTATTGTGTTAGTAATCCTTTGTCGAACTCTTCTGCAATCAGAACCCTGACCCATACTCTAGCAAATTTCACAAGGAGATTTAAAATAATGTTTTCACCATGGCAGTCCTTAGAGCTCCTAAAGTAGTTTAACATCCCGAACGAAGCTTATTAAGGAATCTTTCAGAACATATTTTCACGAAGAATAAGGATAAAACAGAATAAAATTGCAGTGCATTGTATTTTATTATTTACTGGGAAACAGCTTTATAGCTTTTGCTGTGAAATTGTAAACAATCCTTCGAATAAAGTGCCAGTGGCATGAAACCTGAATGGAAATCACAATTTAAAGTAAAATTTATCAGAAGGTTGTCCAGAAAAAAAAATTGGACAGTCACACACAAAAAACCTGCTGTGTGAAAAAGAGCAGTGAATACTTAGAAAAAAAGTGCATTTCAAATATCTTTAAACATTTACCTCTCTCATTCAGTCATAATTAGGCTGCACGACTGAATTTTGAACTGGTAAACTACAAACTGATCACAGAACATGTTTGTAAAGCTTTAAATGTTAACTGTTAAAAAGCAATGTTATCAGCTTTTACGACTAAACATTTGCAAACAACATTGTACTGGAGAATCTGCACAAATAAAAATCTTAGGGGCCGTTCACATATCGTGCCTAAAAACGCGTGGAAAACGCTAGGCGCGCCGCTTTCTCCTCCTTTCCAAAGCGCTCGTGCAGAAGCGCCCCTGAGGCGTCTGCCTTTGATAAGCAACCATGACGTGCTCTCTCCTTGAAGACGCGGAAATTTCAGCAAAGGATAAATGGATTTGCAGCTCAAAAAATCGCTTGCAGTAGCTCTGCTACTAAATTTATTTTAAAATGGAAATCCATATACAACTATGATCAGCTGTTACTTTCATCTTGACTGAGCTTTTAACGTTGTTACGGGAAAGGATGAAGCTGATTGGTTAGTTCTTGTCACATGACCCGCGATGCGCTTGCAGCATTCTGAAAAGTTGAGATGTTTTTAACTCGACGCGGTGCGGTGTTGGAAATAACGAACTTGAGCGCGCAAAAGACGCGATATGTGAACATCCCCTTAAACAGTTCAGTAGTGCAGAGTTTACAGGTTACTCTTCTTTTTTGAAGGCTCAAAGTAAAGTACTCCCAGTCTCCCACATCCCGCTAAATGCTGCAGAGACGCTGTTCGGGAAGCACGTGACATAAAACAAGGCCAGCTATTGGCTATTCGCTACTTCTCCTGCTGTACTGGCTGAGTAAAACCTCCGGTGGCTCATTACTGCCACACTTTGGTCACCGCAGATTTGAAATATGCACGAAATGAGCCGCTTATGGCAAATAAAAGTTATTTAGCAACGAATCGATGACTAAATTAGTTGACAACTATTTTAATAATCGATTTTTATCGATTAAATCGATTCGTTGTTTCAGCTCTAGTGTATTTGTGCAAGTGCTGAATAACATAAAATGCACAATAACCAATGATCTTTTGGAGCCGCTTGCAATGTAAATGTTAATTAAATGGTTTATTATGCAATATGAGCAGCATGAAAGCCTTCTCACTATTTTGTAAGCCATTTTCATGCTTTTTCATGCAAAAAAACATGTATTTGAAAATGAAAAGTTTGCTTTAATTTGCAAAATATAAATGCACTTTTGCCTTAAAAAAAAAAAAAATCATAGTTAAATTCCTAAAATAAAATAAAAAAAACCTGACAACATACAACTTGTGCTCAAAACAGATTTTTTCCCCCTTCTTTCTTCTCTTAATGTACCAACATTTGCTGGTATTGTGTTAGTGGCATATAATTCTATAATAGTCTAGATTTAAAGCAACACTTTCGGAACAGTTCTAATTGTTTACATTTTAACTATGCAATGATGCATTCTGTATATATAAAGTTTAAAATCCAGATTAGGATCTATCACTGGCACTGAGATCCAATCTACTACTAAAATATACATCCTCAGAATTTACCAGGTTAATTTTTAGTGCGCGGTCATATATTGGAAGATAATAAATAACAAACGCAATGTTTTAAGAAGACAAACTTCCTATAAAAGGTTGCACTAAAACTATTATAACTGAACTGATGTTACCTTAGAATGGAAAGGTATCGCGCTGGGTCAAGCCGTCTCCCTCTTTAAAACTGCAACTTGATGCAAAACAGCAGGCGACCATTCCTCACAAAAACAAAGTTTTCAGGTATCTTCAGCAGCCACGCTCCTTGAGAGCAGCGCTCTGTAAATAATACAGTCCAGTTGCGCATCTGGCCTCGCCATACAAGTTCCCAATATGATTGACAGCCAGGCCAGCAAATAGATGAGACAAAACGGCCTAGCAACAATAAGCTGATTGGCCAACCTAAAAAGTGGAGGAACCAATGAGCGAGCGCTGAGGATATGCAGGCAAAAAACATAAAAAAATAACAATGTTTTATGTTTGTGATGTTCTAGTTGGATAAGTAATAAAAACTAAAAGGGAAAGCAAGTCTTAAATGACTTTACATTTAAAAAATATGAAATACCTATAAAATATTAGAGTTGTCACTCTGTATTTTCTCACTTGAGAATGTCAAAGATATACCAATTCATAATCACTAAACAGCGCCTCTCTGTGTCGTTTTTAAGAGCAATTTTATGTAAAAAACATAAAAACAAACTGTAATAGACTGATATCTAAAACCACAAAAATAATAGATTGTTATTTTTTTACAATCTTTCTTAAAAAAAAAGAAAAAAAAGAGTTTAAGCATTTTATGAGATCTCATTTTATTTTACTCAGGTAAAATAATTTATAACATCAACTTCAAAAAGTCAACAGCTAACTGAAAATCTAGAGTGGACACTTTTGCATACACATTTAAAAAGTAAATTAAGTTTAAAATATAGTTTTATAATGACATTATTCACTGCCAGGTTTTTTTTCCTCAATGCAGGTATTTATTTACCATAAACACAACATTCCTTAATTTGATAGCTTGTATTTACAGCCATAGATATTTCTAGAATTTGGTTAAAAAAAGAACAGGCACAAAAAAATGAAAACAAGCATGGTGACACCAAAATGATGCTTAATATGCTTAATGTCCTTGTCCTACAGATATATTAACAGTGCTTTCAAGTGCAGAGTGTTTTTTGTTACTGTGGAGTTGAACTAGTCGAGTTGGCACGCAGAATGCCTCTCAGCACCCTGAAGTTTGCCAGTGGCTGGTTCTCCTTCGGAGGGTAGCATGGTCCACGATCTGTCACGTAGGCATAAGGGAAGCGTAACACCCAGAGTCCATCAGGGGGCAACACCATCTCAGGCTGCTCCGGATAGAAGATAGGACAGGGAGGGGGACCTGGCTGGACCTAGTAGAGAACAGAAGCACAAAACAGTCAACTTTAATGGACAAAATGTGGGTAGCAATCATTTAATCAGATTACAAATTGACTGATGTTGCATTTTGTAACATATTATACCTGTGGGTTTAGGACAATCTCAAGAGGAGCATCAGGGATGACAACAAAAAGGCGAGCCAGCTGAGCATAGTGTGGCTTGATCCCTCGTCCTTGAGCTGGAGAGTGAATGTATAAAGGCATATCAGAATTCAAGCATCTAGTTGCTGGCTCCTTTGGTCCACCTTGCCCAAGCACTTTGACTACTTTATCAGGGCCAGAACTAAGGAAGCGGCGCCCTCTGCTGTCCTCATACTCAAAACCAACAAAAGCACGAGCTACATCATCACGTCTCCGCGCTCGTCCGATTCCTCCAGCGCTGCCTCGCTTTCCAGCGTATGCTTTATTCGGTGCCGGCCAAGAGGCTGGTCCTCCCTCCAGAGGCTCAAGCGATCCTACATCTTCCTCTGATCGGCTTCGAATGACAACATCCCAGGGCAAGAGGAATGCAGAGCCCGGGAGGAATCCAGGTTGCTCTAAACCAGTGAGGCTGTTGTAGGCCTTAGCTGGACCAAGTTTAACAAGAGACCAACTCGAGAACTTGGGCAACAGTCCCTTCGGGCATCCAGAATGAAGCATCCCGGGGAGATACTCCACTGTGGAGGGCTGTCTGTCCACCAAGCTTGGCCTCTTCTCTTGTCCTTCTGCTCCATCAGCATATGTTCCAAGGCTGTCAGTTGACTGGCCAAAGCTAAGAGCGAGACTCAAACTTGTGCTATCACCAGGTGTGTGAGTGCTAGTCTCTTTTTCCTTTAGACGATCAGCTTCCCCTGGTGGAGGAAGCTCTCCAGGTCTGGGCACCTCATCAATGGCAGGAGCAGGGTCGGGTGTGCTGGCTTGGAACACTGGGAAATTGATCCTGTCCAACTTTCCACAGCATTTCTCTTCAAGCACCTGAGAATGAAAGACAGAATGACAAAGAACAGATTTAAAGTTTGTGTAGTGAATATTTACGGTGGAAAAAAAAACTTTTAGCTACTGACTTGATAGAAGTCATAGTTGGCAGCCTGGATGTCAAACGGATCTTCTCTTGGAGACTGCTTCCTACCACAGTTACAGGAGCTTGTAGAGCGTCCCCTGCTGTTGTGGTATAGAACTGGCGGGTTGTGGTCCATTTCTGGCTTCTCTCCTGCAATGTGAAGAAAAACAGATTTAAGTTAGAAAGAAGTACATTTTCGTCAATATACCATGGAAAACAATTACTCTTCACATAGAAAAAAACGATCTGTATAGATCTTTTAAAACACGGATCTTTACCTTGCTTTGGCAGCAGATGAAACTTGTGCACGCAGTGCTGATCCGTAAGGCTGCGCTCCTCGCAGAGCTGATGCCCGTTACTCCAGAACTTGTAGCAATCCTCGTGGAGCTGTAAGGCGTATCTTTGAAAGGCGACTCCCCTCGCGTGCTGGCTGTACACTCGCAGTGCCTGCACCAGCTGATTCTTGTGCACTGTGGTGGTGTAATTATGGGGAAGGTTTGACTGGTACGCACTGTGAGCCAGTGGCAAGGCTTTCTGACACCGGTTTTCCGAGAATTTTGCATCTGCATCAAGGAACCCCTCTAGCACTTTGAGCTGACCCTGCACCTTGAGGGAAATCTCGGCTGCGTCATCCTCACAGTTCTCTATCATGACCTGATAAAGTCTGTGCGCCACATGCACCCATTTGGAATAAGTAGGCAACTCGAAGTGTGATGGTTGCGGATTGCGACCTACACTGTCATCAAACCCTTTCTTGGTCAATACGAGTTCGATGTGCTGCCAAAGGAACTCTTTTAAAGTGCAGTCCACCAGCTGCCCTCCCGAGGAAAGACTGCTTTCTACATTGAAAGAGGGCTGTCTATTGGAGTACCTCATCTGTTGGTACCGCCTTTGCCTGGGCACAGGTGTGCCGCCTTCACTTTCTCGCAGGACGCAGTTGGACCGCAGGTGCCCCAGAAGAGAGCCGATGGGGTCCTCATCTGGTCCTGGCACTACATATACAAAAGCTTGGTTAGCAGGCACTGTAAAGAGACAATTACTACTCTGATTGGTCAAAACACGACTTTTCCTGAATATCCTATATATCTGATCTTCCAGAGCATGCTGCAGCCGCCTTCTAGGGGAGTGTTTTTTGGGTTTTTCCCCTCCAGAGCAATCAGTCCCATTCCCACCCGTGCCAGAGGAGCCCACTCTGAGCGCTCCGTTCATCTGGAACACGAACAGCAGACGTGGAGGGCACGGCCGACAGTTTAACTTCCATTCTTTAGACACTGGCAAATCTTTAATCGCAGCGCGCATCAGTGGAAGGGCTTTCTGACGTAGCGCGTCCAAAGCGCGGAACATTCTATCGTACGTGACGTCGAACGAACATGTGGGATGAACCAGCAAAAGAACATGGCACAGCGAGAAGAGATACAGCAGCTGTAAACAGTGATCCTTCTCTGCTACTTTCAAAAACTCATGCGCTTCTGCGTGACCCAAACCCGCCGTCAATGATTCGCACGCGCGAATAAGTTGGCGGTTGTCAAAAACAGATGTTAGTACTAGATACAGCACGCGGTTCTCCAGATTATAATACGCATGAATCGATGTTCCCCCACCCGGACTGTCAGTGTCGTCGCTCCCAAAGAGAGTGAAGACGTGTTTATCTGCTAAGGTGTTTATGATAGAGTCTTTGGCTGATCCCTGTTGCATTGCGCTTTTCCCAAATATGCCCAATACGCAAACACCCTCATCTTTGTCCACGGTGTCTTCGATTATTTCTGACTGTAGCAGTGCACCGATATTCATGGGCATCGCCATCTTTGCTGGACAGAAACAAATGGGCGGGGCTTTGATGAACGCATTTCTCTGAGCGCCAAAGAAGAGTCCGGGTGGATACATTAATCTGCAATTTAATGTCCGGACAAAGTGCATGGGAAAATGTATATGTAAATAGGAATGGTCTTATAAGTCTGCGGTGTTTTTATTGTTCTCCAAACCAAAAACTGTAAAAAAAGAGAAAAAAAAAATTCGGAAATTAAAATAAAATATGATTATTAGATCATTTAATTATGATTTAATTTAATTAGATGATTTAGTTACCTTGGCAGAAAAATAAAATTAGGTTGAAATATTAAAATTACTAAAAGCTAAATAGAAATATTATATATATATAAATGCACATAAAATTACTTAATCTTAAATTAGGCTGAAAACACAATATAGGAATAAATGCCAATTCCAAATATCGGTGAATGCTATAATATAATGCAATAATAGTAAAAAATAAAAATTAGATAAAATATAAAAGGAAAATGAGAAATGCTGCCAGTTTAAGCTGAAGTTATAATGACTAAAAATGAAAAGTTAAACAGAATTAATAAAAATGACAAAAGCACATACCAAATTACTAAAACATATTAATAAATACTTTAATATTATATGAATGATGACCTAACATTTGTCTTCATCTAAATGCACTTATTTTGTACTAAAAAAAAACAGCAAGTAGTACACATTTTCTGTAGATCCAATATTTATTAAAAGTTTGCTATTCATTGCATTTTTTTTTTTTTTACATACAAATAAAAGTGGCTTTAGACAAATATTGCAAAAGACCCTTAAAATATAAAACATTAAGACATAGTAAAATGTACTTGGGTGTTAGACCTCAAGCTCACCAGTAAACATACAGTAAAACCTGGAAATAAAACATCCAGAGTCTCACAATAACAGGTCTAGTTATTATCAGTCACTGTGCTATATGTTTTACCACACACACCTAAGTTATCAATGGCTTATTGAATGTACAGATCAATAACTGACATGTCTCACCCCTGTACAGACTTCAACACTGTATCAAGTACTATATTTCACAGCAGAGTTAGTTTGCAGATTCCACAGTCATATTCAGTAATGCACGTTCAGTTATGTAGTTCTACTAATTATACGGTTAACCATATTGACCACATGCTGATGTGCATTTCATTTTTTTTATACATTCTGCATTTGTAATTACCACGTCTTAAAAGGCAGTTCTGATATAAAAAGGAACAAGAAGCACAATTCACATGCAACAAGTATATAAAATAAAGCAGCAAGTAACATCAAAACACAGTCCTTTCACTAAAATAGTTACTACAGTAACATGATAGTATAGGAGCCAAAGCTATTAGCAGTGTCACAACATGCATATAAAAATAAGCCAAAATACAATGTGCTATAACAAACAGTAATTTTCTTTGTTTAAACAGCCTTGAGTGATGATAGCTCTTTTGTTAAAGCACTCTAAAAGAATTAAAAAAAAAAAAACAGGCCATAAATTCATGAGTTATTTGTTAAATAAAATTATCTTTCGTTCAAATGAAACTAGCGGTCTCAAAGAAAACCTTAAAAGACTAAATTCCGTGATTTATTTTGGGATAAAGCGATTTACATACCAGGTACTGGTTTCCTAACCCTCTGGCCATGTTAGGATCCAGGCTTGAATTCTCTTTGTTAAAAAGCGGTGTGCCACCAGGACTCCTAAGAATACAGCAAATTAGAAGTATTAAGCTATATGTGATGTCTGTAGTTTTAGGCATGTCTTGACTCTATTTCCAACAATACAAAGTAAAAGTGATCTTGCCTCATTAAGTTGACTTTTCGAAGCTGTACCTGAAGATTCATGGGATTTTTGGTTGGTGTCCTAAAGAGAAGATCATAAATGATGAAGCATGAATGTATCACTTTAAAGAATAATAATTACATTTATGCAAGATTTACCTGCCAAGGTTTGATCTAGACTTTAAGGGGATGTCAGAATTAGAGCGTCGCAAGCAGACTTTCTGCAAGTCTGCAAGTGTGACCAGTGGCGATCTTCTCGCTGGAGACACCTGTGAACAAATATGCTATCATAAATATCGAACCCAATGCAGGATACATTGGAAACGTTTTGAGGACACAATCTTTCACTCACCTGAGTTTTTTGGCCTACAGTCACTTTTCTTAGTCGTACTGCTTGAAGATCTTGAAGAGTCAAAGCAACATTTTTCTTCTCCTATTATGGGACAGGTGAAAATTTGTGAAAAACCTAAAATAGTGCAAACCTTCATCACTTGTCTTCTCAACAAGCAAAGTGAAGTGAATAGAAAAATAAACGTTTACCTTCACAGAGGTAGTTTTGGCAGTTTTTAGGGGAACTGAGGCCACTTTCGGAGCAGCAAGTGTCAACAGAATTTGGGGAGGAGGAGGAGGAAGAGGAGGAGGAGGTGGAGGTGGAAGGGAGACAGGCGGAGGTGTAGAGTGCTGAACACCATCAGGAATTTCACACTGACCGCCTGCAGTCTTGGCTTCTTGATACAGCTATAAAGTAATATTTTATATAGTTTACAAGCACTGGAATTTGGAAAATAATTAAAGAACATTCTTTTCAGAACAGCTGATATATTCTAACCTTCAAATTGGAATGCAATAGTGCTATTTCCCTTTGCAGCTCCTCTACTTTTTGGTGAAGGGACTCCAATCTTTCTGAATAGCCTCTCCAGAAAAAGAAGACATTCAGGAGTCCATAACAGGTCTAAAAAAATAAGCTGGTCAGACACTGGAAATCTCTCTCTTTTGAATGCTAATAAAATAAGAAGAACTTACTTGATTAATTGTCTTTCCAAATTTTTGCACAAAACATCCAAATGCAGAAAACAGAGCTCCAATGCTTAGTGTTAAAGACATCTGTTTAGTGGTTTGAACACTCGTCTCCTCCATAGTGTCCACCTTTGTTTTGTTGTCTGGACTGGGTGAAAGCATTACCAGAAAGTAAAGTATATATATACAGTAGACACAGTTAGCTTATAAGCCTTTTATTTTCAAAGTCTTAAAGGGATAGTTTACCCATATTTTGAGAAATGCCTCAGTTTTTATAATGGATGTCAATTTGCAGCAAAACTGTTTGGTCACCAACATTATTCTTCAAATATCTCATTTTCTATTTTACAGAATAAAGTCATAAAGATTTGGAACAACATGAGGGTGAGGGAATGATGAAGAATTGTCATTTTGGGTCAAGAATCCCTTAAAGTCTTAAAAATAAGGATAAAAAGTGTTCATGCTTTACAGCATTTTTCTTATGATTATATGTTAATATCTAGTATGAGTATTAAAATGATGCAGTCACTCACACAGGGGCCGTTGGTATGGCAGGAGTCCCAAGTGGCTTCTTGCTCTTTATGGCCCAGCGTCGACTGCTGCCCTTTCTCTTCCTCCGCCATAGAAAAGAATCGCCGAGGCCCTGAAAAAAACGAATTACACATTGCTTAATGATTGATGATTTACCGATTTAAGTAGCTAATAGTAACAACATACCCTTAATCTAGGCATATCCGCAGCTGCTGACAGCTGTAAACCTGATTTTCAAATTAGTTCCTTATTGTTTACCCTCCAATAGGAGCGCAGCTGAAGCGCGGTGAGGCGGGTTTTAACTTTTGATTGGTTAAGGAAGAAGGAAAGGGATTGCGTCTGGAGCGGAACGCGTTCAACCAATCACTGCAGCGTTTTGTTTGTTACCATAGCAGGAGAATAAACAATCACCAGTGAGCTGTAGAGCGTGTTATTTGAGCATAAGCAATAACAATAAATAAGTCTAGTTTGGTTTAAGAAACTCTTCGGGGCAGTAATATTTCAAAACGCCAAGTAAAATAAGTATCAAGCCAACTTGTAATTTTTAGTAAAACATTTTTTTTGTGAAGAAACATTACAGACAGCCACATTTTTTTGTGCTCAAGCAGTAACTAATGGCTGGAAAGGTTCTCTGTGAGGCTTCAAAACTGTACAACATCCTAAATCAATACACTCATCTTCCAAGACTTGCAGAAAGCAACTATCTTTGTCTGATTGGTAAGAATTAAGAAGTTATTTCTTATAACTGAAACACCGGCTGTACATTAACTGTACTAATTTAAATACTAACAAATTAAAGTGGAAGTATAATAGTTACCATAATCCTATTTTTCAGATGCTCGTGCAGCAGAATCATATAACTTCAGCCACATCATTACCGCCGGAAATGCAAAATGGGTATGTTTCAATTCAATTTTATTTCTTTCCTAAAGTTTATTCTTATATCATGTTTTGCAACATTGTAGAATATAAAAACACAACCTTTCATTAGCCTTTCTTGCTTTTCAAAGGATTCTGATGGGAAGTTTATTATGCCCTTGGATGTTGAGGTTGAAAGTATGAAGCATATCATTGTTTATGACAGTAGTACACATTCTCTGTCAGATTCAGGTAAGACACTACCTTTTCTAATATTCTGAACTACCTCCTAACTGAATGTTTTTCTTATAGGTCCAGCTATAGACTGTGCAGACAGCATAGAAAAAGCGAGCCAATTTCCAGTTCAGATTCTTAGTGGAGGCTATGAGAAGTTTTCTGCACTCTACCCTTTCCTAAGAACGCAAAATATTATTTACACTATTAAGGTATTGTTCGTAATAGATCATAAATTAAGCATTTTTTTGCTCTTTATAAATATATTTAAAGATCATGAATACATATATTCATAGGAATTGGAGAGCTTGAATCCCTATCCTGTGGAAATCTTGCCAGGCAAACTTTACATGGGTGATTACAGGCAGGCCACAAACCTGCAAATCCTTAAAGATCTGAAGATCAATGCACTTGTCAATCTCTCTGATGAATGCAGTCTAGTGTGAGCCAACCCACCATCTCATATATATTCAGATATTGTATAAAATCATAGTATTTAAAAAAAGAAAATCCATTGTCATGTCCTGAAAACCTGAATTAATCTATAAACTGAACTTTGCAAACTAGGTTTAAAAAGGCAAACTGCACTGTCTTACACATCCGAATTGCAGATTCTTCAGAGGCAGATTTGATCGCTTCATTTGAGAGAATGTGCATTTTTATTGGTAGGTACTAGGATTTTTTTTTCAGCTGATGAACAATAACTCAAAGAAAAAAGAAAAAATCTGATGTTCAGCTATGATTATGTGTCTTTTAAACATTTCAGGTTCACATCTCAATACTTCTAGTTCTGTTCTGATATTCTCTACTCTTGGAGTAAGCCGATGCAGTGCTGTAACAATGGCATATATTATGCATCACCTTAAATACACACTAAAGGTAATGTTTTTACTTTTGCATTTGCAGTTTGCATTGATGTTATTGACAGATGCTTTTTTAAATATATGCCACATGTCATTTCTAATTATTTTAGGAGGCATGGAATCATATTCAGCAGTGCAAAGCCAACATGAGGCCAAATCGAGGATTTGTACAGCAACTTTCTGACTGGGAACTTCAGACTGTTGGGAAGAGAATGACAGATATATCTGAACCCAACTACTGACAATAACAAAATTTAACAGAAACATCATGTGCACATTCATATTCAATGACTTTCTACATTATTTAATATTAATATATTACAATTATATTAAAAAAACATTCCCGTAAACACACTATAGACAATATTCGAATGTACAAAATAGGGTAACACTTTACAACAAGGTTCCATTAGTTCGTGTTAGTTAATGCATTCACTAGCATGAACAAACAGTTCATTATTAATCTTTGTTAATATTAACCCTTTCATGCATAGTGGTCACTACAGTGGACAGCCATTAAAAAAGCATTTTCTTGAATTTGCATGGGTTTTTATGGCAAAGTTGCACAGCAGCCTCTTCATTGGACCCTGGTGCATCATCCTATAAATTGCAACCAAGTGGCAAGCTGTTGTGTTTCGATTTTTCCCCCTCCAAATCAAGATGGCCAAGGGTCACACTCAGACATGCCATGTTGCTCCGGAATATCCACCCATTCCTTCTATCCTAGGAGACTCTTGTAGGTAAAAAAATATTGCAGCATCAAGCAATATCTAATGAGTCATAGCACAGTAAAATTTTCCAAGTTTTGATTTTAGATTGAGAGAAAACTGATTAATCACATGTCCACTGTAGTGGACATCATGCATTAATTGCTATATTTCAGCTACAATTCATAATTATAATGTGAATATTGTTTTTGAAATTTAAAAACTTAATCTGCAGTGACTTTTTTACTGTAAATAAATGTATTTGTATTATTAGAATGTAATTTGCATTGACATCGAAAGTCATGTGATTACATAATGTATGACACTTGTAATGCATTACTTTACTTGTTAGATCAAAAAGTAATCTGATTTCGTAATGCACGTTATTGTAATGTGTTTTTTTACTCATAACATCAAAAAGTAATCTGATTACATTATGCATGTTACTTGTAATACATTTCTTTACTCAACATCAAAAAGTAATCTGATTACGTAATGCATGTTACTTGTAATGCGTTTCCGTACTCATAACATCAAAAAGTAATCTGATTATGTAATGTGCGTTATTGTAATGTGTTTCTTTACTCATAACATCAAAAAGTAATCTGATTGCGTAATGCATGTTACTTGTAATGTGTTTCTTTACTCGTGACGTCAAAAAGTAATCTGATTAGGTAATGCACATTACTTGTAGTTAATTACTTGTTAGATCAAAAAGTAATCTGATTAGGTAATGCATGTTACTTGTAACACATTACTTTACTTGTAGCATCAAAAAAGTAATCTGAATGCGTTATACATGTTACTTGTAATGCATTACCCCCAACACTTATAATTTCAGATGAGATTGAAAAAATGTATGGATAGGTTTTCACAGAGGAGGGCTATGATAGAAATGTACATGTCCATCTTGAACATAATCAGAATTATCAGCTAATAAGGGTAAATATCCATACTCTGGTGCACTGGAGGGAGCATCTGAGTGGTTTCCACAGTTGTACCTTGACAGGCTTTAGAAAATTCTGATGGAATCATGTCCTCATGTTCTAATATCAAAGATATGCAAAGTGCAACTTGTATGAAGTTGTATGAAGCCTTTGCAATATTTCGCATTTATATTTTTTGCATATATTTTATAGTTTTCACATGATTTGATATAATTGTATTGATTAGTTGGTTAAATTCACATACTTTATCTGTTTGATTATTGTCTTATATTTAATATAGTATATCTTCAGTTTAAACCATAACTGCATGCTTTCCACTCAAGTGGACATCTGAAGATATCTTTGAAAAATAAAATAAAAATCAATTCTTGTTTTTCATGCCCTAACAGCAATAAAAAAACAGGAAAAAAATCATTTCAAATTCATGCATGAAAGGGTTAATAAAAATTCATTATTAGTTCATGTTAATTCACAGTGCATTAACTAATCGTCCCCTTGGAATTATAAGGTTCTTTATCTGACATTTTTGTCAAAATTAGTTATTCCCATATTGTTATTCTATGACAACTTATTTACATTATCTGATAGATTTTTTATGTTGTATACATTATGGGATTTTTATTTAAAAAACAATAAGGTTTTATCTACACAGTTGAATGGAATGCAAAAACTTTGAAGCTCAATATCTCAAAACTACTCGCAATGCAGATAGAACCTTATAATTCCAAGGGGACTTAATGTTAAAAAGCACAACTTTTGATTTTAATAATGCATTAGTAAGTGTTAACATTAACTAAGATTAATAAATGCTGTAGAAGTATTGTTCATGCTAAGTTCATGTTAATTAAAGTAGTTAACTAATGTACCTTATTGTAAAGTGTTACCCAAAATAGTTAATATACAGATTTATTATATACCACTAAAAAGAGCAGTTTATGTCATAAGATCAATGATAAGTCAGGAGGGCTACTGGTCTGCATTTTCGTCAACTTTGCCGTATATGTTGCTTCAACACATATACTATTTATAATAAAAATGTTGTAATTACATTACATTACATTTATTCATTTAGCAGACGCTTTTATCCAAAGCGACTTACAGATGAGGACAGTGGAAGCAATCAAAAACAACAAAAAGAGCAATGATATAAGTGCTATAACAAGTCTCAGTTAGGTTAACACAGTACACATAGCATGGGATTTTAAATATAATAAATAAAAAGAAACGGATAGAATAAAAAAAAGAATAGAGCAAGCTAGTGTTAGAGGTCTTTACACACACACACACACACACACACATACAATTGCATAATAAATGAAAAGAAAATAGAATACAAAAAGATTAGAAAGGTAGTTAGATTATTTTTTTTAAAGAATAGAATTAGAATAGTGAGTGTTAAAGTTAGAGGGTCAAATAAAGATGGAAGAGATGTGTTTTAAGCTGATTCTTGACGATGGCGCTCAGATTGAGTTGGGGAGGTCATTCCACCAGGGGAACATTTAATTTAAAAGTCTGTAAAAGTGACTTTGTGCTTCTTTGGGATGGCACAATCAAGCGACGTTCACTTGCAGAACGCAAGCATCTAGAGGGCACATAAGTCTGAAGTAACAAATTTAGGTAAATGGGTGCAGAGCCAGTGGTAGTTTTGTAGGCAAACTTCAATGCCTTGAATTTTATGCGAGCAGCTATTGGAAGCCAGTGCAAATTGATAAACAGAGGTGTGACGTGTATTCTTTTTGGTTCATTAAAAATTAATCTTGCTGCCGCGTTCTGAATTAATGGTTTGATAGAACTGGATGGAAGACCTGCCAAGAGAGCATTGCAATAGTCCAGCCTGGACAGAACAAGAGCTTGAACAAGGAATTGTGCAGCATGTTCCGAAAGAAAGGGCTTGATCTTCTTGATGTTGAATGAAGCAAATCTGCAGGATCGGACAGTTTTAGCAATGTGGTCTGAGAAAGTCAGCTGATCATCAATCATAAATCCAAGGCTTCTAGCTGTTTTTGAAGGAGTTATGGTTGATGTGCCTAACTTGAAATAATGATGAAATAATTAATGAAATAAATAATAATTGTAATAAACCTTTTTAAAATTTTCTGCAAATACATTATTCCAATGACCTATTAAGAGGTTCTGTCTACATTTTAAACACTAACCCTGAACTTTGGTTATTCAAAGTTGCTATATTCCTTTTGGCTGAGGAACGTAGCTGTCTTGTCTTGAAAGCGCTCATTGGTCAGATTACGTGGAGGGGCGTTTCATTATGACGCGGGGTTCTTCTCTGATTGGCTAAGCTTGTTGTGAAGCTGCGTTCAGATGACAGACGTGTGTTAAAAAAAGATAGCGAGGTGATCCGACAACGGTAGAACAGACCCTTTATTCTCTTCACTCTTATCTGGGAAAACTACCTTTCATCAAATACACTCTGTGGAAATGTTATTTAACCCGACTGGCTTGAAAGAATGTTTACAAGAATGGGAGGATCTGAAAAAAGACTATCAACAAGTTCAGGTGTGGAGTCTTTCTTTCTCTAGTGCTAATCAGATAACGTTAACAGGACAGCTCTGAAATATCAGACCTTACTCTTCTATATTTAAATGTTTTATATGCATCATAATTGTTGTGACCAACTGCAAATGTCTAATGTCAGTATTTGTTACTTAGGAGACACATCGACTTTACAAACAAAAGCTGGAGGAGGTTTCGAAACTGCAGGACAGCTGTTCTTCTTCAATCGCACGCCAGAGGAAAAAGTTAAAGGATCTCAACGAATCCCTGCAGGAGTCAGTTAGGAGTTATATAAGCTTTGGTCAAAAATAAATGTTGTCGTTCTGTATCTTATACTCATTCTTTTTTCTCTCGTAGATGCAGAGCGGTAGCGAATTCAGAAGATGTAAATAAAATAGATGAGATCCAAGATTCTATAAAGGAGAGATCAAACGTCTTTTTTGAGATGGAGGCCTTCCTGCCAAAGAAAAATGAGTAATACACATTAAATGCATTTACAATTCAAAGCAGGTCATACAGCTCTATATTTGCCTGTTACTAATTCAGTGACCTTAAAGTATTGTAGACTAAAGGTGTGTGTGGTATATATTTTAATAATGATTGACAGTGGTGTGTGGATTTGTAATTTGCCTTGTTCAAACACTTTCAATGATTCTGCAAGCACCAGGTTATTACATGAAATATACTGATGCTAACTCTGTTCTTGTTCCAGGTTATACCTCAGTCTTGTGCTTGGAAATGTTAACGTCACACTTCTTAACAAGCAGTCCAAGTAAGCATCTCAAACAGTCCTGTCTGAATTAAATGTTCAGAAAAAATCTAACACCACAATAACTTGTGATCATCATCTTTAAACAATGTGGTGTCATGAAAAGCAGTCATGTTGATGAGTCATGTGATTTGTTTGACTCTTGCCTGTTTCTCCACTACAGGTTTGCCTATAAAGATGAGTACGAGAAGTTCAAACTATACTTGACTGTGCTTCTCTTGTTCTTCTCATTCACCTGTTGGTTTTTGTTCAGCTACAGGTACATGTTTATTCCAACTAAATATGAACATTTTTGGCTTAGCCTAATAGTGCTTTTAAGAGTGGAAAAGTGTATTTTTTTTAATATCATGTATCAACAGCCATTTTTTAATCAGTGATCATATGTAATTCTGCATGTTTCACTAATACATAACCAGATTAATGTATGTGTTTGTCTTTGCCCTTGTGTTCTGACAGGGTTGTAGATGCACTTTTCAACTTCCTGTTGGTGTGGTATTATTGTACATTGACGATAAGAGAGAGCATCCTCATTAATAACGGCTCCAAGTAAGAATAATCCTATGATTATACTCTTAAAAATAAAGGTTCTTTTAACTGTGTAACATTGACTTCTAATAAAGGATAAAGGTTGACTAAATTAAGAAAGAAAGAAATATTTTTTATTGACATCTATGGTTCCATGAAGAGCCTTAAAGATCTGTGGAACCTTTCCATAGTCCTCTCACAAAAGGTTCTTTATAGTGGAAAAAAGGTTCTTTAGACTATTAAAATGTTCTTTTATGAGAATTGTTAACTGGGAGGATTTTTGGGGAACTTAAAGTGATTCTTATATGGCATCACTGCGAAAACCTCCTGTTGAACCTTTAATTTTAATTTTTTACATTGTATGTAATACACAATTCTTGCCATGTATTAATGCAGTACTACAGACTCTACTGTAAAGTTTCAATACTTGCCTTGTGTTTTAGGATCAAGGGCTGGTGGGTGTTTCAACACTATGTCTCAACATTTCTCTCTGGAGTAATGCTGACCTGGTAAGAACAATGTAACTCTTTAACACAGTTAGATATTACACAATTAAATCTTTGAAACTTTGGCCCTTTAATAAAGAGTATTTAATTATGTATTAGTTTAATCAGATTCATTTATTCTGATTAAATGCTTGAAATGTGTTCAAGTAGGATGGCACACGTTATAGTAATTTTTGAGGGTTAGTAGAACAGAATTAGTGTGAGAAAGCGCGAGAGATAATGTGTGAATATCAGATTTGTGTCAACTGTTCATTTGTCTCACAGGCCTGATGGTGAGCTCTACCAGATGTTCAGAAATCAGTTCCTGTCCTACTCCATGTATATAAGTGAGAACTGCTGCCTTACAGTATTAGTAACACGTTCAGTGTATTAATGATTTATTCATTGTCTTATTTAATCACTTATTTTTCTTGTTTTGTTCTCCATTCAGATTTTGTTCAGTTTCTCCAGTACTATTACCAGAGTGGCTGCTTATATAGACTTAGAGCTCTTGGAGAAAGACACAACATGGACCTCACAGTTGGTGGGTTGTGTGTTCTTTTCTCGTCTTTTTTTCCCCTTATTCTATTGCAGATTTATCTGCTAACACGTTTTCACATGTGCTTTATGATCAGAGGGGTTTCAGTCCTGGATGTGGAGGGGTCTGACCTTTCTCCTGCCTTTCCTTTTCTTGGGCCATGTAAGTTTGATACTATGTTTGTTAATTTTGTAATCATCATAGTAAAGGCTTCTTCTGGTGGCACAGAGGGCAATATGTCAGGTTAAAGGTGTAACATAGTTAGAGACGATGTAACCATTATATTTACATGTACCTGAATGACAGTACCAGACAAAACAAGTTATTAAAATAGTGAAGTGAAACGTTGACAAGTTCTGATGTAATTCTATTGTTGTTATGCTGTGGTTCTAACCATCTTATTATGTATATACAGTTTTTCCAGCTTCATAATGCAGTTACACTCTTCCAAATGACTCAGCATCCAGTATGGAAAGAGTGGCAGGTCAGTTTTTCAAAATAGTTTTGTTTACATCATGTGCTTACACGTATTAGCTAAATAAAATAGTAAAATAAAGATCCACAAGTTATATTTACTATTCAAGGTGTGTATATTGCTTCAATCCAAAAGCATTTATAATATATATCTTACATTATATATATATATATATATATATATATATATATATACACATAATTTTATTATATGCACACACATATATATATATATATATGTATATATATATATATATATATATATATATATATATATATATATATATATATATATATATATATATATAATATATATATATACATATATATACATATATATAATTTTTTATGTTTGATGTTGAAATAATTTGTATTCTAATTTAAATTTTTTTTTACAATTTTTCTTAGGTTCTCATGTGTGCCTCTACTTTGCTTGTTTTGTTCATGGGGAATTTCTTCACCACTCTTGGAGTTGTTTACCACAAATACATGGATCACGACAGAGCCAAAGCTTTATAAATGACCAGCACAAAGACTGCTGAACTCTTTATTAAAAGAAGTTATGTTTTATATTAATGTTTTTTAAATGTCATTTAAATGTCATTCATATTTTTTGATTAAATGTTTTCAAAAAATGTTTTTTTCGGTTTTTTGTTCAACTTGGCTAAGTTATGATTTTTGCAAATGTGTCACAAAGCATTAGGGATAAAATGTATTTTCCCTAAACCTAAAATATTTAATATATATGTTTTTTTTTTTTTAAATTAAAGGACTAAGTGTCATGATGTTTTGCACACCATATGCCAAAGAAAGTCATGACATCAAAATATGATAACAGTTTGTTGTTTTCTTTTTCCACATTTCTAAAACACCTCTGGCCTATAGTTAAAGTTGATAAGAATGGGCAAGTTAATGATTGTTCAAGAGAACTCAAACAGAAGCTAGAAGACATTTATGGAAATCATTTGCTATCAGTGGCGTTGTTCCACAATGTCAACACATTTTGACTTTACCATCACCTTCATGTGCAGATGCATGTGCAGTCAGTTAAATGTTAGGGAAAACTGAATGACTTTTTCAACATTTTCAAGAATTGATTGAGGAAGCCCTGTCAGACAGAAATGGTAAATGAAAATATCCCTCAAGTGCTTTCAGCAGAACTTTAGGTCCAAGGTTTTTATTAATATTGTAAAGACATCTCATCCACTTCCATTTTAAACCAAGATTTAAAGTAAAGAATTGACCTAATTGACCATAACAGTTTTTTTTATTCCCTTATTTTCTTATTTAAATTCAACTGTCATAGCATATATAATTGCCAAATAATCCTACGCTGAGAGACAGGTCAGTTCTAAGTGGGGGAAATTTGCTGCAGTGGGGAAAAAAAAAGAAATGAAAAATCTATAAACATTCTAAGAACACGTTAACGCATTCTAAACATTACAACAAAGCAAAAAGGTAGCATCTGTTCGAAATGGTATATTTGAACTTGGGCCTGGCAACCCGGCGTTTCACTGTGACGTAAGCTCGTGCTGTGCTCCTTGCTCCAGCTAACCGGTCCGGAGGTATGTGTTTTTCTAGTGTGTGTTTTGTTGTGTAACTGTTGAATTATAACAATATCCATCCCTGTTAGTGTATTGTCAGTCCCTTTGTGAAGTCATAAACAAAAAGTGAATATTTGGTGTACATACGCGTAAGTGGTCTGCCCTTACAAAAATACTATGGCAATGATAGAGTGGTAGTAGTATGAGATGGTACACAATGTAACTTTACTACGCGATATTAACATATTCGTGTATGTACGTCAAAGTATTTCAACAAAGCCATACATGTCCAAAAACACGTCAGTACAACAGCCTTCTGCTTTTTAAGAGATGAGGGGTGTTTTGTAACACGTCATAGCTGATATTTAACGATAAAAGTTTCTATGTAAGCAAACGAGGTGAGGAAAATGATATTAATTAGAAATGTACGTCCTTCAAAACAAAGTGTGTTTTGTAACTTGTCATTATTGTGTAATTACATTGAGTCTTCAAAAGAGGGCACAGCGAGACAACTCACCAATTCTATTGTTTTTCAACGTCAACTATATATGGCTCAAACTAAAGTTTTAATCTATACTATCTTTAGATACTGTCAATCTATAGCATTTATCATATTATTATTATTTTTTTTAAATTTTAAATATGATTAATAAATTATATGTAAATATAAATTGTCTGCGTGTGTGTGTGTTTCAGAGTTGATGAAAGCAAGTGATGAAAACAAATCTGTTTTTACAGACATATCTGTTCACTGAATTATGTGAAAATGGAGGACAGTGAATCCCAGCTGCTCTCCGATGAGGATCAGACTCCGGAGCCTCTCCTAGGCTCTCTGGACACCTTTGTCTTCTCTCTAATCGCAGGACTGCTTATCTACTGGTTCTTCTTCCAGAAAAAATCAGAGCCTGTTCTGGATTTGAAGACATTTCCTGCAGTGTGAGTGCCTCATTTTAACTCCCCTTCCCCCTTCATTTGTCCTCAATAGAGAAATATTACACCAACACAAATTGTTCTGCACAACAAAAATGTTGATCAGAGCCTTGAAAGAGTGAAACACAAGCACAATATATATGTGTTCTTCCACCCCACAATAGTGAATGAATGAGGCATTTATATAGCGCTGTAGTGTGTATTGCTGTACACTCAAAGCACTTCACAATCATATGGGGGATCTCTCCTCAGCCACCAGTGTAAATGCAAATAATAAAGGTACAAAATGAGCTTTACAGTCCATGGCAGAAACTGTGTTATAGGGCTCAAATTTGCAATAATATTTTATTGGACGGCCTGTTTATAGTTTTTCTCCCCATAGACCTTTGGGCTTGTTCGAACAAAGCATCGTTTCTCCACCATGGTTCGTTCCTAAAGCACTTTGTGGTCATGGACTCCAACATTGCAAAATGTTGACGTAATGGGATTGAGAGAATGTGTGTACGTTACATTCTGTCTCAGGGTTATGGTCTGCAGTAGCTGAGACACAGTTCATATACACAGTGGTTATGTGTAATTGTGAATGCCAACAGCTACTTCTTTGTCCATAAATTTTCATACATGTCAAGTTGGTAAAAGTTCATTTCCTGTTCAGTTTTCACAATTCCGAACAGACACATTAGTGACTCAGCTGTTGATATCAAACATTAAAGTGAGCCGTGCAGTAAAAAGAAGGATTGCATGAGGTTGAAAATGAGCTATTTGTTCAGATGGAGTCACAGGATGTTATTGTTCCTGAATGTGCCTCATAATCCTTGTTAGTCAGCTGTAGGGTTTTGTGTTAAACTTGTGACCTATACTCACCCTTTAAAACAATGAAAGGCCTGATGACTTAAGCACCAACACCAAGCCAGTCCAAGCCATCAACAACTCCACTAGTCTTTCTTTTTTAGTTGTTCTAATCAAATGCATTTCTTATTTGGAGTCTGCAGTGAAACACATTGCAAAGCGTTTTAAAAATTAATTAAAAATTTAGATGGGCTTTTGTTTTAGTGTTCTCTTGTATTTTATTAGGCTGGGAAAAGGAGGGAATGGACTCCTTGTGTTTGCGTTGGCAGGGGCATTCGAGTATTTTCCATGTCTATGTGCATGTGCATTTAGGATGATGTGAGGATTCAGTAACAGCATTTTGCTGCAGAGATCCATGGGAAATGTTGTATATTCCTGTTGCTTTGCAACCGCTGTGCTCTGGCCAGATGGCAGGAGAGAGACCGAGAGAGACCGGGAGAATGAGCATGCATGGGAGCCCGTCTCAGACCCTCGCCTGCCTCACACCTTTTTTCCTTCACTGAAGAGTGATGTGTTTTCTACAGATTCTCCTAATGATCTTTTACACAGCCCAAAGGACTTTCTCAGGCTGTATGAGGGCTTGATCCAAACCTCTTAGAGACGAAAGTGCTCTGTATGCCGAACCCTAAAGGACAGAGTTCTCTTTGCCTCAGGACAGACTGGCCGCTGCAGAGAGGTTTCATCTGTTGTAATTTGTAATCACTTTTGCTCTTAGGAATTGCTTATTGTCTTAACAGTGCAATGCATTGATGTATGAGTGGTGTGTAGAAACTTTCTAATTTTCATTTGCACAAAGCAATGACTATTTTGCTGAATGTCTTGTGAAATGCTGCGTGGATACTCTATGAGAAGGGGATCATTTTTTTCTTTACTTTGGGGTTATAAACAATATATAGGGGAAGAATTTATTGTTTTGCCAGTGCAATGATGGTTGGGTTTAGTAATTTAATAGTCTGATTATATACAGTATATACCCTAACTGTGATATATGTTTTTGAAAGAAGCCTCTTTTACTCACCAGGGTGTTAATTTAAATAAAAAATGCAGTAAAAACTGTGATATTGTGAATATCATTACAATATAAAAATACTGTTTTCTGTTTTAATTGTATTTTAAATGTACTGTAGTGTATTCCTGTGATGGCAAAGCTGCATTTTCATTCTAATATGCGGATTTGATTTTTTTTTCAGGATTTCTGATGAATAGAAAGTAAAAAAAAAAAAAACTTTTTTAAAAGAGTAGAGAAACTAAGGTTATTGTATTAAACTTACAATGTTCAAGTAATGTTTTTTTAACTTAGCAGACTGCCTTCTGTTCTTTGTTGAATTAAAATGAAAATATATGGTTTCATTAGTAGAACAATGACTGAAAGCAGACGTGTTCTAATGCTGTGGTGCTCTCAGAGGGGTTGTAACGACTGGGTGAAGGAGTGGCAGGAAGCAAGTGCGAGATTTAACGGTTTAATGATGACAATGATACAAGACGAAAATGATACAAAGATGAAGCTGAGAGCAATACATTGTCCAGGATGGTGCCGGTGGGTGAAGTATCCGGTTGACGGAGGTGAGTTGGCAGCAGGAGAGGGTGACAGGAACTGCGGGGAAGTGAGCGGAAGGTAAGTGATGTTGCTTGGTGGTGGTATGCGTGGACGGGGTTCCGGGGAGACACGGACATCCAACGCAGAAACACACAAGAAAGCAACGCATAGGTCACAAACATGAAACAACGCTCTCACGAACACAAGACGCTAGACAAGCCAATTTATAGGGTTGAGTAATGAGTGACAGCTGTTGCTGATGACAATTAGCGGAGACGCCCACAAACTAATCAGTGCTGACGCGTAATACACAGACTTCAACCACAAAGTGCAAAACCCAGAGATCTAGGTTTACCAACCGTGACAGGGGTGTGAACTTCAGGAAGTTCTCCTGAAGCTGAACAAAGGAGGAAACCGGCACTTGATACACATCAAGTTAGATATCATGGATTCTAAAATCAGGTATGCATTACAATTGACTCGTTGGGTGGATCTCACGAAAACATTTCTAGGTCACATTGTACCCTTTAAACAAAAAGGAGAAACAAATTTAGAAAGGGAAATTAAGCTTGGTTTCATTTTTTTATTTAAAAATTATATTCTATTACGTAATATAAATAAAATTTTATTAAATACAAATGAATTTTTTCTACTTTAATTATAATTTCTTATAAATAGAATTTCACTATTGAGTATATATTCATGCCGTGTCCAGAGTGTTTTTTTTTTATATCCTCATATTAATCAGTTGATGCCAAACTTGACAGATATGATGCTGGAGACTATGTTGCCATTTACCCCACAAATGATGCAGTGGTGGTCAACAGAATAGGAGAGAGACTTTGAATATTGGAGATCTTGATACTGCAATCTCACTCAAAAATCTGTATGGTATGTACTAATATCTGAAATTCTTATTGTGTAATTAAACATATCAGAATGTTTTCATTCATAATGTAACATGCTGTGGTTGATAATGGTATTTCAATTCTGCAGAGGAATCTAATAAAAAGCATCCGTTCCCCTGTCCAATCACATACCACACAGAACTGAGCCATTACCTTGATATCAACAACACACCACTACAGTAAAACGTGAATATTTTTATTCCCCATCTGATTGGTCCTTTAAGGATTTGTATCAGTATTACATTTTTTTTTTTTTTTTTTTTTTTTACATTTTTCAGTGTTGGGTTTTGGATTCTGAGAGGAACATATTGGCTATTTTAGAGGATCTACCTTCCCTGAACACTTTAGACCACCTGTGTGAGCTCCTTCAACTTCAGGCTCGATACTATTCCATCGCCTCCTCCAGCAAGGTAAAACCCTGCAGTTTTCGATATTATACCTTGAATTAAAAACTTTGAGGTTGTTATTTTCTAAATATTTAACTACTTGAATTAATCCAAATCCTGATAACGATATGCTACTTTTGTTAACTTTCTGGGTGTTCAGTGGTTATATTTTGTTTCTGTTCATTTTATTTCTTTTTCTTAAAAAAAAAAAAAAAAAAGGGCATGGAGACAAAACAAGTAATGTCCTTGAAAATATTTGCCATATTTGTCTTTTTTTCTCTCTCTTTCTTTCTTTCTTTTTTTAACAAACATGACTGTAGAATCACAACTTGACAAATGTGCTTTGTACCGTCTCATATCCTTTTAATAAAAACACAATGTCAAAAAAAAAAAAAAAACTTTGAGGTTGACGCAGACTTTGTTTGCCCTCATTTCAGGTGCATCCTACCTCTATCCACGTCTGTGCTGTGGTGATTGAGTACACCACAGAACTGGCTTAAGAACAAATAAATGAGCGAGAACGGCCACAAGCACACCGTTCCTATGTATGTTAGGAGATCCCAATTCCCCCTACCATTCAAACCCAGTAATCCTGTAATCATGATTGGGCCTGGCACTGGCATCGCCCCCTTCATGGGCTTCATCCATGAGAGAGCTTGGCAGAAAGAACAAGGTGAAGCTTGAAACTTGCTTTGACACAACTTGTGAATAATAATATAGTGAAGGTATCTCACTCAGTCTTTGATCGTTTTTGCAGGGAAGGATGTTGGTGAGACGATACTTTACTTTGGTTGTCGCCATAAGAATGAGGACTTCCTGTACCAGCAGGAACTGGAGGGGTTTGAGAGGGCGGGTGTGCTGAAACACAGCTTAATGTTGCCTTTTCCAGAGACCAGGAGCAGAAGGTGAGTGACTTAGGGATGCACTGAAATTCCAATTCTGGCCACCAACTAAATTACTTTCATGTTATGGCTGCCAAATTAATTATATTAAAATTACATACTATATTGGCAAAAAAAAGAAATCTATAAAATTATTTGTTTATATTGCATTCATTTTGAGACTTGCTAAATGTTATGTTGAACCGTGTTATTAAATTATTAGTGTTTTAAAAAGTTAACTTGAGTGTGACAGAAGACGGCAAATCTAATGCAAATTGAAAAAATAGGAATTACACATTTTAAAAATCCATATATACTTTTATATATTATTTTTATTCAGCTAGGATGCAGTAAATTTAGTCTCGCGTAGCCAGACCTTCAGACTGATGGTAGAAGGTCTGGGATGGCTGCTTTGAATGGCCAAGGCCCGTCCAAGAGGCCATGATTGACAGATAAATCAACCAATCACATTTCGTGTTGTGATGAATCATGTTTAGGGGTGTGGAATTGTCCCCACAGTAACAGACCAGTGTGTAAAATTTTGGATGTATTTTAAAGATTCTGTCGCAAACTTTAAATATTTCACATACTTTTGAAAATGCAGTGTTTAATAGATCCTGATAAGCTCTCATCGTTACAACTGAAAACACTACAGCTTTTTTCTGCCATGACAGGGTTTGGCATCATTGCATCTTTGTTTCCAGGTGGAACGTTAAAGAATACAATGCACACATCTCCATGAAATCCTGTATAATTCAACCAATCTGATGACGACTTTGAAACTCCTAAAGTGTTTCCAAATTTGTTTGCTGTATGCATCAGACGTTCAGCCAGCGGTCCGTGGGCATGAAGTCTGAGGCTGAGACTACATTGAATTAAACAAAAGGCATTACAGATGTTTATGATGTTACAAAAGATTTCAAACAAATGTTGTTCTTTTGAGTTTTTATATTCATCAAAGATTACTGAAAAATAAATTTATATTATGATTTCTGAAGAAGAATGTCACAATGAAGATGAGTAATGGCTCCTGAAAATTAGGAATAAATTACTTTTAAAAATATATTAAAATCATATTTCACAATATTACAGTTTTTACTATAAATAAATTCTGTCAAAAATCTTACCATATTGGAAAACAAGATTTTTTTTTTTTTAAAAATCCAAATTTAAAGATTCATATTATTATTATTATTAATAAGATGCATAATATTACTATTATTTTTTCCCCACTTATCTTAAACCAATATGAATGGTCTTATTATCACAATAATAGTTTTCACAATATTAAAGATTTCCATTTTTAAGAGTAATTCCTTGGACCGTGCTGTTTTTATTGATCTATGTGCAAAATCTTCTGAAGAAAAACAAGGAGCAGTTGTGGAAGCTCATTCATTCAAATAATGCCCACATCTATGTTTGTGGGTAAGAACCAGAAGTTTATTCTATCACAGATGAATAGCATTCTTTGAACACAGTCTGCACCTAGTTAACTGGCAGGATTTCAGTAGAACAATAAACCGCTTGAAATAATTATAGTGCTTCCATATAGTTATATGATTTTGCTTGCATAAAGTGGTCAATCCTGCCATTCACCAGTATCATATTTTGTCTTTAAAGACCACAGCATCTCTTTCAAACAGCATTTTTGCTTGCCTGTGTAATGAGAATATGTGTCCTTGCAGAGATGCACGTAACATGGCTCGGGATGTGCACACAGCCTTCTATGAGATTGCAGAGGAGGTGGGCGGCCTGACGCACACTCAAGCTGTAGACTATTTCAAGAAGCTGATGACCAAGGGCCAGTACTCGCAGGACGTTTGGAGCTAAGCTAACTGATAAACCAATGTTTACCCACTTTACCTCAAACTACAACCCGAATTCTGGAAAAGTTGGGACGTTTTTTAAATTTTAATAAAATGAAAACTAAAAGACTTTCAAATCACATGAGCCAATATTTTATTCACAATAGAACATAGATAACATAGCAAATGTTTAAACTGAGAAAGTTTACAATTTTATGCACAAAATGAGCTCATTTCAATTTTGATTTCTGCTACAGGTCTCAAAATAGTTGGGACGGGGCATGTTTACCATGGTGTAGCATCTCCTTTTCTTTTCGAAACAGTTTGAAGACGTCTGGGCATTGAGGCTATGAGTTGCTGGAGTTTTGCTGTTGGAATTTGGTCCCATTCTTGCCTTATATAGATTTCCAGCTGCTGAAGAGTTCGTGGTCGTCTTTGACGTATTTTTCGTTTAATGATGCGCCAAATGTTCTCTATAGGTGAAAGATCTGGACTGCAGGCAGGCAAGGTTAGCACCCGGACTCTTCTACGACGAAGCCATGCTGTTGTTATAGCTGCAGTATGTGGTTTTGCATTGTCCTGCTGAAATAAACAAGGCCTTCCCTGAAATAGACGTTGTTTGGAGGGAAGCATATGTTGCTCTAAAACCTTTATATACCTTTCTGCATTCACAGAGCCTTCCAAAACATGCAAGCTGCCCATACCGTATGCACTTATGCACCCCCATACCATCAGAGATGCAGGCTTTTGAACTGAACGCTGATAACATGCTGGAAGGTCTCCCTCCTCTTTAGCCCGGAGGACACGGCGTCCGTGATTTCCAACAAGAATGTCAAATTTGGACTCGTCTGACCATAAAACACTATTCCACTTTGAAATAGTCCATTTTAAATGAGCCTTGGCCCACAGGACACGACGACGCTTCTGGACCATGTTCACATATGGCTTCCTTTTTGCATGATAGAGCTTTAGTTGGCATCTGCTGATGGCACGGCGGATTGTGTTTACCGACAGTGGTTTCTGAAAGTATTCCTGGGCCCATTTAGTAATGTCATTGACACAATCATGCCGATGAGTGATGCAGTGTCGTCTGAGAGCCCGAAGACCACGGGCATCCAATAAAGGTCTCCAGCCTTGTCCCTTACGCACAGAGATTTCTCCAGTTTCTCTGAATCTTTTGATGATGTTATGCACTGTAGATGATGAGATTTGCAAAGCCTTTGCAATTTGACGTTGAGGAACATTGTTTTTAAAGTTTTCCACAATTTTTTTACGCAGTCTTTCACAGATTGGAGAGCCTCTGCCCATCTTTACTTCTGAGAGACTCTGCTTCTCTAAGACAAAGCTTTTATAGCTAATCATGTTACAGACCTGATATCAATTAACTTAATTAATCACTAGATGTTCTCCCAGCTGAATCTTTTCAAAACTGCTTGCTTTTTTAGCCATTTGTTGCCCCCGTGCCAATTTTTTTGAGACCTGTAGCAGGCATTAAATTTTAAATGAGCTAATTAAGTGGATAAAAGTGTAAAATTTCTCAGTTTAAACATTTGCTACGTTATCTATGTTCTATTGTGAATAAAATATTGGCTCATGTGATTTGAAATTCCTTTAGTTTTCATTTTATTAAAATTTAAAAAACGTCCCAACTTTTCCGGAATTCGGGTTGTATCATTTTTCCAAATGCTAGAGCTAAAAAATTAATCAATAATTTGTCTGGACTGATTTATAGAATTTTGATGAAAGCTACTGCCCTCCCAAAATCATAGAAAAGAATGGTTAATTTTTTTTCCTTTAGATGAGTTTGATATTCAACTTACTGCAACAGGAAACTGTTATGAGTGAATTTGAACCCTAAGCTGTATTGAATGTTTATGTATATGCAAATGTAGGTCAAAGATGCAAAATTCTTATTTTTTGAGTGAGACCTTATAAAGAATAATTCATATAAATTTGTCATACTCTTTCTATTGTTTTATCTCTATGTGAAAAGACTGGAAGTATCACTTTGTGATGTACTGTAAATCTTAAGATTTAGTTTTTGTGACACTGTGTATCAAAACATCCTATAATCTGTTACAGGAAATTAACATTTTAGGTCAGTTATGTTTTTTTGATCATGTGATGTTTGTTCATTCTTATTTCTTGTTGTTACAAGATGTTCTGCCACTCTTTTTATGCATTGTTTTTCACTAATGTTAAGTAGCAGTTGAATGAGTAATTATGCACTTCCCACAGGTGAAGTGTTACATTCTGTTAGTCAATTTTTTTTTTACTTTTAGCAAACTGGTCAGGTGTTAATGGTCATAGGAATATATTTAATATATGTATTTTTCTAACATTTTAAAAGGTGCATTTATTAAAAGAAAAGTAATTTCCTCTCTCATTTTCTTAGGATTTTCTTGATCGGTATGTCTGATACACCTTTTTTATACTTATGAATATAGAATTGACTCCTCAATTCATCCCCCTAGTGAGCCAAAGCTGCAATTGCATAAAAATGCTCAGCATTGTGGTTTTAAAATGAAACAAACCTGCATTTGTTTAATTTTAAAACTTAGTTAATTAATATTACTTGGGAAGAGAAATGTCATTGTGATGTCAGATGATTAGTGCAACATTATGATCTGATGCATTTAATGTTTTACAAATATATTGGCAAAAATACTACAGTATGTAAAACAGATAAGGAATTTACTAAAACAAAAATGTTTCACTCAATTCAGTTTTTAATTTAAGGTACAAAATGTTCTGTAGCAAAACAGCAACTGTATAAAATTAAAGACATGTTAAACGTTACCCAGGATGCAAAATTACACATCTGGAGCAGTTTGAATTCTAGGAACAAGACATGAGGTATCAGAAGAATGAACAAAAAAAAAAAAATCCCTGCAGATTAGCCATCAAATCTCTAGGATGACAAAGGCACAGAGGCTTCTGGAGGAGTTGTGGGAAAGGCAGGGACTCCAGAGTTTGGCTGTGAGATCAGAGGTGTGAATGGTACTCCTGGCTGAGGTAGTTTAGTGAAGGGCTGCCCTGTCAGGTTAACTGGAGGCCTGAAATGATGCTGAGTGTATGGGGACATGGGCATCCACGGGCTGCCGGTGTGATGGCTGTGACCATGACTATGACTGTGATCGTGACCGTGACCATGACTGTGATTGTGACCAATGCCGACTCCAGCGTAAGGCAAAGTAAATGAGTATTGCTGTTGAGGATACAGTAAAACCGGCCAACCATCGAATGTGTTGGGAAGACGTCCTGTAACTTGACCATTAGCAGCATTCACTGGAGCGTAGGCCTGGACAGGGTACGACCCTGGTGGAGCGTCTCTGGAATTACAGATATTTTTAAAGTCAGAAAATACACTGAGAAAAAAACCTAAAATTGGTTTTAGGGATAGTCCACCCAAAAATGACAATTCTATTATCATTTACTCACCCTCATGTCTTTTCAAAACTTCTTCGGAGGAACATAAAAAAAGATTTGGGAATGCTGGGAACCAAACAGTTTGGATTCCCACTGATTTAAGTTGGACAAAAATTGCAATGGAAACAAATCTGTTTGATTACCAACATTATTCAAAATCATGTCATTTTGACTTTTGTCATGACTTTTCTTAAGACCTGCATAAATCAAATCAATAACCTCCATATAGATCCGATTGACAGAATCTCAAAATAAATGTTTCTCAAATTCATATAAACAGTCTGTTAAACAGGCTTTTAATAATTAAACGGGCTGTGGCACAAACTCAACAAAGATATAATGCTAAATTGATACCAATAATAACCAACAAAAAAAGCCTGAAATGCATCATCCAGTTGCTCAAGATGAGGAAGATAAATGATGCACTCTTAACAACCTTCTTTATATTGCAATATTAACACAATAATGTGAACAATAGGGCGACCATATGTCATTGTGGCAATGATCACTCACGTGAGGTCAAGTGGCTTTTTGCGCTCTTCGGTCGATGCAGGGATGAATTGGACACCAGGTATTTGCTTTAGCAAGCAAAAAGGGAACTTCTTCTCCAAGACAGAAGCTCTAGATTCGGACATCTCTAATAATGAAAACCACCCATTTCCATCTAAAAGTGTTAAGTTAAGGAATAGATTAAAAAAGACTCTATACACTGATTAAACTACATCAAAGGATTGTCAGCTTCAAAATCCAGGTCTGTATTATAAAAAAAAAAAAACCTGATGTATTCTATACATTTAAGACTAAGGATACATAAAATCCCAGTAACAATGGCCAGGACATTGCAAAGGAAGACAGTGTTTGGAAAGAACAGGGTTATAATTATTAGAATTATCCAGGGGAGAGATGCAGTAGGCACACTGACACCCATTATATACGCCTTCCTCATAGCAGAATTGATGGTCATCATTCCCAGGACAGACAGAGTTAATGGGACGAGCCCTTTTACTGAGCTCCTATTGGATGGGGAGAAGAGCAGTGATTCCAGCAGCACATGAAGGAGTCCACTGATGGAGGACAGCAGCAGTGACTGGTAGAGGAATCTGACCGATCCGATCCCTCGCTCCAGCCCGCTACAGGGAAGCCCCATCAGGACGGCACTCAGGAACAAAAGCATCATATTCTTGTGATAGAGGAAATAGGTGAAGAGTTTGTAGACTGTGAAGAGAGGGGACAAAATTAAGTAACACAAGAAAAAAAAAAGTATATTTACTTATTTTAATGTACAATAACATAAAATAGCAAACAGGACGTGCTACCAAATGCAGTAAACATTAGAGACTTTAAAGGAAAAACTTGTTAGAAAATCAAAAAAAAAATTATTTAATTAGAAAAAGTATGACAAAATAAAAATTATGGCTTAATAGAAAACTATTGATGTTGATTATGTATATTGAAACAGTATATTTAACAAAATACGTAAATAATTTTGTAGTTTACAGCATAAGCCCCTTTCACACTGCCATTCCGGCAAATACACGGGTAAAGTGTTCCAGCAATTGTTCCCGGGTCGCTAGATTGTGCACTTTCACACTGCCAGTCATTATTACGGGATATGTGCGTGCTTTCACACACAACCCATAAAGATCCCGTAATGACACGTGACATCAGGGCGTGACGTGTAATGTACGAGTCGAAAAAGTTAGGCACGTTATACTTTCACTGAAGCAAGCGAACGATCTCGGAGTCAGCGCGGAAAGTGAGGAACAAACTGATCTCTGCTTCATTACAGTTTGCACATATTTTTTCGTCGTGAACGTTGATCTTCCTTCAAAACAGCCGGTAAAAGAGTCGCGCAATAACGCGCGTCATCACTTCGACACACGGCATTAGATCTGGCTTTTGTTCACACAGCACTCGTCCCGGGTTGAACCCGGCAATGTTACTAGGTCCCCGACCCGGGTTCAATGCCGGAATCAATCCCGGGACGTGGTTGCTTTCACACAGAAGGCGACCCGGCAATGTTCCGGCAATATGCCCGGTCCGATGTGCAGTGTGAAAGGGGCTATAGAGAGGTTGACTTGATTATGTAGGAGTGTGTGGGAACTAAAGTTCTTCTGACAGGGTTTGCTTGACTGTTGTTTCCAAACAGGTTTCTCAAACCCCCCCCCCCCCCCCTTCCAGCTGATCCCACCCTGATTGGCTAAAATACGTGAAAATAGAGGCAGGGTGAATCGAAGGACTCTTTGTTTAAATAGCCAATAAACTTCGGTTGTGGGTGGTATTGGACGTGGGACATTCTCATTCTAGCACTTTTATTGGTCAGAAATATTTTAACAATATTGTTGGTCCGTTTTCCCAAAGAGAGACTATATTTTAAATGTACTAAAGTGCATTGTATCAGAGTTTAGGAGTTTATTAGCATATAGCTGGCACCAGAGGTAAAATTACATGGATGACAAACCACAAAACTGTAATTTTGAGGAGTTTAAGGTATGTCCTGCCCAACATAATGTGATTGAAATATTCATTAAGACTGTAGTTGGGGGTCAGAGGCTACATCAGTCAACATACATTATTTATTTATTTGTGAAAGGACAAAGCGAGCTGATGGAGTCATCTCTGTGATTTACAAGATGTAAACAACTCTCACCATGGCCGCTGATGACAGCACTGGACTCCAGACTGAAAAAGTGAGCTGAAATATCAAAGTAATACGGTATTACACTAAAAACACATGACAGCACGATCACAGTCACTACCGCACAGGTCAACTCTATATGCGGGACGAAATCTGCAAACGCCTTCTTCCAGTTTTTCAAAGTGCTATACATTTTCAGGATAGAGAATGTGCATCATTTACAAGACACTCTAAAAAAAAAAAAAACAATGATTCACGGAGAGCGGATCCCTTTCGCGTTTCAGCTCCCAGCACTCAAACCGCGACTTCCGCGTTAGCGGAAATTTAATCAAGGGGATCAAAATGCGCAGGCTTTGCGCAGTGATGAGCAAACGCTATCCATTTTTCAGCCTCATACGGGTATCATGCGCATATTACTTAAAACAGAGCGATTTTCAGTGAAATTTCTTAACTATATTACAAAGTTTTCAGTCGTAACTTATGATTAAAATAAATAGTCCCCTTTTTGTACCAAACAAAGTATGCTCGCAAGTAAGTTTCTTAGCGAAGCTTCCATTAAACAGATAATAATAATAATAATAATAATAATAATAATAATAATAATAATAATAATAATAATGGGAGATATGAGATATTCTGTGTGTGCTGCATATTGGGGAAACACCAGATCCAAATTAGGCAAAATTAGGAATCAGTACGAATTTAAATTGCATTATACATTTTCATAAATATCATAAAACTTATCTTTTGCATATTCACTAAAATGTGATATGATTCACTCATACAGTAAATCGGTTTGATGGGAAACAAATTAATGTGGTGACTTAATGCTTCTTAAAATCAGTTGGGCCTGCCCTGTAATATCCTATTGTTTTGCTAATATGGACTTCCTTTTTCTTAAATCTTATATTGGGGCATTGGCTAATTGCCCAGGTTATTGCCAATTTTATTGCTGTGTAATAAGTGAAAAGGGAATGTACTCTCCTCTATGGGTCAAATGAGAATTTGGAGTTGATAGGAGGAAAAGAATAACAACAGAGGGAGATTACGGACAGATACAGTAATGCTACAAAATAAACACGTCAAATGTTTAAACCTACAGAGAATAAATCTTGCTCTTATGGATACAGGATATACAGCCAGAAACAAAATATGGGAAAGGTGTTGTCAGGTGCAAACCTCACCTGCTCTTTGTTCAGTAAAAGACAGTTATACAAAGTAACGAGTATGATGAAAGTATGGGTGGAACTACTTAAACTCATGCAAAACCCAAAGTGGTTATTATATTTCATTGAAATAAAAGCTCCGCCTGTTTAAAGCAGCTTGACCTGTTAGTCAATGAAACTGATTTATTAGAGGTAAATGAAACAGTAGCCACAATAAAATAACTATGTAAAAAGTTTACCAATGTGTTTTAAGCTATTGCTTATTTCTCAAAAACATTTGTTTTAAATTCACTCATTTTAAAATATCTCTTAATTTTCTCTGCAGTTCTCTGAGGCTCCAAAGTTAACCCAATATGCTTGAAGTGTGCATAACATATAAAGGTATATACTGAAAAACAGGATTATTATAATGATTTATTTGATTTACAGTTCATTTTAGCTTTGCTGGAGGGGAAGCACACTACCTGTGCATGCTTTGGAGGCTGGGTGTGTGTTGAAGTTTTGGGTTAAGAGGGGTGGTGCACATAACATAAGTCTTCCCTGAAACGTTTCATAAGACAGATAAACCTAAGCATATTTTAAGTTACCAAGAATCTTTTGTCTGTTTTAGGTGTTTCTGAAGTCTGGAAGGACACATTCTGGTAGGTGAGTTCCTGTTATTCTGTGGGAAAGCAGGCTGCGGCTGTCAACAGAGACACATTTTTGTGTGAGAGAAGAAAATATCCATGGTTTGGTGCGTCTGTACAGATCATGATGTGAAGCACAGCAGGTTGTCTAAGCAAGTGTCCACAAGGTATGTGGTGTAAATTGAATTTATATTGTCAATGAATAAATAGATATTTAATGGGTTTTTTTATGATTAAAATTTAGCCATGCACTTAAAAAAAAAACCTAAAAATAAAACCTTTTGACTGTACAATTGTTACTTTTTTATCTATTAGTTTGGTAATGTTTTATGGACTGATGCATGTTATTTATTTGTTTTGAGTTTATTTGATACTATTTATTGTTAATTACAGGGGTAGGTGGTACCATTTTTTAATTCAGTTATACATTATAACTAAATTGTTATATAAATGAATTATACTGAATATATAATTTATTATATATTTAATTATATATACTGAAACATTACTTTCAAGTAAAATAAATAAATATTATTTAGTTAAATCACTGGTACCTTATCAAATAACCAAAATACTGTCTAAACTATAACAGCTTATATATGGGATTCAGTATATACTCCTTATTTGAAATAAATTAATACCTTTATTCAGCAGGAAAAAAGTTACAGTAAATACATTTGTGTTACAAAATTTCTATTCTGTTTCAAATAAATGCTGCTCTATTAAACTTTCTATTTATTTATATGATTCAAAAAAAAAATTAAGCAAAACTAAATTTCAACAATGATAAAAATGAGAAATGTTAGTTAAGCACCAAACCAGAATATTAGAATGATTTCTGAAGGATCATGTGACACTGGAGTAATGGCTGCTAAAAATATAGTTTTGAAAAATTAATATAACAGAATACTTTAAATCTTAATATTTCACAATATGTGTCACAGTTTTTTTAATAAGCCTTTTTGAGCAGAAAAGACTTTCAAAAACATTTAAAAATCATATATTTTTTTAAATGGGAACTGCAAAAAATTGAAAATGGGAAAATATGAAGCTATTTAATATTGTAAAATTTCCTTTAAAAATGATATACATTCAAAACAGTGAATTAAAAAAAATATTTAGCATTATTTTTCACTATTTTAGAGCAATATTTTTAACTTTTTTTCACATATTATTTGTTTTATTCTGCCTAATAACTCATATTTTTTTCATTATATCAGTTGTATTTGTTAGAAATGCACACTCACTATGGATTTTCCATCGAAAGCTCTTGACAATCCAGTCTACAGGTTAAGTAAATGTTTGTGAATATTCTGTAGGTTCAGCCTTATGCATTTCTGATGTGTTAAGTTAGGTATTAAGTTATCCATTTTAAAGTGACTAAATAAAATATGAATTGAGTTGTACCAGGAAGCGGATGTGTTGAAACTTCATGAAATTAATTGCGTTACCTGTTCCAGTCTTTTGTTTGGGATTCACGTCATGGCCAGTGTATTGACTGGTCTAATCACTACAGGGGTGTGACAATCACTGCAGTTAGATGTTGGAAAGTTTTTTTACTTATTACTTTGATACTTTTGGCACTGTTTTAAAGTGGGTTTCATTTCTGTATCTTTTAGAGGGATGGCAACCAACCGATTGGGTAGATGGGGTTTTGGATTCTGGAGCCATCTGTATTATGTGTTTTTCCTAGTCCTGCTCCTGCTGTGCCTTCCAGGCGAGTTCTGCTGTTTATATAACTGTGATCATTATACAGCTCTATTTAATTTTAGGGATTGTCCTCCTGTTTGCTCACCTATTATGCCACATTTGAGTTTACAGAATAAAGGTAGACGATGAAAATATTACGTCTATTTGCACAATGGCTTGTGTAACTTTTTTGGAGATCCAGAGGTCTTCAGTATCCTGTACATTGCATCTGGACATATAATGATAGACTGCTATTTAAAACACTTATTTGTTGCATTTATCTAACTTTGTTTTTTAATGTTTCTAATTTATCTATTTTTAAGTTTTTCCATTAAAATTATGCAATCAAGTTATGTGATAAACTATAAAAATGTCACAAGTTTGTGTAAAACCTGGTGATCATGCGATTTTGTTTTGTCTCAGTGGAAGAAATGGGACCTTTCATACAAAATTTCTTCACATGATCAATGTCACAAATCTGTCCAGCGACCTAGAAATAGTGCAGAATCATATTTACATTTTTTAATTCTGACATTTTCACTTTATTTCCAGGTTTACTCAAGTGTATATTAACTTATTTCCCATATTCTTTATATTTAGGCCCATATACAAACCCGATTCCAAAAAAGTTGGGACACTGTACAAATTGTGAATAAAGACAGAATGCAATGATGTGGAAGTTTCAAATTTCACTATTTTTTTCAGAATACAACATAGATGACATATCAAATGTTTAAACTGACAAAATGTTTCATTTTAAGGGAAAAATAAGTTGATTTTAAATTTCATGGCATCAACACATCTCAAAAAAGTTGGGACAAGGCCATGTTTACCACTGTGTGGCATCCCCTCTTCTTTTTATAACAGTCTGCTAATGTCTGGGGACTGAGGAGACAAGTTCCTCAAGTTTAGGAATAGGAATGTTGTTCCATTCCTGTCTAATACAGACTTCTAGTTGCTCAACTGTCTTAGGTCTTCTTTGTCGCATCTTCCTCTTTATGATGCGCCAAATGTTTTCTATGGGTGAGAGCCATTTCAGTACCCGGATCCTTCTTCTACGCAGCCATGATGTTATAATTGATGCAGTATGTGGTCTGGTATTGTCATGTTGGAAAATGCAAGGTCTTCCCTGAAAGAGACGACGTCTGGATGGGAGCATATGTTGTTCTAGAACTTGGATATACCTTTCAACTAGGGTTGTCATTTTCCTCTTTAGTCCGGATGACATGGTGTCCTAGTTTTCCAAAAAGAACTTCAAATTTTGATTCGTCTAACCACAGAACAGTTTTTCACTTTGCCACAGTCTATTTTAAATGAGCCTTGGCCCAGAGAAAACGCCTGTGCTACTGGATCATGTTTAGATATGGCTTCTTTTTTTACATATAGAGGTTTAGCCAGCAACGGTGAATGGCACGGTGGATTGTGTTCACCGACAATGTTTTCTTGAAGTATTCCTGATCCCATGTTGTTATTTCCATTACAGTAGCATTCCTGTAATGTGATGCAGAGCCGTCTAAGGGCCCAAAGTTCACGGGCATGCAGTATGGTTTTCTGGCCTTGACCCTTACGCACAGAGATTGTTCCAGATTCTCTGAATCTTTGGATGATATTATGCACTGTAGATGATGATAACTTCAAGCTATTTGCAATTTTTCTCTGAGAAATTGCTTTATGATATTGTTCCACTATTTTTCGCTGCAGCATTGGTGGGAATTGGTGATCCTTTGCCCATCTTGACTTCTGAGAGACACTGCCACTCTGAGAGGCCCTTTTTATACCCAATCATGTTGCCAATTGACCTAATAAGGTGCAAATTGGTCCTCCAGCTGTTCCTTATGTGTACATTTAACTTCTCCAGCCTCTTATTGCTACCTCTCCCAACCTTTTTTGGAATGTGTAGTTCTCATGAAATCCAAAATGAGCCAATATTTGGCATGACATTTCAAAATGTCTCACTTTCAACAATTGATATGTTATCTATATTCTATTGTGAATAAAATATAAGTTTATGAGATTTGTAATTTATTCCATTCCTTTTTTACTCACAATTTGTACAGTGTCCCAACTTTTTTGAAATCGGGTTTGTATATGAGCAGTAAATGTGTATTTGTATGCATTTCTCTCCTAGCGTAAAGAGGAACATCTCAGTATTATTTTAATAGGAGTGTATCTGAGTCATAGAAAACATGGGCTGTGATCACTCTGAAACACAATAGCTTCACTGAATCGACCATACAATTACAGCGCAGTCAACCTGCTGGACATGTTTTAGTCTGTCACAAAACAAAAGCCAATCTACTTACGCTTATGAATCAGCTAAATGGGCAGACAAAAAGAAAGAGATGGATAAACAGTAGCCACTCATTACAAAAACAACTACGGCATGAAGTGAAAACATAAAGGCTGATAATGCTTACCAGAGAGACTGATATTTGATAGACAAAATAATGAAGTTTCCAAAAGCTGTGTATTTATTTCTTTATTTAAAATGCCACAAATATTGAATAGATAGAGATCAAATTATGTTGTTTCTAAATTCTTATAACACGATGCATTTTCTAATGATACATTTGTTTTAATTGAATCTTTTCTGTATTTTTTCCTGCAGTTAAATCAAGCACAAATGCCACAGCAACAGTGACAGGAGCAACCACAGCTAACATTACCACAATGCATTCATCTACAACCGAAGGTCACAGTAGCTCATCAACTGTGCCATTAACAACGAGCCATGTTACTGTGCAAAATACAGCAGCAATGGTGGAAACCACAGCTACATCTTTTAACACAAGCACAACGATCGCAACAACAACATTTATGACGGAATTCCATAGCACTAATAATCGAACTCTGGAAACCACACCATACACATCCACTGAAAACAAGACTTCGTTTGAAACAACCACAAGCTTCACATCCACTCAAAACACAAATTCTTTTGAAACAACCACAAGCTTAACATCAACCGAAAACATGACTTCTTTTGAAGCAAATGCAAACTTCACATCCACTGGAAAGACAACATCTTTTGAAACAAATGTAAACTTCACATCCACTGAAAACACAACATCTTTTGAAACAAATGTAAACTTCACAACATTTACAGCAGCGGTGAGTACTACAGATACACCATCATTAGCACCACAGTTCCATTTACATCCTACACTGTAAAAAAAAATTCAAAAACAATTACAAATTTATGTAAAAAAACAAACAAAAAAAACACGGCAGCTGCAGTTGCCGGAATTTTACCATAAAAAATATGGTAGCAAAATTTTAGGTTTTACAGTTTTAACTTAAATTTACAGTTAAATACTGCAATTTCATTGACTGATATAATGTTAATACACCAACATTTTGAAGTACTGAAATCAGTTTTGAACTTTTTATAATACACTGATAACCACCAAATGCAGGTGGTGATGAGAAAGTCACATGATGAACTTAAGCCCATCACAAGTAGCATTTAAATAATAACATATATAGAAAGTGCACAGTGTCATTTACACAAATACTGAACACCATCATGGTAACACACATGTAACTTAAATGAAATAAACATTTATTAAACAACATTAGGTGTAATACACAACCCTAATATACAAAACAGAAGAAACAGTTATTTCAACAAAAAAATGCAAATTTGAAATGTAACGCAAATTACGATTATTCCCTATAAATTATACAGTCTTTTTCACTTCCAAAAACGGTATACTACCGTAAAATTACATGTAATGTCCAATACAGTTTTTCACCGTATATAGTAAGGGAATTTACTGTTATCCATTTATGGGTTTTTACTGTAGCATTTTTACTGTCTTTTACAGTTAAATTCATGGTCGTTTTTTACAGTGTACAGTATGTTGTCAGGCACCATATTAATAGACTCATTACCAATATCATCTTCAGACCGAACCATCATCCTCCGACAATATAACTGATTCAACACCACTGCTGACAACCGTTAGCCAAACATTAACACCATCTGGTAAGACATACAGTAAAAAGATCTGTCTCTGTGTGTATTCAACCATGGTTTATACTTTTCATGTTAAATTAATTTTTCCATTTCAGTCCCCTTTAATTAATACTCTTTTTTTTATTATTTAACATTCAGTCATTCTTGTGTTCCGAAAACATTTCTCAAAGCTTTTAGCATGGAGACAGTGCATAACTGACTCTTTTGTTATTTAATAGTTTTTTACTGGATGACTATATCATATGAGGTAACAGTAGGACAGCAAAGTGAAGAAAATCTCAAAACAATGGTAAGTTCAGGACTGATACTGATAATCAGTTTAATTTTATTTAATTTTATTTCTTATATCATACACATGTATTGCTACTGTTAATAATATTGAAAACCAATATCAATATTTAATTTAATTAGAATTGTATCATTACTGTCATTTATATCAGAGTTAAAACCGGAAGGACATCTAAAACAATAATAATCCAATTATCTGTCATTCTTTTAAATGCAGTAATATCACAGCTGTCTGCAATGTGTGTGTGTGTGTGTTTCAGTTTGAGTGGTTGTTCATGGGCAACTTAGACGCATGTGCAGTTTCCAGTGATAGCTCCCTATCGGTGATGTCACAGTCAAGAGACAGCATATTTCTCAACAGGTTTTATGATGTGCTCACCAGGTGATGTAAACTGTGGTGACCGTAGTGATAATTGCATTTATGAATGTTCATAGTTGAGGCCTTTTGTACATATTAGTACTTTAAAACCTAATAATATCTGTGCTTTGGAAAGTTGTGTAGTAAAATAGGCTTGCCTTTTGTCTTTTCTGCAGTTCAGATGCAGAGAAAACTGGCCTCTTTGAGGTAAGTACAGATTCAGGAGTCATGGAAAGCAGCACATAAGATTTATATAAGATTTAAAAAGACAAAATAAAAATATTCTTTTATTTTCCAACTTTAGGCCATGGAGTTCACATGTGAATCAAAAAATATTACAAAGTTAGTATCAATTGCTGCGCTAACCCTTTTTTTAAACATATTCAAGCAATACACTAAGTGCTTTTACTTCAATACACTTCTCTTACATCATCCTGGTGCCTTCTGACAGGAATGCACGATGCAATATTCTTCTGAAGCTGAGAGCACCTGTCAGTGTTTGCTGCATTCGAGACATAATGAGACTGACAGTGGAAAGTTTCGTTGTGGTGGGACAAATAGAACGAGTGGGTTAGTAAATCCTTCCTTTCTAAAATTAATTTATTAATAATAATGATTATTATACATTGAATATTTTGGCTTAGAATGTATTAATATTTCATATTGTTTAATATAGAGCTTAAAAATAATATCTTGTTGGTTTCTTTTATTAAAATTCAGACACAAGGAGCAATGTCCATTAATATAGAAAGATTCCTTTTTCCTTTTCTTTTTTTTAAAGTTTTGCATATTTTGCAGTAAAATACAAAATTGTACTATTTTAATATTATATAGCCTTTCTAAAAGATGTGAGTGTTTGACTTGGATGGATATGTTTTTTTCACAGGTGTGTGTGTGGATGACATAACACAGTTCTTAGCTGGACAATATGACAAATGCAATGAGACAGTCAAAGTGACTGAAGATGTATGTAGTGCAAAACCACAGAACATCTCGTGGTAAGTTTAGACTTAAGCTGGAAAAAGATGGTACCATGTACCATGCTTAAATTATTGCTATTTGAGAATGGTACAGCCTAAATTCATATTGTTTTCTGTCTCATTTCTTGTTTTTTTTTTTTGTAGTGGAAACAGTACAAATGTGATTTTTCCGTTGGATACTGGTGTTCAGGAGATCTGTCCCACTATCCCACGTAAGGCTTCTTTTATCATCTTTAATAAACCTTCTGTGTGCTTTAGATTCAATATATTTAATTGCTCAGAACATACAATGCTAATAAACAACTACACATTTACGATCATTGTGCCATTATGTTTTATCTTAATCTTTGAATTTTTCCCTAAAGCACTGCCAACATGTAATTGTTCCTCACACTGCAATAACTCAGGTAAGACAAGTTTATCACGTAAAGAGTCTGCAAATGCACAATAAACTGCTTTAAATATAAATCAGATCAAATGTTATATTGACACGTCCTCCTCTATTTTAGATTTCTACTATTACCATTTTAACATTGCTTCGTCCACTGAAAATTTATTCGTGGAATACACATATCCTAACTACTGGAAAGACCAGTACATAAGTATCAAGGTTATTATTAAAGTCAAGTCGCTGGATGTCTATTCATAATTTACATACTGATTTGTAAAAGTTTTGTTGATCCCTAAATTGCTTTTTGTTATTTTATTTTTCGACAGGTTTATCAGTTGTTGAATCACTCAGCATGCAGCAACACTGCGTGAGTAATGACCATTTTTACTGTGGCTTTTTACTTTCAAATACAAAATGTACATTTATTTGCCAAAGCAGTTCATGGTGCAGCTATTGTGGTCATCGTTGCTGATATCGAACCCATGATACTCTTCCAGCTGAACTGCAGGATATACTATTATGATAAATACTATAATAAAACCATAATGCATTTTTAACACTCCTCTTTTATTTCTGCATTTCAGATCTGCATGTAACAGTGTGCAAACTTTCAGAAATCACATTCAGGTAAGTTATCATGAAAGTAAGAGATGAATGGTACGAATCTTTTGGTCGATGAATGGTACGGATCTCTAATTTGCAATTCGGACTTCTGCAGGATGTAGGTGTGAATGATTGCATAGAAAGGTATGTTGAGTCTCACTGCAGCATGATTTTATGGTAAAGTTTGTTCTACAGTTGATGGGTGGTTAATGTACTGCTCCTTCCTCTCTGGGCCAAGTACTTGTCAAGTTATAGTGAAACTAGACAGAGCAATGGACCTGTGTGATGTTCACACAGCTGTAGAGGCCATCTTTGAACCTCAGAAAAACTTCACCTTCGACGGAGTTGTGAGCAGAGTAGGTAAGTGTCTTTTGTAAACATAGCTCTATATCAAATCACTTTCTGAAAATATATCTGATGACATACTTGTGATTATTTTCAGCTATCTGCTCTTATTCGTTGGATCCTTTAAGAGATTATTTAATATGGAAGCCTTCTTTGAGTTCACATTTCAGTTCTGAAGACTTCTGTATGAAGTCAAAGACAGAAAACTTGTTGACAGATTACTGGTTAGTAAAGTCATATATGTCAGTAGATGTATGTATGCTGTTTGTATTTATTAGCAATATTGATCTGCCACAAACACATACAGTATACAGTATATGTACTGTAGGTGCTCAGTATATATATATATATATATATATATATATATATATATATATATATATATATATATATATAATCCTAAAAACTTTAACACACACACACACACATACACACACATTGCGGTTATTGTTCTATGGGTTAATTCCATCATTTTTAGAAAAAAACAAACAAACACCATTTAATATGTTTTTTAAGCCTTTTGAGTTATGGGGACACAGGAAGTGTCCTCATAAAACACTTTCACATTGTAATACCTGTGTCGTACGAATTTGTGTCCTCATAAACCACATAAATATGCACATACACACACACACACACACACACACACACACACACACACACACACACACACACACACACACACACGTGTATATCCGTATTGATTTCATATGTTTACAGCTTAACAGGGTTGATAGAACGTGTGGAGACTGGGAGTATAGTCATTCCCCTGAATGGCAGCTGTAATTCGTCTACACCCACGTTCCAAACCATTACCACAACGTCTCCATCTTTCACAAGTGCCTCGCTCTCGAGCACAACCACCACCAGTACTACAGTCTCCACAACAGAGTCCAACTCTGTGAATGGAACAAGTTCACCTGCTAATGTAACAGCCTCAGGTAATTAAATACTGTACAACCAGGATATGTGAGGGCACATTTAACCCCAAATCTTTTCAAAGAACAATAATCATTTAAAAAATTATATCGTTAAAATGCAGTAAAATGCATTCATACAATTTAGTTTGGAGACCAATTCTCACTATTAACTGCAACTTTTGCTTTGATTAACTACTAATATTCTGCTTATTAATAGTTAATAAACTAGTTGTTAAGTTTAAGTATAGGGTTAAGGGATCTAAAATACAGTCATGCAGAATAAAGCATTAATAAGTGATTTATAAGTACTAATAAACAGCCAATATTGTAGTAATATGCATGCTAATAAGCTAAATAAACTATTTAAGAAAGAATTGGTCTTCAAAATGTTGCCCTGTTTAATTAATTTTTTTGTTCGAAAAACTGAAGCCTATTTTAGGATGAAAATGTTTTTTTTATTTTTTATATTGTGAATTTTTTTTTATGACAGTTAGGCCAATAATAAATGCAGTACAATTTGTTTTAAATAAGCTTAAATTAAAGGCAATGCAATAAACAGCAACATGATAAATGAATATTATAAAAATAATTTTCTTGCATTACAATACTGACAGTGACTTTTTTTTGCAATACAGTAATGAAAATTGATAATAACGTCCTAGGTTTTATTTTATAATATTCAATTTCATTCCTGATTTTGGGGGGTAAAATGTGACATGTTCTTGACCGGTTTAATGAGATTAACCTTGTTACAGTCACAAATTCGGTGTAATTATTAATGCTGTTTATATGATGAAAAGACAAAGAAGTGTTAAAAAAATTATTGGGAATCAATCCATTTTGACCTCTTTTTCTTTGTCTAGTGTCCACAACCACGTCTGGGGCATTAGATGCTGAAGGACTGTTGAAGTTGAGTGCAAAAGCCTCGTCTTTAAATGCCACGGAGCTGGAGCAGATCATATCACAGCTGGAGTCACTCCTCTCTGTGCCCAACGTCAGCCTGGATCTGGGAAACACCTCCGTCAATATTATCAACAACCTCCTCCATGTTCCTGTAGATGTAATGACTCCGTTCTCAAAGAGGTGAGACACACTCATCTATGACCAGATTTATTATTATTTTGTCCCATTTATTATGACATAATAGTAAAAGAATTGAGTCAAGCCTTAAAAAGGCCAACGCAGAAATAACATTAACCTAAATTAAGCTTTAACTGTATATAAGATTCTGTAAATAATATAATCTGTATACAGTCAAGGTGTTTGTCTCTGGTTACTAGGGCCATTGGGATTGTGGACACAGTGGGTCTTAAACTGGTTGCATCAGGGACGAGTCAGTCAATACTTTCACAAGCACTGGCTCTGACAGTGAAGAAAGTCGATGGGACCAACTTTCAAGAGACGTCCTTCTCGTTAATCGAAACATCTAATGTGCAGGTAACATTTCCATCATTAATTCTGATTCAACTTAATTCATCATTTTACAGACTATATATAATGGAAATGCTGCAGCTTGGTAGCTAATGTAGAATAAGAGAATAAAAATATAGGTACAGTTTTTTTTGTTAATATGTAGGCTGGCCCTATACTGGTTTGATTGTCATGAAATTATTAATAACAATAATTATTAAATTTAATTTAATTAAACTAATATTCTGAGTATCTCAGAGTAGCCTTTGCCAGGTTAACTGCTTTCATTATAAACATTTTTGACAATGATCAATTTTATACCACTTTATATAATTATCATGGCTGTACAGAGTACGCTACACAAATGAAGTGATGAAACTGTACATGCTGATGAGTTCAATGATTTGGGTATTATGGGTCAAAGCACCTAATTTGGTGTTGCTGTGTTTGGCATCTCAGATTCGTAGTTACCCCAGCATGGAGATTGAAAACATCATGGTTCAGGTTCGGTCCACTCTTCTGGCTTCAATCTTCCTCCCAGCATCCCTCACACAGAATCTCACGGCAGAACAGCAGCGGCTCGCATCCAGAGTCCAGTTCAGCTTCTTCCAGAAGAGCACCTTCTTCCAGGTCTGAGACAGAGTAATGCTTTTATTTCAAAATAATTGGCTTTGACTGCCATTATGCAGATTACTGCTGTATATTTGAAAACTGCAGGATGGTGTAAAGTGAACTGATAGGATATATGACTTAGTCTTGATATTATTTGGCTAGCACATCTCAAAACATATGCTTGTACTGCTGCAGTTGTGCTAAAAGCTTTAGTTTAATTCATGTGAACTTGATCAGAGCCACACGTTTCTCTGAACGCTTTTTTATATATTTCTTTGTAGGACAAAAATTTGGGTAAAAGTAAACTAAACAGCGGGATTGTGGGTTGCAACGTGGGTAACCTGAGCATCTCTGGTCTACAGAAGGAAGTGCTGATATCCCTGCGAAACACAGAGACCATTCCGGTCAATATAAATAACATTAGTATCCCAACAAATAAAAGATACAATGCTTCAATACAATGCTGCTTTCTTCTCTTACTCCCTTTGAATTCCTCCACAGGCTAACTATAAAGCTTCCTGTGTATTCTGGGACTTTGGATTAAATGGTATATTTTCTTTTTAAATATTCACTTCTTTACCAAATAGATAGACAGTTTTACAAATAGATTTTGGTGTTGAATCGTGTGTTTTAACCATTGGTTATTGGTTCACAGGTGGCTCGGGTGGCTGGAATCGTTCTGGATGCCGTGTGCTGAATTATTCTGCTGAAGAAACCCAGTGCGCCTGTAATCACCTTACCAGCTTTGGTATTCTGCTAGTAAGTCACAGCACAAAGAATATAAATGACCTGACAGTTCCTTGCTTAATATTATATTTCGATATTTAGAGGTTATTTAGAATTGTGTTTTGCCTGACAGGACATTTCCAAGACTCCCATCTCTGGACTGCATGCTGAAATCCTGACATACATCACATACATAGGATGTGGCATCTCCGCTATTTTCCTCTCTGTCACCCTGCTCACATATTTGGCCTTTGAGTATGGATCCCCCTGACCATTGGAGACTTACCATTTACCTTTGATTCAATTTAATCTATCTGTCTATATAATACTTTTTTTTTGTCTCATGATAGTAAACTGCGCAAAGACATCCCGTCTAAAATCCTAATTCAACTGTGTTTGGCCTTGCTGCTGCTAAACCTGGTGTTCCTATTGGACGCCTGGCTGGCTCTGTACCCAGATGCTGTGGGTCTTTGCATCTCCACTGCTTTTTTCCTGCATTATTTCCTCCTGGCATCCTTTACGTGGATGGCACTGGAGGCCTTCCACATGTATCTGGCCCTGGTCAAGGTGTTCAACACCTACATCTCCCGCTTTATGGTCAAGATAGGACTTGCTGGATGGGGTAGGTGGCTGATTTGTTACTTATATTTTATGTCATGTTTTATCTTTGAAGGCTGCTTTGTTGAATTGTTTTTTTAAAAAAAAACATTTTATTTCTTTAAAGGCATTCCTCTCGTCGTAGTCATAATTGTCATAGCCGTTAACAAAGACAACTATGGCCTTGTGACATACGGGAGATTTGGAAACGGAGCGACTGATGATTTGTGAGACACCCCAATCCCAATTTTTTTCTCAGCACTACATCAATATAAAATAGATTTAAAAAACGATATTCCATATAGATTATATAAAATATAAAAATTATTTGTAACATTTTAATGTCAAGTTAAACTCTGAATATGAATGAGGAAACATTACAGATTTCTTTTAATGCTCTTTTTGTAAATTTCGTTTTCTCTCTACAGTTGCTGGATAAAAAACGACATTGTCTTCTATGTTGCTGTGGTGGCGTACTTCTGTCTTGTCTTCCTGCTAAACTTCATCATGTTTATCGTGGTGATGGTCCAGCTGTGTCGCATTAAGCAGCAGAACCCTCACAATGTGCAGAATCGCAGCAGCTGGCAGGAGATGCGCAGTGTAGCTGGACTCTCCATGCTTCTGGGCCTCACCTGGGGCTTCGCTTTCTTCGCCTGGGGTCCTGTTAACCTGGCCTTCATGTACCTGTTTGCTATTTTTAACACTTTACAAGGTGGGTCCCAATTTGCAAACATGCCCTACTGTTCTTGAAAGGCTAAATTGACCCCTAATTTCCTAAAAAAATGTCTCTGGTATTACTGTGCACTTGAGAATTATTATAAAGAAAAGTAAAAGTCTATTTTAATAATCTTATATCAAAATATAATAACTTTCTCCACTTTAAAACTACTTTTCAGCTAGGGACTTTCAAACCAGTGTGTCTGAAGAGGTTCCCTTGGGGAAAAAATATATAATTTAACAAATGATATTATTTAGGAATGTCAAAGATAGCTGTAAACTCACTGTACAACTGTATTTATAGTGAAACACCAATACAAGTATCTCTTAAAGGGATAGCTCACCCAAAAATGAAAATTATGTCATTAATGACTCACCTTCATGTCGTTTCAAACCCGTAAGACCTCCGTTCATCTTCAGAACACAGTTTAAGATATTTTAGATTTAGTCCGAGAGCTCTCAGTCCCTCCATTGAAACTGTGTGAACGGTATACTGTCCATGTCCAGAAAGGTAAGAAAAACATCATCAAAGTAGTCCATGTGACATCAGAGGGTCAGTTAGAATTTGTTGAAGCATCGAAAATGCATTTTGGTCCAAAAAAAACAAAACCAAATGACTTTATTCAGCATTGTCTTCTCTTCCGTGTCTGTTATGAGCGCGTTCAAGTGTAGTGATATCTGGTTCACAAACCAATCATTCGATGTAACCTGATCTTCTTGAACCCGTTCACCAAATCGAACTGAATCGTTTGAAACGGTTCGCGTCTCCAATAAGCATTGATCCACAAATGACTTTTTTAATGTGGCTGACACTCCTTCTGAGTTCAAACAAACCAATATCCCGGAGTAATTAATTTACTCAAACTGTACACTGACTGAACTGCTGTGAAGAGAGAGCTGAAGATGAACACAGAGCCAAGCCAGATAATGAACAAAACATTGACTTGTTCTCGAGTCAAGAACCGTTTCTGTCAGACGCCTCCGATTCCAGAACCGAGGAGCTGATGATACTGCGCATGTGTGATTCAGCGTGAAGCAGACCAACACAGAGTTCCTGAAGCAAACTGAATCTTTTGATGATTGATTCTAAACTGATTCTGTGCTAATGTTATGAGCGCGGGTAAACCGAAGGCTTGAATCAAGGGCAATCATCGCCAATGGCATCATTACGTCGAGCACAAAAGAACCGGTGAACCGTTTTCTTCAACGGTTGTTGAATCGAACTGTCCAAAAGAACCGAACTTCCCATCACTACTGTTGATCCGAAAACCGATGCGACCGGTTCTTGACTCAAGAACGATCTTTCTCAATATTTCATTCGTTATCTGGCTCGGCTCGGTGTTTGTCTTCAATGCTCTCTTCACAGCAGTTCATATTCCAGGATATTGGTTTATTTTACATCAGAGGGAGTGTCAGCCACGTTAAAAAAGTTCACAGTTTAAGTCATTTGTGGATTAATGCTTATTGGAGATGCGAACCGTTTCAAACGATTCAGTTCGATTTGGTGAACTGGTTCAAGAAGATCCGGTTACATCGAATGATTCGTTCGCGAAACAAGATATCACTACAATAGAACGCGCTCACAACAGATCCGGAAAAGAAGACAATGCTGAATAAAGTCGTAGTTTTTGTTATTTTTGGATCAACATGTATTTTCGATGCTTCAACAAATTCTAACTGACCCTCTGATGTCACATGGACTACTTTGATGATGTTTTTCTTACCTTTCTGGACATGGACAGTAGACCGTACACACAGTTTCAATGGAGGGACTTAGAGCTCTCGGACTAAATCTAAAATATCTTAAACTGTGTTCCAAAGGTGAACGGAGGTCTTACAGGTTTGGAACGACATGAGGGTGAGTCATTAATGACATAATTTTCATTTTTGGGTGAACTATCCCTTTAATTCCCTGAAAATTTTGTCTATAGCACAAGTGGACATAAAAAAGAACTTATTAGAAAAAAAACACTCAATATATATAAATAGTCAATATTTTCCAGATTATAATTTAAGTGAATGTAATTCATTATTAATTTATTTAATTCATTTTAATGAATTAATTTAATAAATTGAACATTAATTTGATACATTTTAATAAGCACATTTCATTTATTTGACTTTGGGTGACACATATCAGGGTTTATTTTTAGTGTTCTGATGGAATGTTGATGCTAGATTGTACCTGTCCCCTCACAGGATTCTTCATCTTTGTGTTCCATTGTGCCATGAAAGAAAATGTCAGACAACAGTGGAGGACATACCTGTGTTGTGGCAGCCTGAGACTGGCAGAAAACTCAGGTAAGGGGCCTTTGGAAGTTCATGCAAATGCCTGCCTTGCTTTTATGCAGAGTGTTTATCTAATTACCGCCCTTCCATCTTTTACACAACAGAATGGAGTCGCACAGCAACTCAAGAGAAAGACAAAGCCTCCAAGAAAAGAATGTTTTCAATCCGCTCAACGAATTCTAACAATTCTCGTTCATCTTTCCTGAACCGTGACAGCTTGGCATCTGATATGCCCATGGATGTTGGTGAGTATTACGTGCTAGACGGACGGAGTGTGTTAATCATCTTTCCGCATGTTTATAACCTGAAAATTCCTAGTTGAAACAGCAGGTGATGCTAACTTATATTTAAATGGTAGAATAAGAAATGTTGTATTTCTACATTGGCCAGATTGATTCTGTTGTGAAAGAAGTGCATAAATTAAGCTGTTTGTCTGTGATTGCAGGAAATCCAGTGGATGACAGGATAATAACTGCAGCAGAAAAGACCAGCTCAGGTTCTGACATGGTATTGAACGAGGTCAAAGGTCATAATGAATAAACCGATCACAGCCGGACTGAGTGTATGTGCATGTACAGTATGCATGTACTATGTTTTAATGAGTCACTATATTTCACTGGTATTTTAAATTTACATAAAGTATTGCATGTTGTATATTCAACAGAAATATTCCTTAATTAAATAAAATATATCGAAAGAAGTTGTAGACTGCCTGGTTGATAATTTCACAAAGTCTTTTTTCACAAACACACATGTCCATTCAGTCCACAACATACTGTAATCACAACAAATGATGGTGCATAGAATTTTCAATATTTATGAATTATTAAGAAAGTTCTGAAGGCCCCAATGTTGCTTTACAAAAGCACATTCTCCAATCTGATTGGTTGCCTGCTAACACAGTTTCCATGAAAAAGATTTCAGATCTGCCCACAGTTTCCACAAAAATATTAAGCAGCATATAGCTTTTTTCATCAATAAATAAGAAATGTTTATTGTGCATTAAATGTTTCATAAATGTAAAATATTTCACATTATTACAGTTTTATTGCATTTTGATCAAATAAATGCCTTGGCGAACATAAGAGACTTCTTTCAAAAACATAAAAAACATATTACCAACCCCAAACTTTTGAACGGTAGTGTAAAAAATCAAGAAACTCTGAACTGTGATTGATCACTTAACATGTCACTCAGACATCTACTTAATGTTCAATTAGGCGGTTCTAACAGATAAACATGTCAAAAGTCCTAATATGTGAGACTAGCATGAGGCTTAATTTATTCACAAGTTTGCATGTTCATATAATTCTTGAGCATATGAAGCAGGTTGGTTTGGTTTCAAGTTTCTGCTCTCGCATCTAATGAACTCTAGGAGATAAAGCTGGGGTGATGGATGGATCCCACAACAACAGTCACAAGTGTAAGGTAAGCAGCTGTTTATACAGTATATCCTTGAATGAGGTGAATATGCTCCTTGCGTTTGAGAGTTTATGACAAAAAGACATTCCTTCAGATGTTATAAGAAATGCCAAATGTTTAAAGAGATCTCCATATCTAACATCCATCTGGATCTTTCTCCAGTTACACTTAATCAAATCTGTTTACTTTGGTCTACTAGGTCACTTGTGCTTACTGTCAGAGAGTTAATTTTAACAGGCCCAAAGTTCAACTGTCTTGTGCAATATAAGACTGGCTCATCCTGGATTTATTACAGCGACTGGTTAGAAAAGCAACTACACGCTCAAGAGTAGATACACCAGTAGATGATGTTGAAGAGAAGATATGCCAGTGGAAAGATGATTCTGGAGTATGAGTCAATCATGTAGCTGTTGCTCATTATGAATCTGATGTTTTTGCCGACTGAACGTTTCCTCCAGAGTCTTGTGCCTTCGGTGGGTGGAGGCTCAGTGGAGGAGGCTCTGGGTGGGATGGTCCGCGTCGTGCTGGGTGTTGTGGGGAGCTCGGGGAATGGCGATACATCTATGTCATCGTGAAAACAGCCATCATAGGCCATAGCCTGGGTTGCATCGTAGGAAACTGGAAGCTTTGGTAGGAAGAGAAATGCAAGAAAGTTAATATCTGTTATGGACCACAAACAACAGTGATAAAAATGTATATTATTTTATATTAGAATTATACATTGAAGTCAAAGTAAAATGCCATTTACACCCCATTTGATTTAACATTGTAAAGCCAAAATTAATTAATATGGGGTTTCCTTCAACCATTGCAAGAATTTGCTTTACATTTTTCATTTGCTTTAAATTTTTATTATTGTTAATATTTTGACCATGGTTTCAAAGGTAAAGTTTTGTTAGGCTAATTCAATTAAATTGTTTTAATTTAAATGACCCATTTGGCCCATGGCTCTCAAAATTTATAAATAAAAATAACTTTATATTATTTATGAATGCATATCATTGTTCTTATTGTTATAGTATTGTGACAGAAACTATGGTTAACAAGGTAAATTTTTGCTAGGCCAATAAATTTATGTTGCATTTCAATTTGGTAATAAAAGTATCCAAATATTTATTTATAATGTTTTATTTATGAATTAATAATTTTATTGCTTTCAAAATATCTGATTATTTTAGCATTCAAATTAAGTTGTTTTAATTTTGTTAATATAAATTCTAATTAAAATGTATGTAATTATATTGTTGTTAATTATATTGAAGCTACTATGATAAACTTTTGCTTGAATTTGTGTTGCCTTAAAATTACCATAGAGGGCGATGTGTAGCTTAAAAGTGAATATTCAATCTTGGTCATATAACCAGAGCAAATATCACCACATACAATCTCTGATGAGTCCGTGACCCTGACCTTTCCTTTCTGAAGTTTTTTCATCTCTTCCACTGTAGTGAAGTAGTTCACGGCAGCATATTCAATGACCGACAGGAAAACAAAGAGGAAACTGGCCCAAAGGTAAATGTCCACAGCCTTCACATAAGACACCTGAGGCATTGATGCTGAGACGCCTGTTATTATGGTAGACATGGTCAAAACGGTTGTGATTCCTGTAGGAGATCAAAAGAAACAGAGTTTATCAAGCAAATAATGTTTCCATCTATTGCATTTCACACAGTGAGTCACAGTGAGTCCCCAGCAGATAATGGACGTTCAAATTGGGTGTGAAAGGAAATTACAAGTTCTTTAAATTAGTCATTGTTTATTACAAATTTGTACACATACAGAGCAGGTTGCAACAGTCTCTCTATAGTCCTTCTTAAGAAGGCATACAGGAAGACACACATTATGTGGACTACTACTTCAATTCTGTTGTGACTCTCTCTGGGCTTGATGTCATCAGCGTGTGAAAAGAGCAACTTCCTGGCTGCGTGTCTATCGCCTGCTGGCCTGACTATCAAGGTATTTTTGAGGTCATTTAATTCTGTTCTCTCTATACCAGTTTGTACTTGTTCCTGTAGAGCGTAATAACCAGAGAGAACAAAGTAAATACACACAGCTCACTGTTACCAACCCACCTGAGGCGATAATACAGGTCACAAGGTCTAACGTTAAATCTAACAAGTTAAATAGAACAAATTTCTAAAATTAGGATGTTTCTTCTGGAGATATACCTAGAGAGACACGGGCCGGGACGGCTCTCCTGTCGATCCAGAAGGACACCCAGGAGAGCATGACCATTAGCATTGTGGGAAAGTATGTCTGCAGCATGAAGAAGAATATGTGTCTCCTGAGGATGAAGTTTATGTACAGCCTGTTATACCAGCCTGGGAGAAACAGAAAGTACGGGACATTTACAACAGATACTAATGCGAAAAAAAGGAAAGAACAAAATAAAACCTTATCACAAATGAAAAAGGCATCATTCTCAGGATATGTGTTGCTCAATGACTTACTGTTGATGTATTTAACAGCATAATGAACTTAAACATATAATTTCATACATGTTAGATGATTTAGTTAAAAGAACTTTAAGGAATAGTTCACCCAAAAAAGAAAATTCTGTCATTAATTACTCACCCTCATGTCATTGCAAACCTATAATACATTTGTTTATCTTCTGAACAAAAATTAAGAAATTATTGATGAAATCCGAGAGCTTTCTGACCCTATTCAAGGTCCAGAAAGGTAGTAAAGACATTGTTAAAAACAGTCTATGTGGCATCAGTGGTTCAAACATAATTTTATGAATCGACTTTGTGCGCCAAGAAAACAAAAATATTGGGCCCTATTTTAACAATATAAGCACATGGTCTAAAGCGCACGGCACATGTACATTCAGAATCATGTCCGGATCCACTTATGCTAGTTTAACAACGAGAAAATGGTTGGCGTGCCCGGGCGCATGGTCTAAATGGGTTGTCACTATTCTCTTAGGGTGTTTTTGGGGCGTAACGTGCAATAAACCAATCAGAGTCTCATATCCCTTTCCCTTTAAAAGCCAGTTGCGCTTGCGCCATGGCGGGTTAGCTGTTTACATGGTGGAATGTAATTTTTCATTTTTATAATGTTAATGTGCTGTTTCGTGTCCATTGTGTCTAATAAGCAAAGTTTACACGCGTTGTGCACCCGCCTGTAGGCGCATATTACTAGCGCGCTCTTTAAATAACAAAGAAAAAATATTGCGCCAGACTTTTGACCAGGTTTGACTTGGTCTATGGCACAATCTATTTTCAGTTCCTCAAAATAGCAACGTGCCAACAATGCACCTGAACACACTTATTTATTAGACCAGCACGCCCATGAGCGCACAAATGGGTGCAAATGAATTTGCTATTTAAACAACATGGCGCAGGATGGGAAAATGAGAACTGCGTCAGGCTGAAACCGCATTGCGCCGGGTGTATGATAGGGCCCAATGACTTTATTCAACTTTATTCAATTATTTTGGGTGAACTATGCCTTTAGATACAGAATTAAAATTATATAAATATTCAGAAAATAAATATTTATTTAGTTTAAATTTAATTGTAATAGTTTAAGAATAAATAAATAAAGTCTTTAGGGAAATTTCTTAAATGTTAACTTTATTTATGCATTTTCTACGAAATATGTGACATTAGTCCCTTTCACACTGTAATACCAGTAAATTGCGTAAAATTACTGGAAGTACTTTACCGGTAAATAAAAAAAATTTGCTGTCCACACAGGCAAGGACGTTACATCTTTTTACTCTTTAATGGCTGTGCTTCCCGGTGTTGTGTTTCAAATATGGAGGGGTATATGCAGTCTGTTTTTGGTGATGTATTAATTTTTGTGTCAAACTTTCACATTCATGCAGTGCTTTTTTTCCAGAGACATCGTATTAGGCCCTGTCCCAAATCGCATCCTAAACCCTTGTGGTCTTCCTCTGAGTCTACACTTCTGTGATATAATGCCACTTTGGTCGGCATCGAGGGTGCATATAGCAGCCACAAAGGGGACACTCATAAGCACCCATTCTGAAAGCTAAAATGATGAATGGGACACCCTACGGTCTGATGGACTTAACAGACACGCACACAGCAGGCCACTGTAAGTGTGCAAGACTGCAAATGCACATGAAGTGTGCCATTTGGGACAGGGCCTTAGACGACTTCAAACCGATCGTGGGGTAAATGCGTCATCTGTGACAGAATGTTATGACTGGCCAAGAGTAGACGTCTTACGTCAGCCCAAGAAATCAAGGGAAATAAAAACACTGCACATATCCAACCGTTTCACCCAGGAATGCTGGGAAATCTCTTTTTCTGCACTCTCTGTTGGTTTACTGTAATGAAGCACATGGTAGTACGGTAATAAAAAGCATTCAGAAGGAAGTGAAGCACACATACCAGTGCTGCTGTAGAAGGCTAGCCCGAAGGAAGGGTGGAATTCTTCAATAAAAAACTGCGAGAGTGCAATCTCGTCAGTCCTTAATGAATCGTTCCCATTCTTCCAATAGAGCATGAGGTCGTTCTCATTGTATGCGTCTTCAAGAGAGCAAAAAATTAAATATGGGAAGGGAGTGGGGAGGTGTGAGACAGCAAACTCTCTTTGAAGATACATGGGCGGCACTCCTCAGAGGAGAGAACACAGAGGATGCAAAACCAGCTCTGTCATCTCTCCTCAGAAGCTGAGGCCCATGTAATTCTGTGTGTCATGGGTGAAAGAGACAGACATATGCAACTTTGAACCATTTCTTCTGTGCAATTATTTTATATCTGCAGCAATGGAGCTTGCATGAATCAGATAATGAATCAGATTAAATATAACTGTTGCTAGATGTTGGTGAAAACTACCAAAATTAAAAAAGGGTAATATGATACACCACTAGCATGCCCGAAACATATAAAAATTACTTTACTATTAGTACTATTAGACTAGTTCACCCAAAAATAAATATTATGTCATCATAATCACATAAAATTGTCTTTTTTTCCATTTCACACATTAGGTTAATGTTTACGCTACTCTTCTGACATATTAAAGAGAGAATATAGTGACTAGTAAAAAAATCATAAAGCACCATCTGTATACTGTTATAACATTATTGTCTACTAATATTATTTAAATGAGCTTTTACTAAATAAGATTTTTTTTTGTTTAAGTTTTACCATTTTGTTTGTTGTTGTTGTGTGTGTGTGTATATATATATATATATACAGTATAAATAATAAAATTTATTAAAATTAATTAATCCTACATAGAAAGATATATACATACAAAGTATATATATATATATGTATATATATATATATATAATGTGTGTGTGTGATTAATTAATTTTTATTGCAGTTTTAGTAGTTTTCGTTACATATATAAATTTTAACTTATTTATATTAGTTATGTGCCAAGACTACTCTCTTTTCTTTCTTTTTTTTCTTTTTTTTACAAAAGTTTACAAAAAAATTTATTCTTACTGACCCCAAACTTTCAAACTGTTGTGTATTTTCATTATAAAAGCTGTGAACTTCCTGCTAAATTTCATCTTATGCGCTCCACAGAAGAAATGAAGGCGAGTAAAAGATGACATATTTGTCTTTTTTGGGTGAACTATCCCATAAACACAACATGCTGCAGTATATTTAGGATATGTTTACAGCTATACTTAGAGCATGTTATTTGACTAATTATTTCTTGTACTCAGTTGATAGAGCTTATGTTGAGTGTACATGCACACACAGACTGTCATACTCACAACTCTCCAGCTCTAGAGAGCAGTTCTGTGTGTCTAGAGGGAACCTGCTGAAGTCCATAGAGCAGAGAGCCGTCACTGTGATTCTGTAATTCACAATTCAGGACAGCCTTAACAAATCACTTACGGTTAGACTGAAAAAGCCTCTTTAAAATTTAGACGTGATCATGTGCTTAGCAAAACATCAAATCAAGGAAACAATTCCGATGAATTAAATTGAAAACTGATCCTGTGCATGAACTGGCTCAGGCACACCTGATCATACACACAAGCCTACACTTGCCATACACGCAGTTAATTCTTTGAAAAAAATATTGTCCAACTATTGTTAAGAAGTATAACTGTCACTCACGTTTTTGAAGATAGGCTTGAATGTGCATGATACTAACCTACATTTTTATAATTCATGACTGAAAACATTTTGTAACATGGTATTGATGTACCATTTACATGGTAATGCAATGTCTGATTTTAAAATGGGTTTTAAAGGATGAATTTTGAAATTTTAAGTTTTCAGTTGATATATAACTTCTGATGATTTCTCAAATGTGATAGAGAAAAAGGCAACGAAGAAGTCTTTTTTTTAAACAAAGGTCAAAACTCCTGTTATAATTTAGATTTTTGAGGGTGCACTCTTGTCATAAATTGATCTATTAATTTTCCTACATAATTTTTAACAAAATTAGATATGATTAGATTTGATTGTAATATAGTGAAGTAAAGCTAGGCGTCCCGTATTCGGGACGGGGTGACAGTTAAGGGGTTAAACGAAAACCATGCCTTATTTGTCAGGTAAAGTAAACAAATTGGTCACTATGGAAGCATATGGGTAGCAATATTCAATTTGAGATGTAATATGCAAAATTACAATGCAATATGTAAATTGAAAAGGCATTTCTGTATTTACATTTACATTTTCCAATACATTTGTGCAACGTTTGGTGCAAAATGAAAATGAAAATTAAATTTCATAATTTTCATTTGGCATTTCATACACCAGTTTTAATATGTAAAATGAATATTAATTTTAACGCTTTATAAGTTGCAAAATTAAAATGAAAATGTATTACAGAAATGATTAGATATGTATAACATGTTCAAGCAAAAACTGTGGCAAAATTATCATTTAAATGCTATTTTTCTTAAATGCATTAACACTCACATTCAAGACACTTACGATTGCATTTTCATTCAATCTCCCACAATGAATGTAGCAAAATTCAATGTGCACATTGAAAATGCATTCCGAGCCGATCAAGTGTCCGCCCCCTCCCGCCATGTCAATCACTGCGTGAACAAGGCGGGGCTTGCAGAAGATCAGAGACTCAAATCTCAAGAAGAGGATTCAAGTGAGAGAACATGGACAAGACAGTTGGCCCGTGTACGTTTTGATAATTTTATTTCATAAATTTAACTATATTTATTTCCACTTCACTGTTATCCAAGGAGACAGAACTATTTGCACTGTTTTTATCAGTGGGAAAATATTTATACAATACAGTATATACAACCTAGAAATAATTTAACGGGGTCTCTTGCAGGTCTCAGCAGCACGAATTATGTGCCCAGCTACATCTGATTCAAATATTATGCTAATTAACAGTGAGTGTAGTTTCAGACATTACAGTGCTTCACTTGCACTGACTCTTATTCTGCCTGAAAGAATGAAAAGACCGAGCTTAAGGTGGAGCGATTCGACCAATCAGATGAAAGCAGCGTTTCAGCTCCGCCCACAAGTGCGAATGAAATATTGAAGCCATAAACTGAAATGATCAAAACGTACACGGACCAACTGTCTTGTCCATGTTCTCTCACTTGAATCCTCTTCTTGAGATTTGAGTCTCTGATCTTCTGCAAGCCCCGCCTTGTTCACGCAGTGATTGACATGGCGCGAGGGGGCAGACACTTGATCGGCTCGGAATGCATTTTCAATGTGCACATTGAATTTTGCTACATTCATTGCGGGACATTGAATGAAAATGCAATCGTAAGTGTCTTGAATGTGAGTGTTAATGCATTTAAGAAAACTAGCATTTAAATGATAATTTTGCCACAGTTTTTGCTTGAACATGTTAGACATATCTAATCATTTCTGTAATACATTTTCATTTTAATTTTGCAACTTATAAAGCGTTAAAATTGGTATTCATTTTACATATTAAAATTGGTGTATGAAATGGCAAATGAAAATTATGTAATTTAATTTTAATTTTAATTTTGCACCAAACGTTGCACAAATGTATTGGAAAATGTAAATGCAAATACAGAAATGCATTGTCATTTTACATATTGCATTGTCATTTTGCATATTACATCCCAAATTGAATATTGCTACCCATATGCTTCCATAGGTCACACATAATTAAACCTGTATGACTTATTTTCCCATGGAAAAAAAAAAATTTCTGATCAGTGTTGTTAACTAAATCGAAACTATTACAAAACATTTTGTTAATTAAAATAAAGCTGAAATAAAATATAAAATAACTTAAACTAAACAAAATGTTTGAAATGCTGAAATGTTGAAAGATTATCTCTGAACAGTGACTGAGATTTCAGTCTGTTCCTTACACAAAGTTACTATATGACTTCAGAAGACTGTTTTCTCCACTTGTGGTATTAAAAAAAAAAAAACCTAAGGGAAAATTCTTCAAAACATCAAATTTCTTTCTTTAGATGAAACCAAGTCATACAGGTTTGGAGTGGCATGAGGCTAAGTAAATGATGAATTTTTAGGTTTGGGTGAACTGTCCTTTCTTGACAAACTTTGTTTCACACTAAAAAGCTGAAAATATCTTGTCTTCTTTCTTGTGAAATCTTGAAACAAAGCAAATTGCTAGTTTCACAGCTCTTGTAAAAACGTCTGGTTCCAGGAAAGTGGCTTCACGCGGTACCTGACGCTGTAGAGAATGTTTCCATCTGGATAGACTCTGAGCATGATGTTTTCCATGGTGGTGTCGTGAATGAAAGAACGCTTGGAGTGAACAAAGAAGACATCAGGCACCCAGATCTTTTTCACCAGCCGAGCATCAAACGTTCGACTTTTGTTATTGCTGGAGGGGAAGGCCAGTCTGTCGTCCTGCCAGTAATGCCTAAGGTACAAGGTCATGGTAAAGTCCTATGCCCACAAAAGACATGAAAAAGATTTTGTCAGTTTGCTTAAGCCACTACTTCATACTTTAAAAGTCACTGTGTATATATGATTATAACTGGTGCCAAAAATTTGTTTTCAATACATAATTCTCATACTTCAGTTTATGTTTTTTTAAACAGGATAAGGAAAAAATGTTATAAAAGAAAAAATAATATAAAAATAAATGAATGACACTTAAGTACCGTACATAAAGATATGTAAAATTAACATGTCTATGGATTTAACATGCTTTTCTGCACACATTAATTCTTTGTTGTTTTAACCTTTGCCCTCTGCCTCAGTCGTGTATCCAATCTGTTTAAATGGTCTAGGATTTAAGCTTGATGTATGACTAGCACTGGGAGTTGAGGGTGTCCAGATCTCACTGACAGGTCAGAGGTTAAAAGTAATTTATAGAAGAGCAGACGCTTACCATATTGACCTCTGAAATGCTGTCAATGCTCTCCACCTGCACATCGATGCCCACTGGAATAGCTGAACCTGGGCTCAGTGTCACAGAGAGAAAAGAAACAGAAGTGAGAGATCACACATAGATAAAAAAACAAAAACAGAAATACATCTATTTAATATCTCAGTTGTTTCTCTTAGTCAGTAATGAGTTTAAATGGTGACATCTCAGTCTTTTGATACACTTAGAGTTTCTGTCAGTTTCTCCCAAAACTGTGCACAGATGTACTAAAGTCAGTTTGAACTTCAACATTTCTTTTTAAACCCATCTAACATCAAATGATCTGAGCATTGTTAGTCAGGTCTACCTTAACCTCTGTAAGTTTGGCAACTGAAACTGGTTCTTATCCAGAATAGGATCCATAAAGAAAATACAATAAGCGTGCATCCTTCTGCTGCTGATGTACACGACACCTTACTAAAATACTGTCTGATTTACGTCACAAGCTCTTATAGTTTTTTCTTTAGTGAATCAAAACCATAAAGAGCAACCCTTGAAGTCTCATTTCCAATCAAAATGTTCTCTGATTCCTGTCCTTCCCAGAGAATCTTTAATGATTCAGTTGGAATAGTTTCTCAATTAATCTGACTCATTTACCTAACTGTAATTTTTCATGCCCAACTCCCGGAAAGACCTAAGTTAAGGCTGGAAAGACCTGAATCAGTATTGCTATGGGCTTGTTCAAAGATACACATTATGAGTTTTGTCAGTGGTATTTTTTTATTTGTTTATTAAGGATGTTACCACATATGTGTTCTCTGCTGTTTCTGATCTATTATTGAAATCATCCCGCATTTCTGTTTTCCAAATATTTCTTCCTCTAATTCAAAGAGTTATCAATGTAACCTTGAAGAAACAATACAGTCTGATTGCTTAAATTGTAGCCTGTCTATATAATGCTAAACTATAAAATCACCAACTATTTAATGAGATCCATCAGTGGAAGCAGTAATCAAATCAAATGAGTAAATATTTGAGAGATGACTATGTAATTGGCATTGTCATAACAGAATGACTTAACATACATATGTTAAACAATCACAGTTGTCTCTATCTGAATTAAGCACTCTGCTGTCAATCTTCTTGTGGCAGCTGTTTTTCTTCAAGGGAATTGTACATAACTTCAATCTCTCAAGTCCCAACTGCATCATGTCAAGCAAACACATGGAGACCAGTAGTAATCTCTCTAAGTAGAACAGATGAATTTAAAGTGTCAGATTTTTAGCCATTATTGAATCATATCTGCATCTAAAAATCATCTAAAAATCAGATTTTACCACAGAACCTTTCACAGAACCAGAGTTCATAGCTTGAAAATGCAAATTCATTTTCAGAATACAAACTAAACTCTATATTACTGTAATATTAATTGTATAAAAATGCATTTAATTTACTAGCATAAAGAAATTACATATAAAGTCTCAGTTGTGTCAAATAGTTGTCTCATGACTGCATCATCAACCACATAAAATCTGAAAAGCGATGTTAAGCTTCCTACAAACAGAGACTTAACTCAGTGCACATGACTCGGTATGATTATCAGCCTCTTACTTTTTTAGAGCACAAATGATGTTCCCATAATCTGGATTGAAATAAAACTCAATCTCAGTGTCCACATGTAGGTATTAGCAGACAAAATTACAAAAAGCTAATATGGTACTGTTTTATAATGTATTACAATAATGAGGTGCAGATAATTGCCATTATTTGCATTTGTATAAATAGCAGAAAATACTGCTATTTTAACACAGGGTAAATAGAAATAGCATACTATAAAAATGCTGCTATTTGCACTTAGTATAAATAGCATCTATTTGCTATTTACACAGTGTAAATAGCATATATTATTATTTATACAGTGTAAATAGCATTTATTGCTATTTGCACAGTGTAAATAGCCTCTATCGTTATTTACAGTTAGTGCAAATAGTTGCTATCTTTTTTAAAGCACCTTGGAATATTATTTCGTACAATGCTAAACAGTAGGCCTATATTGGTAGTTGAAAAATAACGTGGACATGAACATATCAAATTATTGCATGATATATGAGATCATATGACCATATACTTTTCACGGATACATTCACCTAAATGGATCTAAAATCGCCGTTAAAACAGAGAATCTCAGACAAGAAAAAAACTGAAAAAACTGTATTCCATTCTATGTTCTTGTTTAAAACAGCTACATTTGGCTAGCCTGTGAAATTTAGCTACATTCTCAGGAGAGCCACTGGGATTATAATGCAGATTACTGTGCATAAAACACAGCTGTCCTCTGCGTATTGTCTGCTTGGCACTACTACCAATCTGGGTCAGAGTGTTTTTAGTTTTTTCTTTTTTTTTTTCGATTTGGACACATCGCATATGACTTTCTAACCTACATTTTTGACAATCTCGGCAGCAGCAGAGTCACATTCTGATCATTTGGCCCATGGTGACTTTTAAAGCTCTTGATCTTGAGTTCAGTCAGTGTAACAGAACACAGTGCTTAACCCCGTTCTGTGAGTTATATCAATGGACATATACTAGGAAATAACAGAAGCAAGTACGGGCGATATCTCTATCGGCACAGCATGCTTCATACAAAGTAATCAGCTTAAAAAGCATGTGGGAACGAGACTTTCAGAGAATAAAGTGTTATGTATAATATCATCTTAAAGAAAGGATCTACTGTATATATTTATATAGGTTTTCATCTAATATTTATGGTCATTTCCGGGTGCTTTAAGTAATAGTGATTATTAAAATTGCTGTCATAGTGTGAAGGTGTGTGAGTTCCATCAGAAAACGCATCACGATTCCCACCAGTAGATTTTTGGGTAATCACCTCATTGTTTCGCTTTTTCCCCCTTTCTCTATCTCCTGAATGTATCCCAGCTGTCCTCGTAGTGCCTCTCTGGGCTCTGTTGTACTGTATGTCACAACATGTATTCGTGTATTCCCAGGCAATATCATTCAAATCAACCATCAAGAAACCAAATAATGCTCAGTATGAATACAACAAGCATGTTTTTTGAGAATACAATTATTTTGACTGACTTTGCAAAGCCGAAAGTAATTCGTAACGGGTTTCAAATGGAAAGATCCCCTCACCTCCAAAACCAGGCCTCATGGCAAAGTCATGATCTTCGATTCGTAACAGCTGCTCTGATTTAATCAGCAGAGATTTGGTGCTGTCAGACTTCTTAGTTTTAAAGTCTATTCGTCTGTTTGAAAAAGACAAAATTAGGATTTTTTAAAATAATGTAACAGATATAAGCAATAACATACACAAAGTTAAGTTAGGATAAAAACAGCACTGACCGAAGCTAGAAATTTGGAGGAAAGTATTGTTTAGAGAAAGTAATTTAACTTTAGTATGCAGCAATCCCGAAAAGCAGTTTTTGGTAATACTTTAATTAAAGCCTTTATATAATTTAAAATAAAAGTATTTTTAATGCAATACTATGCCTTTTAATGCACTTTATAATCTCATGAATAATTGTAACCACAATTTTTGTACATTATATTTATCTGTTCATTGCTACACTATCAGAAAGTATCATTTAAATCATTTACACTTTTAGACCATATTAAGTATACATTAAACACATAACACATAACAAACAGCATATACTGTATATCTGATATTACAAAGAATCAGCAAATATTATAATGCATTTTAACTTGGGTTACAATTATTCATGAAAAGTTATAATGCATTTTAATATACATTATAAATATCTTTAGAATGCATTATACATATTAAGTTCACTATGCCAGCTCATTTAAAGCATAATAACAGATATATCTCTACTGAGACAATTTTACATGTATTTATTATTCTAATCAAAAGCCTTCAATACAATTAAACTCTGACAAAATTAGCCTCTTATTAAAATATTTTGGATCAGTACTAAAAGACTGATTGCTACCCTGTGCTGTTTTTCTTTTGTTTACCTCACATACCCAGCTCCAACATGATCTCTAATTACAGAGTTCCTTTGTCCACAATTAATTATACCGTCAAACACACACAATCCAACAACCCCAAAGTGCATGTCAAAACACAGCGCAGAGCTTCAAATAAACCCTAACACATCAATCCACAGAGACGAGACCACAATAAATAAGACCAAGAGTGTAAACAGACTGACATGGGTATTTAAATTAAACAGAACGGAGCTGATTGATTATATACAAAACCAACTACCAGAGCACTCTGCAAAAGCATTTAGGAGCAAGCAAAAGCATCCTCACCCTCCATGTTTGTGCCGTGTGTTTTCGCCCAGGTAGACATCCTTGTGCCTGCGCTGGTTTTGCGTGTTGCTTCCTTTGAGCAGGGCGACGGGCCACAGCCAGGCCAGGCACATCAGCCTCAGTACAGAGACAGTAAAGTTCATGGCCGAGTCCTGAGCTCCAGGATCTGATGCGGGGAGAAATAGAGAGACGGTGTGGAATCACTCTCTGGAGTTCCTTACCCAGCATCCTTTCCATCTCGTAGTGCCGCCCATTCCAACACAGAAAAGGCCCTTAGATCCACACCGGGCAGCAAAAGTTACACGGTCCCATTTGAAATCCTTTGAGCTCTGCCTTAATGCATGTGTGTTAGTGTGTATACGGCTGGAGGTCCACGATTCCCACCCTGCCTAAAAGCCTGTCTACTCTTCTGACCATGTTGCTCTCCTGCGATCCCCCTCCCTCCGATTAAAACCAAATATTAATTTATTTCAATAATGACAAAGGAATGATGTTAATTCCTCTCTAATCTTCTTACAGGCAGCTGGTGAAATCTTTTAGTAACCTATAAACTCCATGGGGAAGGGGAGGTGCATCACAACCACAACTAGCTCTAGCATCAGGTTAGCTAAAAAAGGCAAGGATCATACTTTTTTACTTCTAAATCAAACACATTTCTGAGACAGACAGCTTGCCCAGCTGACTTTGTATCTCAGGCAGAAGGAATCAGGCTCAGAAATCACCATCAGGGTAATCTGACAGGTCTTAACTCGCTTCATAGAGGGTTACGGTCTTTGAGAACATCAAGAGCTGATGGAGTGTTGGTCTATAGAATAGTTTTATAGTATTGTGATTGACTGAATAAAAAACAGCACTGAAATATTTAATAAGGCAATTATAAAAATGTATACAATAATTTTTATAAGTGAATTTATACATGCAGCGTGCACACACACATACCTTTCAACTGTGGAAATGACAGCAGAAAAAAACATTTTAAACATTTCTGGAAAAGCAAGTTTACGTTAAATAGTGCTAGGGCTATAATTATGGTAAATTATAGTTTACATAAAATTATAGTAAACTAGTTTACTTTTTTTTAAATTATGAATAATAAAAATGTACAAGTGATACAGTGTTTACCTTATTTTTTCTTTGTTTTCTCTGCACATCATTTCTCATATTTAATCATGCATATTCTTCACTGACACTGTTTTCTCCTTGACAACCAAGTGTATTAATTCTGAAAAAAAAAAATCTTTGTTGGTCATGGAAAAATAGTTGAACTTAAATAGTTAAGTTGTGTAAAAATATATATATAAATAATTTCCTTTTTCACACAATAAAATATTAATAAATATAATGTTATAAATTTATAAATAAAATTACATAGTATTATTTACATTATATATAAATTATAAATGGTATTATATAAAAAATAATGTTATTATTAGTTTTTTGAGTTGCTGTAGGGTGTTCATTTTATTTAATTTTCAATTAAAATGATTAAATCTAATATTATTAAATGTAAATATACCATTACTTATCGTATAATGTATAATATAAATTATAGGCAAATATAAAATTATATGCACAATAAATGTCAGAATATTTCTCTTTTTATTTCTATATTATCATAATTTAAAAAAATGTAGCAATTAATATTTCTGATGGATTTTGATATTTTTAAATTGAAAGTCTTGGTTTGGGACAAGGGCAAAACTAAATAAAAACATGATAAAAAAAAAGTATCCAATAGTTTTAATGACAAAAGCGGGGAAAAAGTTTAAATCTATTAGTTCTAATAAAAGTCATTCCCTGGGATATAGAAGCATGAGAAAGAGGAACAGAGGAGAGACAGACAGATTCTATGTATATAAAAGAGAATAAACAGTATTCGAATCGAGTATCTGATGAAACACAGTAGCACAAAATCAATAATAAAATTGCAGCAGTAGAAGAGTAATCCTAGAGCAGTAGCACGCTCCTGTAATCCAGGATTAGAGTCTGATTGAGGGCACAGAAGAGTGCTGGCATCTAAGAGAGACATGCACGTGCCTCAATGCATCTAGACTAGAGGAAGCTGCTCTTTTAAACTGAACCTGGATCATCCTTCCCTATTCAGATCATTAATCATTATAAGAAGGATAAAAAAGCTGTTCCACAGTCACAGCAAAAGCATCATTTCCACAATCACACTTCATCTTTATTTATCAACACACATTTCATAAACATCCTCTTGTGGCCAAATACTGTATGACAGGAGAGCTAATACTGTTGAGATCGCAAAATTTTGAAGTAGATGATATAGCTATCAATATTCTAATATTTGAAAAAGTGGAAATATTCTTTAAGTCTCAAAACCATACAGAAAAATGAATGAGAGAAAAAAGAGGAAAGTCGTATACACCTAAGATGGCTTGAAGTTGAGTAAATCATGTATTTTTATTTTATTTTTTATTTTTTATTTTCATTTTTTGGCGAACTATCCCTTTAAGGATTAAAAGAGCTACTTTATCTAAACCCATCAGAAAAATAAATATTTGCATCTGCTCAAAGGCATATTGTATAAGACCAACAGATTTGACAAATGTGCGTAAAATTTGTTGAACCGTAATCATGGAGATTTTGGTCATTCCCATTCAAGTAGCCTACTGTAACAGTTAAAAGCTAAAAGTTTAAATGTTTTAAGGCCATACAGTTTATCAGAAAAATAGATAAACTTGTCATTAGTTGCAAAATGACATTGCAGTCGTTCCTAAAGATTGGATATGAAAACCGAATCACATTTGAGTGCAGTGTGATTAAAGCCAACAGGAATGTATTTACTGAACTGCCACTGTTGGCAGAATTGGCGCATCACTGCCATGTCATCAGACACATTGACCACACTTCTGCTGAACTCGATCAGCTCAGACAAGTAAAGCACTTCCTCACATCTCAAATCTATGCAACTGGGAAACCTATAAGGTTGGAAGTCTGTAAATACCACAATTTAAACTTCTAAGCATTATCCATCTGACAAATGAAGCCTGGAATGTCAAGCAGAAAAATGTATCGGGTCATCTGTAGGGCTTTCTTCAGGAAGGAAACAACTGTTTCATGGTCTGATGTCATAAGAATCTTCACTAACCATCGGGGTTACTGCAATCCACTTCTAGTAAAGTACACATACTTTCACACTCTTAGTTTGGCAGATTGAGCAAGAAGGTTGCAGGGAAATTTGCAGCATTTAGCGAAACCTCAACAAAGAACAAGGTGGTGATAAACGACCAGGTGCTTTAGAAAGGTTGGCTAGGGGTGAGGTTGGCTAGTGTGGGAAGGTCATTGTAAAGTTATTTGCAGGAGTACTTGCAAGGGGGGAAAGGGTTTCAGCTGCCATTTATCATTGAAACCCGTCTGCCTTCTGTCTCTCTCTCTCTCTCTCTCTCTTCTCTGCCATTCATACCCATTGCAAGTTCACAGCAGAGCCAATATTCAAAAGTCACCTCAGGAACTTTCTCTATTTACTTTCTCTTGTAGTTTTTATATTCACAAAGAATCTCATTCAGGTGGATTCAGGGCCTACTTCTTTTTTTTTTTTTTTTTTTGCCTGTCTGTGAAACAGTAGAGAGGAACAAGGTCTGATTACGTCATCGAGAGAGACTCTCTTCTCTGCAGTTTTCTTTCTGCCTATCATTTTCTTTGAATCCCTCACCTCTTACTTTGCTTCAAAACGTTGTAAGGGAGAATGTCAAGGACCCACTATGGCGCTTGTATTTTTTTATGGATTTTTTCCTTAGTGGCATGTAAGGTTCCAGGTAAGACTAACTTTTATTGTGATTTTTGACATTTTTCTAACTTCTTGCTCATTTCTCCAGTATGTGATTGGTTTTTATTTGTAAGTAACCACTTTCCTTTATCAAATCAAGCAATTCCAAGTTCTGTTCATGAATCAATCATATGAAGTTAATTATCATTATTTTATTTTGCTCTGTATCTGCTTTAATTTTAGTACCTGCCACTTTCATCTAGTCACTTTATATCAATTAATGTTTGTACATCACAGTTGCAAGGCTGAAAAGATGCCAGGAAAGACTTACAGTATGTTATGAATATACCTTATTATGTTATTCAAGTGGATGGAAGAAGGCATCAATGTTGATCATCCACAGACATCTTTTTTCTAGTTATTAAGTAGCTCCTCTTTAGGAATTCTTTCCTGTCCAGTTTTCTTTTTTTGTATTTATATAACCTTAATGATTGCTTCAAGTGTTATAAATTATTATGTAGGTTCAGTATGTATTAGGCAGTGTTATTTTAGTATTATTTATATAATACTATAATATTTATTGATATTTCGAATTAGCGTTTTTATATTTTTCTGTTATTCAGTTTCAATTTCATTTTAGTTGAACTTTTTTGTTTTATTTATTTTTAAATCAGTGTAATTTTATTTTATTACTTCAACTTAAACGTATCCATTTCAGTTAGTTGCCAAGGCAAGATTTATAATTTTTAAGTTTTTAAAGTTTCAAATCTAATATTTATTTACATTTATGCATTTAGCAGACGTTTTTTATTTAAAGCAACTTACTTTATAATTTTTTGTTTCTTTTTTTTTACCAGTATGTGTTTCCTGTGAATTAAACCCACAACCTTTTGTGCTGCTAACGCAATCCTCTACCACTGAGCCACAGGAACTCTATTTGCTTTTTACTTTATTTCATTTACCATGAAAAAAGTGGATGCTACTCTCAGATCTCAAGTGGAAGCAGAATTTCAGCTTATGGCTTTTTGAGCCCCTCTTTGTTAGTACGAAGATGAGTGAGTCAGCTAGAATTCACTCTGGCTCATCATTTGTGACTTACACAGTCACTGTGAATTTTTCGGCTAGCCAAGACCTCTCTAGGGACTCTCTATATTAGATCTAGACACTTAGCACAAAGGAAAGTTTTACATGCATCAAGATAAGTTAAGAAACAGAAGTAAAACAAACCACAACTGTTCCAATAGAATAGACATTAACTGCTGCATCAAGATGTGACCAATGCTGACTAATCTGTAGATAAAGATAAAAAGATAATCTAGTGCTATCTTACACCATTTCTACATCGGATGTGGTGTGGTGTGACAAAACACTATAGATCTCATTATAATCAATAAACACATTTCATAAATACACAAAATAATGTTCTTTTTAGCAACATCATATGACCCCTTTAATGTAAGTAATCAGGGAAACTGATTTAAAGGTTTAAAACTGAACTGGGACTATTATACTATTATTTATTATATAATTAGTTTATTATTCCTATAATGTTAATACACATCAGCAACTCACCAGTAACACTAACAATATCATACACCTTGGTCCACGTATCATTTTATTTTATTTATGTCCCTGTGCACAAACAGGGACACATCGTAGATAAATGGGAAACTCGCTACAGCAATAAACAACCTCTCCTCTATTTTTCTTGGGAACTAATATGGTCATGAGTGGTCATTACTGATAAATGTCCTCTTAGTGATGTTATGGGGGAACACACAATTGTAATCATTCACAGAAAAGGCCTGACAGCAAATGGGGCAGTAGAACTCACTTTTTCTTCTGAAAAAAAAAAAAAGGTTGCATACATGATATGGGTATATCTGCACACCCACACAGCATGTGGTGAGGAAACTGTTTGTTAGAGATATGCAAATTACAATGTTGCCAAATTAGCATTTTTGTTGTTTTTGCAAGATTTAGGTCCTTTTTTGAATTAATTAATTAATTTTGTTAATCAAAAGCATATAACAACAAAAATAACTATTTAAAAAATTCATTTGGAAAATTTTTGCAACTTTTGAAAAGTGACTCAAATGATAAAAAAGCATTTTCCCTCTTATTAACCACATAAAAAGAGGAAACCATTGAAAAGCTGACTAAACAACACATCAACTTGAAAAAAGCTGTGGCAACATAATCACGCAATAACATCACAGCAACTTTTACCAAAAAATCTACTAACTAAATGGTAGAATTACCATCTGTTCATTGCATTAGATCACAAATATTGGCTGGAGATTATACAATAACTAAAATAACTATTTTATACTAATTTATTTTATGTTATGTTATAAAGTGCTAATGCAACAGCATTCATGTATTTATAAATGTATTTCAAGAGTCCAAATATGTGAAATCACTACATAAAGGTTTTGAATTCATAGCAAGTATTATTCCTAAGTTCTATAAATCATTCTCGTACATGCAGGAACATCTGATAGTTTTTTGTTGTTGATGATTTGCAGAGGTTCGCGTGACCTGCATCTTCTCTGAGGACTGTGTTCTTCCCTGTTCTTACACGCCCACTAATGATGATGTGAAGATCCAGTGGTACCAGCAGGAGGCGCTCATACTCAGTTTACAGCAGGCGGGAAATAGTCTCATCCATGGCAATGTCAACGTGAAGCTGATCAGCGACAGCAGCGTCTCTGATGGCAACGCATCCCTGCTTGTGAGACCAGTAGATACGAGGAGTAGAGGACGATACAAATGTGTGGTCAACAATGGAACTCTGGCATATGCTGTTGCGACAGTGGAAGGTTTGTTTCTCTTGCAGGAATACTTTCATTTATTTTAAATGTATTATTTGTGATTATTAGTAGTTGTAACGTTAGTAGTGAGAGGTTTGCATAGTTATGCATTTGCAGTAATGATTTAGTGAATCATTTTTATCTTGAGAATCAGTTCACTAAAAAGATTCATTCAGATTCGTTCTATTATTTGATAAGAGCAGGTGCCGCGAATTTCACAAGTGAGTTTTTTATGGAATATGAGTGAGTCATCGAACCTTTAATTCAACCGACTTTTTAAGTTGCTCGAAACCGCTTAATTAATTCAAACGTTTTAGTTTTCCCAGATTATATTACAAGAATCATGTCGTGTTTGTGTGTGTTTTCTGCTTGATTCGCGAATGAATCACTCTTGTGTGATTCGATTCATTTAGTGAAAAAATGATTCCGTTTGATTCATTTGCACAGTTCACTCACGCACTGAATTTATCTTTAAATTCTTTATTAGTATTATTATCGTTGTTGCTGCTGTGAATACATTTTTTAGCTTTTTTATTTTATTTAGTTAGCTGGCAGGTACAATGTTTTGCTTTATTTGAAGCACAAACAACAACAACAACAACCACAGCACACATTTGGAGTGATTTTCTTTTTTAAAAGACCAATATCTGTTAGATATTTGTCAGTTTGCTCATATAAAATAGCAGGTAAGCTGATTACCACTCTTAAACAAATAAAAGCTGATAAAAAAGGAATAGTTGTTGGCGACTTCTCATCTGATAATGGCTGAATTGTGACTGATTAATCATTCAATTGTTAATATATTAAATAAAATGAAGCATTTTTAAACTTCATTTTTAAACGATTTTAACAACTATCTATCTATCTATCTATCTATCTATCTATCTATCTATCTATCTATCTATCTATCTATCTATCTATCTATCTATCTATCTATCTATCTATCTGTCTGTCTGTCTGTCTGTCTGTCTATCTACCTGTTGGTTCATTCGTTCATTTGATGTCTTCCAGCTCCCATCAGGTCGATCTCCATTGACATCAGTCCCTCTGGGCTGATCCAGTGCTCTACTAAAGATGTCTACCCAGCGCCGGTGGTGCAGTGGAGCTCAGAACCCAGCTCAAGTCCTGCTGTTCTGCAACACATCACCCACATGGCTCCTGGAGGAAGGGGCCTCTTTAGAGTGGAGAGCATCCTAAAACAGCAAAACAACTGCCTTGATCATGTTTATGTGTGTAACATCAGCTCCAGATATGGCACACAGACATGGACAGCTTCATTACAGCTGCAAGGTAAAACATAATCATACTATAATGTGCAAAATGTGTTATAAAGGTGATAATACCAATGTTGTCTCGTATACGTCACAGAAATGAATGGCTTTGAAGGGAAAGACCTGGTTATACCAAGTAAAGCTCCTAAGCACCTTCAGTCCTTCTCTCTGGTCTGGACTTTTACGGCAGCAAACAAAACCACAGATATCCTCACGTATGACAGCCAGACACGTAAATCCAGCAGCTCCTGGGATCACGCAGAATTAGAGGAAGACAACGCATTGAAGGGGGATGTTTCACTAAGCCTGAAGAACCCTGGGTTAAAACATTCTGGAATTTACACATGTACCTTCTTTGGAGCAGAGATGCGGCATCTGGTACAGACCCGAGTTGTTATTTCATCCTCCAGAGAGGGAAAAGGTAACCACTGATCCATGAACGGATCCATCCATTAATTAATCTGCTGGACTAAAGATAGACTCATTTCCTGCTAAAACATTGTGGCAGTTTACTTTTTAGCAGCAACATCTGTCTTGCTTTAACATGTTTCTTCTCTTTTTCTCTGTAGATTGTCTTAAATATAATATGTGGATGTTGGGTATCATCGTAGGATTAATCATTCTTCTTGCACTCATTTTAATTATAAAAATATACAGAGGTAATACAGTGAACAGAACTTTCTGTATAATAATTAATCTGCATAATAGTGTTTATTGCTAAAAACACACAGAGTTTAGATATCCAGTCTACATAAATGGTCCATGATGTTTATGTGTGCAGTAAAATCACAAAGAAATCAAGACAGCCCTCAAGAGGATGTGGAAATCCAAAGCATGAGCACAGGCACTGTCCAGTCATCTTTTATTATTTATAATCAATACATAACAGAATACATAAGTCCCCTGCTATTTGTAAAGCCATGTAAATTTAGATTTGAATTTTTGCATCTGAATGTGTTCCTTTTTGTCTTTCATAGACAAAACATCAGACCTGTGAGAACATCAGACCATGGAAAGAAGAAAGAAGAGTATTATGAGAGAGAAACCAGTATGGAATACAAGTCGGAAGACCAGCTAATGGACTTTATTTCTATACAGTCTTCTTTAATTTTTATTTGTGAGAAACAATTTGGAAAATTACATAAGAATATGTATATTTTTTTTTTAAATGGTATTTGGATTAAATATTTTTCCATAATTTATTTTGAAATATAAAATAAAAAATATATTATTTGTCAAATATTTATTATTAATTCTGTTATTTGTCAAATATTTATTATACATTTTCTATAAACCTCACACTGGCTATTTTTGCAATTTAATTAGTAATTACACTAACATCCAAAAGTTCACTAAGATACATTTTTCATATGTGTGTGTGTGTGTGTGTGTGAGAGACTTAATACTTTAATTCATCAAGGATGCAATACATTAATCAAAATTGACAGTAGAGATATTTCTGTCACAAAAGATTTCTATTTCAAAAGATATTTTGAACTTTCTGTTAATCAAAGAATCCTGAAAAAACATTATCATTGTTTCCATATGAAATATTTCAACTCTGATAATGATAAGAAAGTAGCAAATCAGCATATCAGAATGATTTCTGAAGGATCCTGTCACACTGAAGACTGGAATAATGATTTGCCCATCATTGGTTTAAAGTATATTTTAAAATATATTAAAGTAGAAACATATTTGAATAATATTTTACAATATTGCTGTTTTTACTGTATTTTTATTAAATAGAATAGCCTGGGTGAGGATAAGAGACTTAATATTAAAATGTTGAAATATATTCTTATTTAGGACTAAAAAAACCACACCAGTCCACTTTAAGGTTTAAATCCACTGGTTTGTTCTTTTGCCCGGTTATTTTTTTCTTCATCCTCTGCTTAACTGTAGCGGTTACATGGCCAAACCAGTTCTGGTCACTATATGTCCACTCATGCACAAGCTGGTTAATCATTCACTGATTTAATTGATATGTCCACAAGGGTCTTTCTCTCCCCCTTTCTCACGCGCACACACTTTCAGAACACATGCACTTGTACAGAGAGAAAGATTGTGACATCTCAGTAATTTGAGCTGAACGTGTGGCATAGTCTGACTGTCATGGACCTGCTGCATCTGTGTGCTGCAATAGTGCTTTTTATTAGGACCTGGGTATCTGGTATCATCATTACTAAAGGTAAGGCCAAGCACACACACTTTTTAATGTTTTAGTTGTGTTTTTGTTGAAATATAAAATTTAGAGTTTAGTTTTTCAGATTTTTTAATCTATAATGTATGATGAATTTGTTTAATTTAGAATTTAAAATCTAAGATTAAATTGTTTGTACATGTAGTAAAACGAGGATAAGTGAATAATTTGTCATATTTACATTTTCTTTTTTTGTGTATGTGTGTGTGTTTTGAATCTGCCATTTAAGTTTTTCAGCAATAGCTGTTGGCTCAGTAAATGGATCAAAGCAGCACTTGTAGGAAACTTCATTAGTCTCAGATTAATGACCCTTGTGAAAAAGAACAATCTGTGATTAATTTTTGAGGACTAGGCAGCCTACGAGTAAACAGTGATTTAAATGGTAGGAAAAACAGATTGTTGGAAAACAGGCTATTTGAATAAAACAATAAACTCTGATGTGAGACTTATATCTCTTGAGAGTACTAATATAGGCCCGTTTTTTGCAAACAAAGCAAACTTTCCATTGCAATTACAGTGCATAAGAAACTACATGAGCCATTTGAACCCAGTTGTTTACCTTTAAACTGATTTTTACTCTAACTTAGAGATTTTACATGTGCTGGTCTCCTTCTAGATGCACATGTGACGTGTCTGTTCTATGAAGACTGCGTGCTGCCCTGCAGTTTCAAGCCTACAGGGGCCGTGGTCATCCACTGGTACAAGCAGCAGATCCCCGTTCACAGCTACTACTACAATAAAGACCAGTACGGCCTCCAGAACAAGCATTTCAGCAGCCGGACCAACCTGTTTAATTCCCAGATCGCACAGGGAAATGCCTCTCTGGTGCTGAGGAAAGTTAAAGTCCAGGATCAAGGGAGGTACAAGTGCTACACCAGCACCAAGAAGGGAAACCAGGAAACCTTTGTTAACCTGGGGGTCAAAGGTCAGTAACAGGGTCACAGATTTGTCATATTTTTGAGTTTGCTGGGGTCACTTGGGTTGCCTGTTACACTATGTTGATCACCCACTGTAAAATTTATTTATACATTTTTATTCAATGAATTTCAGGGGGCCACAAGAGGGTCCTAGTGGGTCTGTGGAATAGTTCGGAGAAAGATGTAAAATTAAAATGAATAATACAAAAAATAATATTTTTAAAAATAAATGTAAAAATTTACTGAAGCTAATAGATACTGTTTCAGTCCGTGTTATAAATAGTAATAATAATCAAATTAGATTATTCATAACGTATTTTATTCTACTGATGAACGAGAAGGTTATAGAAATAATAGAAATGAATAAAAGTAATAGATATGTTTTTTCAGACATGCTTTTTATTTTGAAAATATTGTAAAATATATATATATATTTTTACACATTTTACTTCAGGTTTTTTTTTTTGTTTTAAGCAAAAAAAAAAAGGGTAGATCATTTTATACAATTCTTTTTTAAATTTGTATACTGCAAAATAAGACTTCATAAAGTACATGAAAATATCTAGCTACATTACACATTTTGTCCAGGTTTGTTTATTACACCAACAAAGCATATATCAATATTTTATACATAATCAAATATTGTTGGTCAAAAGATATTTTCAAATGTGTATAACATATTAAAATATCCTCTGTTAATGTAAAAAACAAAACAAATTATATTAATCACAAATTATTTAATGCTACTTAGAGATAATGCACAGAAACAATATTCATCTAGTATAAACTATGTTTAGATGATTTAGATAATCTTACGTTTTGATGATTTTATGTTGTGCGTTGTCTGTCACGCTCAGCTCTGATCCAGTTTGTGAAGCTTGAGATGGTTGAGGAACGGGTCATCTGTCTGTCCCAGAACATCTATCCAGCTCCTGAGGTCACGTGGGCCACTGATCCCCCCACTGACACCAGAAGCCTCCAGAACTTCAGTCGTAAAACGTCAGACTCAAAGGGACTATTCACCATCGAGAGCAGTATCAATGTGATAGGCAACATCTCTGATCATACTTACTTCTGCTCTGTTGTGTCCGCGGATGAAGTGCAGGTGTGGACTGCATCACTGCATCACCAAGGTAACTACGTACTGAAACACAGACTCTCAAGAAAGGTGTCTGTTACAATTTTTTAAAAGCTCTTTTGAATGATTTGAATCTTTCAGATATGTTATTTGGTGAGGAGGGCTCTGGACTCCTGGTTCCCTGCATGGTGACACAACCTCGCCACAATTTTACCCTCACTTGGACCTTCATCAGAACCACAGAAACCACTGTTATCTTCAGTTACGACAGCCGGACCCGGCGGATCGCAAACCTGTGGGAGAATAAAGCTGAACTCGACATAGATCAGGCTCACTCAGGCAACGGTTCTCTTCATCTATTAAACCCAGACAGATTAGGACACAGCGGTGCCTATATTTGCACATTCTATGGCTTCCAGATGAGACATCAAGTCCAAACTCACGTTAATATTACAGTTCGTGTGACTGGTGAGATTAACTAAATGTCAAAATTTAAAAAAGAAAAAACTTAATAATATATATATATATACATATATATATATATATATATATATATATATATATACATACATATATATACATACATACATATATATATATACATACATACATATATATATATATATATATATATATACATATATATATATATATATATACATACATATATATATATATATATACATACATATATATATATATATATATATATATATACATACATATATATATATATATATATATATATATATATATATATATATTTACTTTATGTTTTTGAAAGATGGGCACAGTCACTTAAGTTAATTACTGTTATAAGTGTTAATTCATAAAACAATGTATTTTTTCCCCCTAGATGATGATAAGCATGACTGCAGGAGGTCGTGGTGGGGAACTGCTGCGTCTGTCTTCATATTTCTGATCACTGTGTCTGTAGCCATGTCGCGATGTTTTAGATTGAGAGGTAAATATATATATTTAATAATATACCAAAATATTATTAAAAATAATATATGTTATAATGCATTGTTTACACAAAATGTGTATTATTACATATGATATCATAATAATATATCATAAAATGTTCTAATATATTTTGTGTAATATTATATGAAATAATATAATATGAAAAGCAATCTACATTTAGCTTTTATTTAATTATTTTAAAATATACTGTATATTTTGATAGCAGTATATATTATATATTATAGCAATATATTATTGATAATAATTTATATTACACAATTTATATTTTCACTATATATATATATATATATATATATATATAGTATTTATAATATTATAATCTATAAAATATTATATTTTGTGTAAAATCTTTGTGTGCAAATTTATTTAACCATTTTACACAATATATATTTCATATTAATATATACATATAATATAATACATATATATAATATGATAATATGTTAGATAAAATAAAACATTTTGTGCAATATTACACAATATATTATAAAAGCAGTTTTACTTTAGCTTTTACTTAAGGCACATTGTCTCTCTCGGGTGAACAACCAGTACACAGCCATTTAGACATCAATAAACGAATCCGATGTAGCAACAAAACCGGTAAATAATTATCCTCATTCATGCATTCATACTGAATGCAAGACTTATATCCTTTATTAATATCCTTTATTAATTTTTGCAGAAATCCCGCTATTTGAGAGACAAGGACAAGATGAACCCAGGCGCAACAGTTTGGAATCAGTCCAGACAGACATTCACAGAGTGCTGTCCAACACAACATCTTTTGAAACATCCAAACCGCTCAAAGAACATCCTGACGGCTTTAAGAATGATGTCCTACCACATACACCAACAGAGAACAGTATGATATATACATGCATGATTATTAGTGATTCCTCTACACCTGATACACCAGTGGAAAGACATGATTCCAGGCCACAAACACCAACCGGCGCTATCATAACTCTGTTCACATCTGAGATGAATACACAGGTGTCTGATGACAAAGAAAATGAGAGAAATGAACTTGAATCTGAATCACACACAGCAGATGGAGTAGAGATGGAGTGTAGAGTGATTCAGAGATTTTACAACAAATGTGAACCTGCCACACCTGAGCTCTCACAGATTAATGGCTTCAGGTGATTGATATTAATTCCATAAATTGAAATGGTGTCGACTTGCTATAATAACTGGATTTCAAAGCTCACTCTTGAAATACATGGCATATGGTAGATTAAAAATAATGCTAAACTCAATAAGGAATATGCAACTATACACCTTAACCCTTAAGATCCCTCAAAAACTCAGTAAATAAAATCATTTTAATACGAATTTTTTTTTATATTATTATATGTCTTGTGCATTATATAGTATATAGTCATATGTCTTGAATTTACACAATCCTCACAGACCTCGGTTATTAAGTTAGATTAAGCCTTTACAATTAACCATTTATTTTATTTTATATTATTTGTGGTTTATTTATCTCAATTTAGAAAGTGGCAGTGTGAACAAATTATATGATTTATGTGAACTATATAAATAAACGTTTGAATGTGAAATGTGCCGCTCCATAACCAGCAGGTGGCGATATTTCTGTTTATGTAAATATTGGAATATGTTTTAAATCTGCTTAGTTTATCTTTGCATATCTCTCGGTTAAAAGCGTGATTCTTTTCTGTCAGTAAATTCTAGGTCAAGTGTTTGCATAATATTTTTAAAAAGAAGACTAAACTTTGTTTTTAAATGTATTAAAATGCTATATTACTCATGGCCTTAAACTAGCTTACTGTCAAATAGTTGAATAATGTAGCCTACAAATTGTGCAATGACTGTTTTAAATCTCTTAGGATTTTTTTTTTTGGGGAATGGGCTGATCCTTTTTTCCTGTTTACAAAGCATATTTCCATCCCTCGTGGACATTTAAAAAAATAGCACAGAAATGTGTCTTTCCTGTTTATTCAGCTGTGTGTCAAATGTAGTGTAAGCTATGTAACTGTATCATAAATTAACAAGGAACCAGATATGATTAAAGCCTGAGTGGACTTTAAATATACAGGACTGTATGTGATCTGAACTGCTGATCCCTCCGGTCTGAAATGAGCATCTCCACTGAGGTAAGATTATAATCAGGCTATTATTAAAAACAGACTCCTTCTCATTTTAAAATAGCTCCTCAAATAGCTCATGGCATAGGATAATCATCTGAGTTGTTTGCATTGTCTGTAAATCTGTTCCAGTGAATGTGAATCACAACAATATGAGTTAGTGAATCATGACAACATGGTCAAGTAAACTTCTAAGATGGTTGCATTTAAAATAATCTAGCTATCACTGGTCTAGAGATTTCCCAGCTAAACAGGCAACATACTCAGGACTTTGGCAGGTTGTGAACAAAATGTCTTAAGGGTAAGCATGTTTGTCCAAAGTCTCAGCTCTGTTAAATGGTGCTCTTTTTTATTGCTTTTCCCCCCCATTACATATTTTAGTAATCATCCATAAATTAGATATCATTCCAAAGCTTAAACACTCAAAACTCAGCATAAACATAGCCACTATGACTGTATTAAGAACTAATTTGACCAACTAGTTTAACCAAGTGGTAATCAGTCTTATTTTTCACATTAAACTTTATAAGTGTGTGTTAGTGTGTGTGTGAGAGAGAGACAAAGAGGGTGAGAGAGAAAGAAATTAGTCGACCTAAGTCACCCAAGTCTCTTTGCTTAAAAAAGGAGAGATATTATTAATCCATAAAATTACAATTATGTAATATGGCAAGCTTTTACATCAGTGTTGTGGTAAAGGATAGCATGTTACGGTTTGTTCCAGAAAGGATGAGGGGGTAACTGAGCATGTGCAGTATGAATATCATCACTGTACTGTAGCTCATTCCTGATTGATGAAATAAGCCATGTTGCAACTGCCCCTCATTGCAACCAGCCAGACTCTCCCCTGCTTTAAAACCTTTTAGGGGGCTCCTACTCTAGTCAAAATGTACTGCAATAATTCATAATAAAAATTCTTTCTCATCTTGACAAAACATATAGCTTATCGTTGGAAAGGTCTGAGTCTTAAGGTTCTATATTTTGTAATACTAGTACTATTGTGACAGGAAAATACATAAAAATAATTCTATGGCGTTTGGGTGTCACCTGGTGGCTATTTACGGTATAGCGCCTACACACAATTTTTGAGATGTCAACTTCAAATTTAGAACATAACTTAGTTAGACATATGACTTTGATTTTATAGCAATTTTTGATTCCAAAATATTTGTTGTTGTACAAAATTTGATTTTTTAAAATATATTTTTTAAACATGTAAAGTAGATTTTTATAGTAAGCTTAAACTTCTGTAACTTTTTTACTCTTTTATAAAAAAAAAAAAAGCTTTCACTTCACAGTGTCTTTTTCAAAAGACCAACCTTAGGTTTGTATTTCAAGCTACAATTCCATAAAGTTAAGAAGTTAGTAATGTTCTGAAAACATAAGCTTAAAAATTGTATTTGTAAATTTTATATATATATATATATATATATATATATATATATATATATATATATATATATAATATTGGCAAACATTCTTAGAACATATTCTTGTTAGTTGGGTTGGAACGTTCTAGATGTGCATTTGATATTTGCTGTGATTAAACGGTGGACTTATGTTGCATTCACGGCATGTCATAATTACCATAGCCTTGAGATGACAACATGTTACTTTCATTTTGGAGCTGTTCACGTCCTCGGACTGGGAATTATGCGTTTCTATTGGACAACTATGAACACCTAAATGAATCCGCAGTGGACAGGTGGTACGGTGGTCACGTAGTAAACTATCCTCAAAACTACCATCTTACAAGCTGTAATCACGAGTTCTTCAAGGACATGAGTGCTTTTTACTTGTAGAAACCTCTAAATTGCTGTAATTTCATCATGGCGTGACTGACCTTGTGTTGTGTGATGTTCTTTATTCAAAACTCCTTGGTACCAACTGACCTAATATCAAATGATAATTGTTTTCAGCAGAAGTTGAAATATGATGTCTTGCACAGCTTAAAGCAACTGTAGCTCTTACATCTTGACATGAGGAAAACAAAGATTTAGAGATTATTTCAATATAATGCAGCAAGTCATGCCAAATGTTTCTTTGTTTGCAACCATTGTTGTTTCACCCAGAAAGAGCGTGACTTCAGATGGGGTTTTATTCACGGTCACATGCATCATGGATAAGGCTGATGGATCTGCTATGCTTTTTTTCTACAAGATATCACCCCTATTTCAGATTATTAAAGTGATGCAAGTCTTCCATTATTATTGGGGAGAAATGGACTAGTCCAGTGACCTCACTTACAGAAACTGAGAGACGAGAGGGAGTTGAGTGTTCTCAGCTGTTCCTGATCCTCACTTCCTCCCGAAAGAGCAACTGGAAACACCCCAAAAAAAAAAAAACAGCCAGCTGGAGAACAAGGGGAACAGCCTTATTTCATGAAATATCCTAGAGCAGAACTGCTTTGCTGCTTTCTGTGAGACAAATCTAAGAAGCCCTAGATAAATATTACACTTTTGGGGGATTCTAGATCATTTATCATCATCTTTAGTCTGTTAGTCTATGGCCCATAAATGATAGTTTATGTTAGTCTATGGCCCACAGAAACATCACTGGTGTAAAATATTTATTTCTATTATTTCATATAAAAAAAGAGAAATAGAATATTACAGCCAGCTTTTGGTTTTCATGAAAATAATCTCTACCTACTCGTAATTGTTTTGCAGTGTATTTGAAAGCTGTTGCCGTTGACAAAAATCGTTTCCATTAATTAAAGTTGAAATAAGATAAAATATAAATCTTAGATATAGAAAAAACTTAAAAAACTTAATTAGAAAATAAAATTTTAAAAATGACGCGAAAATGAACTGAAGTACTGACTAAAATGACTAAATCTGAAACTGAAATATACATAAATTAACACAATAAAATATAAAAACAAAGACTATTACAATTACAAAATGACTAACACTTAAATGAAAATGAATTAAAATGAAAATATAAACACAAATTAAAAATGTGATTAAATATTATAATAGTAAATAAACAATATATAAAAATTAAAAAATAATTAATGAACAAGGTTTAAGGAATAGTTTCCACCAAATGAAAATGACAGCATTATTTACAACGTTATTTCTATTTTTAATTTTATTCAATTTCATTCGACCAAATTACAGCTATTGTCTATTCATTGTATATTTCAGGTCATACAGACAGTTCTTATATATTTGTATTACATATTTATATTTTATATTATATTATTACTCTTGCTTTTGCTGGACAGCCCCAGTCCTCATTTACTTCCATTATATTAAAGTGTCCCGGACCCTCTTAAAAAAAACTCCTTTCATGTTTCACAGAAGAAAGTCATACAGGTTTAAAACCTCATGAGGGTAAATAAATAATGACCGATGTTTAATTTTTGGCTGAACTATCCCTTTAAGTAATCAGAATGGTGGACTGGTTGGCTTGATTTTTAGGCTTTCTGTGTTTGTTAATTTTGGCTGCCAGTGCCTCTTCTATGGTTTAACCATGCTACTTTCTCTGTTATTTATTTGTTTTTCCGTCATGACAATTTATAGTAAGACCTCTCAGCCTGGCCTCTTTTCTTTCTTCTCTGTCTGTCTGTCCCTTTCTTGGTCCCAGAAGATCTCATGAAAACGGTGCTTGAAAGTTGAAACCATAAACTGTGTAAAAAGGTTGAAACTCTTGCTTTTATCCTCAGGAAACCCTGTTGGATTTAATTGACAATGGGTGTGGCCTGAAGGTGTGGTCGGCCACACCCTACTTGATCAGTCTTGGTAGTGGCTTTATTACTTTGATACCTTTAACTGAAGGTGAGTGTGTCTTGAATATATATTTAAAATATATGAATATTAGATTAAGTATTGTTTTTATTGTTTATGCAAAGAGAATGTTTTACTGGGCCATACATGTAGTGTTATATTTTAGCCTCATGGCAACCTTGTTGCTCTGAGATCATTAAAGTTTCCAGACTGCACAGGAAATTTTCTCTTTCAGCTAGATTGGAATAATGTAGCCCATAAACTGATGGCTGAAATAAACTTGAGTTTGAAACTGACCCTCTCACCACCTGCTTAGTTTAATACCAGTTATTTAATATGGTGTTTTCCAGAGTGGTGTGGTACATTCAGTATTGTAAAAGCGTACAGGCATTTTTTTTTTCAGTGCTTCAGTGAAAAGTCCAGAAGTGGCAAACATCTGTCATCACAACATGAATTGTATAATTGATTTCAGAAAAGAAATGTGTTGGTAATCAAGGACTCCATTAACTATTTATATGTTTGTTTATTATTTACTTATCTGTATATTTATATTATATTAATACATTTTTATTATTTGATTACTTTTATATGTATTTACTTATTTTTATTACTTTAGTCAATAATTTGTGTATTTTATTTTTATTTTGTATATATTTATTATTCAGTCATTCAGTTTTTATTTATTTAGATGTCTGTTATTTGCTCTTTTTTATTTTCGCATCTGTATATTTAAATTTGTATTTATTTTATTACTTATTTTATTTTAATATGTATTTAATTATTTTTTATTTATTTTATTTATTATTTATTGAATTATTTATGCAGGCAATTGTGTATTTAATTGTTATTATTTATTTATTCGTTCATTCATTGATTCGACCAAGATAATTATGCTCCCTTGAAGAAACTCTGCTTTAAGGTCTTTATGGTTTTTTACTTTATGTCACAGAAATATCACAAATTGGTTTTGAGGATGCAGAGTCACCACAGGATGTCACCACTGATGGTCCAGGGATTCAACCGCACCACTGTGTCATCACCAACAGTGCTGGAGTTATTACTTTACACCCCAATGGAAATATGTGCCGTCTTGATGGAGTTCAAGTCACCAAGCCAGAAAAGCTCACTCATGGTAATACACAGTATTTTTAGCCTCCCCTCCAAAATTGCATGTTTAAATCCCTTACTGTACTGTTACAGTAACCACTACTACTGCCACCTTGCTATTATTGCTTCAATAATGCTCTTTCATATAAGGGAAGTTGTGGCCTAATGGTTAGAGAGTCAGACTCCCAATCGAAAGGTTGTGGGTTCGAGTCCCGGGCCGGCAGGAATTGTGGGTGGGGGGAGTGCATGTACAGTTCTCTCTCCACCTTCAATACCACGACTTAGGTGCCCTTGAGCAAGGCATTGAACCCCCAACTGCTCCCCGGGCGCCGCAGCATAAATGGCTGCCCACTGCTCCGGGTGTGTGCTCACAGTGTGTGTGTGTGTGTTCACTGCTCTGTGTGTGTGCATTTCGGATGGGTTAAATGCAGAGCACAAATTCTGAGTATGGGTCACCATACTTGGCTGAATTTCACTTCACTTCACTTCACTTATCCGAAACTCCCCAGAGGCTACGGTTATAAAGGGAGGTCAACTATTTGATGAGCAGATGTCTTATTCGGCCACTCAACAGGTTCTGTGGATCTAACCTTGCTTGCTTACAGCCTCAGAGAGAAATCAAAACAATCAACGGCAATGAATAACTTCCTGTACAGCAATATCACTCAGACCTGACACACCGCTGGAATAACATCTCTTGCCCACTGTCTCTCTCTCTCGCACTTTGATTTTCTGGCATATGTTTAGCACAGTCTATTAAACTCTATTTTTCATTCTCTCTATCACTATTTCTCATTGTCTTCCTGTGTTGCTGATCAGAGTGATATGAGATCACACATTTCTGTGTGACTCCAAACTTCCAGAGAATGTCTCCGTGTTTAATAGTTAATTTGTCACACACCCCTCCTCCTCCTCGTATAACACTTCTCCGCAAGATTCTTCCCTCTCTTTATTTTTCTTAAAGGTCATTAACCAGCTATGGGACTATGTATCATGTACATATCCTAAGTACTCAGGTAAACATTTACTAGAGTCTTGGACTGGAGGTAAACTATCAGAAGATGTTGACAGGCATAAACAGATGGTGAGACTCAGAAGTTTCGCAACTCCCATGCATATTATACACATTACAGACAGCTAGATAAGGGCATTTCCAAGAGTACTAGTTGTTTCAAGAATTCCAATCAGGCAAGTTTTATTTCAGTATTATTTTTATACAATAACATATATAAGAATATTTATATATATATATATATATAATTTTTTCCCCTTGTAATTTATATTTTATTTCAGTCACCAAAGACTGTTTTTAATAGTTTTTGTTAACAATAACAACAGTGCATCATGCTCGATACTGTATTTTTATTGGTTCTCTCCTCGTCTTGCTGTTGTGATATCTGATTGTGATTTTTGACCACTAACTGGCTAACAAGAGAGAAAAAGATACAAAACTGCATCTGGTATGGATCTAGTTTAATTATATGCGTATTCGGAATGAATGTTTATAATTGCGTATATCCGCATGTGTTCATATGCTCCTGTATGAGTGCATGGATATGGGAATGTCTGTGTTTAAGTGTGTTTAAGTGTGTTGAAATCTGTAGTTGAGGTCTGGAAGTAATCTGGAGGAGTTGTTGGGCAGCACTCCAGCGCCCCCTCCCCATGATGCAACTGCAGTTCTGAGAGTGATGGAGAACAGAGTGCCCACTGGGCGGCAGGGGGAGGGGTCTTCTTTCCTTCTCTTCCCTCCACCCTCCTTCTAGCTGAACACTGTTGCACTGAGGGAAATTTACAATGGAAAATATGCCAGTGCACTCTCTATGTCATGGACTTAATGGAAGTTCAAGCAGAAGATTTGCAGCCAGTGAAACACACAAATGCTTGTTTCATGATTGGATCAAGAACTTCCCGTCTACAGTAAATGTATAGAAAATTTTCAAATAAAGGATTTTTTTTTTTAATACTTTTGCCAAAGAAATTTAATATGTTTTAGTTATTATCTGAGAGTATGTAATAATAATAATATATATATATATATATATATATATATATATATATATATATATATATATATATATATATATATATATATATATATATATATACACATATATATTTGAGCCATCTGCAGGAGCTAAATGAAAGGGCACGTTCAGATAAAAGAAGATCATAGTGAGCCTAAAAAAATCAAGTGATTTTGTTTTTGTTGGCTATCAAATATGTATAGCTCGCAGTGAAAGGGTTGGTATGGTAATTGCTACCAGATCTTTAAGATATGTGCCATACATTACAGTAAGAAAACAGAAAATTTAGTTAAAAAAGAGGCTGTGTGTTAAATCAGCCTGGCCTAACTTGTAGGATGTAGTTCCAACATTAAATGCTAGTGATGTATCCCATGACAATACCTCAACTAGTATATGTTGTGAAGTTTGTGAGTCGCTCTCTGATCGGCCAGGAGTCAGAGCTCCATTAGAGCGCGTTCTCGATCAACCAAAAAGCCAGAGTTCCATTAAAGCGCGTCCCCGCTGAGGAGGCGTGTCCGCACACACGGCCAAGGTCTTGCCGCGCTCAGCATCACTTATGTCCTCTTTTGTCATGCTAAACTGGCACTACAGAGAGAGGGAGAGGACCGACCACGCATCCTCCTCCTCCTGAGACTTCATGGGACACTAAATAAAGGTTAGTTATATTTCTTCAGCTGTAAACAGAGCTGAAGAGAAGTTACTTTGGAGCTTAGTGAAAAGCGGGGTTGATAGGATTAGTTTGTATAGTTTCATTTAGTTTTATTGTTGGGAAATTAATTAATTTGGTCCATTTAGTCGGAAAGGGATTGATATAGAGAAGTTTTGTGTGCTGTTTTTGTTCTGTAATAAAGTAGGCCTAGTTTGAAGGCATGTTTATAGAACTTTAGACTGACAAACACGACGTGACGCCATTCAGAGCTGTTTAAACAGAGACGCGCGTGCGGTTGTTTGCTTTGCGACACACGCGAACAGATCGCTGATATTTAACCCACTTAATCCCGGTGTATTAAAGCGATTAGCGGTGAGTGCAGTAACTGTTATCATTGTGCTCTCTTATCATGTTCAGATGTGACAAATACCTTATTCACGTGCCAGAATATTTTATTTCTTACTATCTTTATTATTCATTTACTTGACGTATTCATTTATTTTAATTAGAGAGAGAGAGAGAGAGAGAGAGAGAGAGATTAGTTTTATTTATGTTTTAATAATCTTTATTTACTTTTGAGTATGTATAATTTTATTGTTTTTTGATTGATATTTATAGATTTAATATTTCTGTTTTGTTTATGGTCATGTTTTTGTTTTAATGTGTTTTTCATTTACTAAATCATGCAAGTTCTGACTAATGATTTATATTTAAATATAAATGCTTAAATGCTTAAATTAAATGCTTTTCATTCATCTACAAAATGTTTCATTTTTTTTATGAAAATGTAGGGTAAACTGTTTACCAAAACACCATAGTTACTGTAGTGAACATTGATAATTTAGTGTTAGCCATTTAAAAACAAAGACACAAAAGAGGTTCTTAAGGCTTCTTGCAATATTTCAAGGATACTTTATTATGGTTTTACAAAAGGATGTAATCATATATATATATACACACACACACACACATGCACACATAACCTGTCATAAGGGCCAATTTCTCGAAATTGAGATTCATACATTAAAGTTGTTCAAATGAAGTTCTTAGCAATGCGTAATACTAATCAAATTTTTATATATATATATATATATATATATATATATATATATATATATATATATATATATATATATATATTTATGATAGGATATTTAGGGGCTTCGTGCTGAAAGGATGACAAGTGCTTCAAATCATTAGACAGAGGTTTTTTACAGGCCCAACTCAGAGCTGGAAATCCCAGAGTTAGTAAAACTCACTTGCAGTATTTCCCTAAGAGTGTAAACTAAAGCAAGCTGTTAAACTTCAGAGAGCAGTGATTACACTACACATGATGCTATTATGGAGACATATAGTATGTAATTTTACGCTCCTCCAGTCCAAGACTCTGCTGATCAAATTATGTGCGTTAGACTGGGAGAGAAGGGAGGGTTTCCATATGTTTCAGAGTTGGTGTCAGCTGGTGATGGAGAGAGTGTGAGAGAGACATCGCAACAGACTCGAGAATTTGGCACATTTAAGAGAGCCTAATAATCACACATCATAACATTTCAGCTGACGTACCTCATCACCTGATTCCATAGTATTGTTTCTATAACAATGAAACAACACGGATCCATCCATATGTAATTGTGTGTACTGTATTGTATATACAGTTCACACAATTGTCGGCAAGATGAAGAAAATCCCAGTCAGTGCTCTGCTTCTGTCTGGGTAAGACAATCAACTCGGGCCTTTGTTGGTTTAGAGGAAAGCCAAAGCTTTCTTAGGCGGCTGTCTATGGTGAACTCATGGTGAAGGATTGTGTTGCCAACAGTGTAAAACGATCCCCCACTTCCTGCGCAGACTCTTCATAGGCAGCCGCAGACTGCAGGAGTGAGCTGCTTAGGAGAGTCTGATGGGAGTTTGAGTGTTCACACAGTGTGTTTCAGGAAAAGCATGTGTGTTTACAGCATGGCTTTTGCTAATAGATTATTATAGATTTGGTGTATTGGGAGAGAGAACACATTTGTTTGGGAGAGTTTTGCTATAGAGTGCTTAGATAAAAACACTCTTAAAACCCTCCCAACTATCTGATATTTTAGATTTTCCTTGCCTTTCACATATCATAAACTTCTTTTGTTTATATATTATATATTTTAGAAATTTATTATATTTTTATGTGTTGTTGTATTCTTTAATAATTGCATGGAGCGGACCTGACTCACATTTCACTGCTGGTTATGTATGCGCTATATAATCGTGTATGTGACGAATAAAAATCTTGAATCTATATAGGGTTAAAAGAGACAAACCCTACAACTAATTAGCATTTACCACTTAAATTTTTTTTTTGTTGCTTTATTTATGAATCAGTTTTCCAGTTGACATTACCATAAGCAGGTTTTGTCAGATTTAAAGAAAAGTTCACCTAAAAATGAAATGTTTGAAAAGTTTGTTTCTTCATGAGAACAGATTTGGAGAAATTTGGTATTAAAGGAACACTCCAGTTTTTTTTTTTTTGAATATTACACAGCAACTGAAAATATTCCCCAGCAACTCTGCTATTGCTGCAACTACACAAACTAGCTGGGGACTATTTTCAGGAACTGCATAATATCACTGCGCCTGCTGCACCCATGGTACAGTAGCAAAGTTCCTTGATTATTATTGAAAAATGTTTTTTTTTTAAAGTGGAGTGTTCCTTTAAAACACTTTCTCACAAATAGATCCTCTGCAGTAAATGGGTGCCGTCAGAGTCCAAACAATAACACACAAGTAGTAATCTGCACCACTCCAGACCACAAAAAGCTTTCTGTCTGTATTAAACAAATCCATCATTAAGGCATAGCTTTAACCATTGGATCTGGCCAAAAACCCATAGTCAATAATAACTCTTCCTCCAGTGGAATCCCCTGTTTTTATCTCACATCAAAATCCATTGAATGTTTGTTTGTTTGTTTGTTTTGGACTTTTTGCTTTGCTTTGCATAATATTTCTCTCTTGATTCAGACAAGACAAATTTTTCACTGGAGTAAGCAAAATTATGAATCGAGGACTCACATTTTAGCTGGAAGTAATGGTTCAAAGTTAAAAACGCCTCAATGGTGGATAGTGATATAATGCTACATTTTTCCAAATCTGTTCCTTAGGAAAAAAACTACTGCAAAAACTACAACTGAATTCTCAGCAAGTTTTACATTTTGGGTAAACTATTCCTTTAAGCTCACTTCTAGAGATAAAATCAGTTGTAAAAAAAAAAAACACTGATAAGTGAGGGAAAGAAAAGAAATGGAAAGCGAGAGAGAGAGGATGTGCCCCAGACTTAAGGGGGAAATCAGTCTTGTGGATTTAAGTCCTCTGAAAGACTCGGTGGACTCTGCTTCAGAAGAAACTTCAAACTGTATGTGAAATCTGAACTACTCGTGGATCTGTTTTTTCACTTAATCAAGAGGTCGTCTTTCTCTTTCTCTCTTATTGAGCTGAATTCATTTCAAGATGTTTAGAGGAAAAGGGGTTTTATCTTCAAAATACCAAAAGCTCTTTGTCATTTTATGCAACATTATTTGGTCCTAACTTTAATGCTGCTAGTGAATGTGTATCATACTTGTGGGTTTGTATGTCTGAGTTAACGATTTATTACAGCTTAATTTCCTTACCAGTGCCTTGGACTTGGGCACAATGTTTCTATGTTAAAATGACTATATGTGTGTGATGTGGTTCTCCTCAGGGTGCACTCTTTGCCTGGGTAAATCCTTTTTCCGTTTCAACCACCCAGAAGACGCTTATCACATGAAGAACATGCTGCCAGAAAATACTGCAGGACCCCCATTGTCCCTCAGTACAGGTGAGTGATATCTTCTTGTTGTTTTCTTTTTTTGTTGTTTTTCCATTAATAGGGTACAAAATGGGGCATAAAGGTATTAAAGGGGTGGTTGATTGCGATTTACCTTTTTTGATGTTAGTGTGTGATGTTGCTGTTTGAGCATAAACAATATCTGCAAAGCTATGAGGCTTAAAGATCAATGTAAGTGGAGATGTCATCTTTTACAATTCTGGCAGTTTGATGCCTACAAAAATGGCTGGTAGGGACTACATTGAGTTACTTCCCTGGTTCGTGACATCACAAACCCAGATAAACCCCGCCCTCGGGAAAAAGCAGAAAGGGCCAATATCAAACCGTATATTAAAACGAATAGAAGCAGTAGTATTTACAAATAACAGCGTGGCTAAAAGTATTAGACAACAACAAACAAAAAACATAGGCCTACCATTAAAAGCCATGCTTGCACAGGTTCTGCACGATCCTTTTCAATAATGTTCTCTGTTTCCCAATCAGGCTCAAATCGATAAGCGATATTAACACGATAATTTGCTATACCGCTGAGGTGAGGGCTAGGATCTTTAGACGTGCACTAGAGACGGTTTAGCCAATCACAACACACTGGGCTAGCTAACAAATCAGAGCCCATCATCTATTTCTGAAGGAGTGGCTTCATAAAATAAGGAAATTATCGGCATGTTTCTCAGAGAAGGGACAGAGCAGTGTGGAATAAAGGTAAATTATGTGAAAAATATATATATATTTTTTTTTACTATAAGCATTAACACATTTTAGACTGCACCCCATAAACACAATCAAGCCTAAAAAAAAAACACTGAACCATCCCCTTCAAAATTAAAAAAAACAAAAAGGTATTTTTTTTACCTTATCTCAATAAATTGCCTGGTGAAGATTTTGACAGTGTCTGATTGTGATGTACAGTCAAGAAGGTCAAGACTTTAGAGGACGGACAAACCAAAACCATACTTTGGGAGGGAATGCAGATATTTCAGTTGTTGAATTTCAACTGGCTATATTTTATGCTAGCTTAATTTTATTTTATATAATGGTTTATGTAATGACTCTCACAACAAAAGCATGGGATTTGTGCATCCTAATTAAAAAAAAAAATCATAGGATCCAAAGTGCAATTTATTTATGGAAAGTATCCTCTCTGCTTTTCTTCCTTTCTTTTCTCTTTCTCCTCCTTTTTATGTGGGCTTTGTGTTGGCTACGAGTCTTTGAGTTGAGTTAATACAAACATCTTACCACCATGCAGCCGCAGCTGTACAAATGTCCATGTTACCTTGTAAATAAATGACAATGTAAAATCCCATCCATATGGCTCCAGGTCAACCATTTAACTAAAATGATTTACAACCCAAAACGTAGATAAACATAATGGAGTACAGGGGGTTCACACGTATGCGTGTGTGTCTACCCTGCCGGAGACCACCACTGCTCCCACAAATCACACTCAGGTTAAGGAGGAGTTCTGACTCGGTCCCTTTCCTCTGCTCTAGTGCCAGAAAGAACAAACCCATTCTGGCTTTGATTCTTCCATTCTTAGAAGACACTTTTCCCCGTTAAAACCCAAAGCATCCATATTTGTGTGGGCTGAGATTTGTATGAGAAAGCCTTTTAAGATCTGTTGTCAGCTAAGCACATGCGACCCTTGAACTTGAACCCAAAAAAATAGCCAGGACACACGTCTGGTTTCTCTGTTTATGTTGTGAAATTTTGCAGTTCTGTTTGTGCATGTGTCTATGAGTACAAGGAGATCACGATCGAGGGTTTGATATGTTTCAGCTCTTGATTAGTTCCGGTTAAATGGATAATTGCTCTGTCATTTCTGTCATAAAATTTCCACACCTTCAGATGTTTCATTTGGCTCAGAAGGAACTTCCATCATGCATGGACATTTTCCACCATTAGATATAAGAAGAATTTTATTGCGAAAAACTTCAAACCTCAAATGGTAATCAAAATTTTCATGGTGTTCTGAGATTCCAAGTTTTTTCCTACTTTTTGTATGGAAAAGACTGACATTTAAGTAATTATTTGCTAATTTTTTTTAAAGAGGTATCAAAATGAAGTTTGGTGTGATTGAAGTGTTCCTGTGGCTCAGTGGTAGAGCATTGCGTTAGAAGTACTAAAGGTTGTCGGTTTGATTGCCAGGGAACACACATACTGGTAAAATGTATAGCCTGAATGCACTGTAAGTCGCTTGGGATGAAAGCATCTGCTAAATGCATAAATGTAAATGATGTAAATGATTCTTTGAGTGTTGGGTTTGAATGTTCACAGGAATAAATTAACTTTTTTTTGTAAAATACAGATACAACAAAGTTTCATTCCAATGGCGGCACATTGGCTGGATCCAGTGTTCGTGGCACACGCTCCAAGGTGGAGCTTCAGGAGTTGATGGAGAGCTTGCAGCGCAGGAAGTCTGCTCTGGAGGCCAGCCTAAAGGCTACTGGAGACTGCGGTTACCTCACTTTGTCACCACCTCCTAGTCCCCAGTCGGCATCATCCTATCTACAGGACCGTCCACCTCTTTCTATACGAGTCCCTGCCCCTTATACACCCTCCAGCAGTTTAAGTATGCCACCATCGCCTCACCACTCAGAGCGGCCCATAAGTCCAGTCCCACCTCAAACCCGCACCCGACACCAGTCGCAGGACAACCTGTTGCTTTGCCTCCCTTCGGAAGGGCGACATCCCAACACTACCAGCTCACTTCTTTATATGTGGAACGGCTCTTCTTCCTCCTACATGACTGATTCACTTCCTTCATCTCGCCGAGGTCCAAGCGGGGCGGCCAGCATGCCCTCCAGCCCTCGCTTGGGCCGCAGATTGCTAACAAGAGATGGGGAGTCCACCGTTGAGCCATCACTCCGCCAAAGGAAATACTCCACCAGCTCTCTGAATGGCCTGGGGGGACATAGTCGCTCTTTGCCCAGGTTGTATCGAGGAGACGCTCCAGTGCTGTCTTTGCCACCCCGACGTACCACCAAACCACGCCGCAGCCTTCCGTTCTTGGAGAAACCTCCAGATGTGACCGTGACAGCCACTGTGACCAGCTGTTCTCGCCGGGCCAGCCTCTGTTCAGTGGGCTCTGCCCCATGTTTAGATCTAGACGTAGGAGAGAGATGGCTGTCATTTGGTAAAGGAGGCCTGGGGCCCGGCATGGGGCCTAGGACGGGCAGTATCAGTTCTCTCAGTGGAAAAGAAGAGCTACGAGATTATCATCAGAGACAAAGAGATGAGAGACTACGAGAACAGCAAGTGGAAAGACTGGTAAGTCACCCAGAGAAACAATTGTACACTTGTACCTTTATGAGAACTTGAAAAGTTCCCTTTAGAAGATCACATGATAACTGTGCTAAAGCAGTGCATCTGTAGTCAAACCATCTGATCTTACCGCAGGGGTGTGTGCAGTATTTGTGTGTGTTTGTTTGTGTGTAGTTAAATTAGTTCAATTCCACAGGGCCAAATCCCACAAACCACTGCTAAAGAGGCATCTATTATACAAATCTAAAAAATGTGTTTCATGTAAAATCTAATATCTAAAACATTAACTCTAGATTATTGAGTCAGACAGTTTGGTTTATAATATTATTAAGTCTGAAACTATTATAAAATATTTATTTTTTGCATTATATGAGATTACAAATTACATTATCTTCATATTATTTATTTTGCATCATTTCCAGTTTTTATTTCCATATTGTCAGTGATGATCATTTATTGTTCCACTCTAGGAACGGCAGCGTCTTGAGACTATTCTGTGCCTGTGCTCTGAGCTGGGTCAGTCTGAACTTGGCCGGATGGAGACTGACTCGGGTGTCTCAGCTGTATCGGACCTGCAGAAGATCAACCGAGAGCTGGAGAAGCTGCAGGTGTCTGATGACGAATCAGTGTTCTCAGACTCTGCAGCAGTTTCTCTGGACAGCGGGTTTCTGGGTAAGGACCGTGGAGAGATCTTGACCCAGAGACAGCGCAGACTCAGCGGACACAGGGAGACCAGGCCCCAGTCACCCAACACTAGTCTGCGGAGCTCACCCTCTCCACACCTCCGCAGCAAGGTGAGACACTGCGCCGCATCTTTCTGTTCACATCTTCCTGAATACAGAAATGGGCTTTTAATTTTCCAACATGTTGTATCTACTATTAAGGCCCATTCACACCAAGAGCGACTGTGTGACTGTAAAGATAATCATAGAGATAATTATATTAGTGTATTTATTATAAGTGCATGCTGCAGTTTAGTCATCTGTCACATTCATTGCTTGAGCTCTTTAAAGCAGGATTGATTCTGATTGGCTGTCAATGTTTTTTTTTTATCATTCATTAGCTAGAAAGAATCATTTTGCAAGAGATTCCAACAATATTGTTCCTTTCTGGTCTGTCAATGATATATTACTGATTGATATATTCAGTCAATGATATATTATTGATTATATAACATGATTGTGTAAGGTATAAATACATAATTTGTAGTATGTGTCGTACCAAATTTAATAGATGCTGCATTAATTAAAGTATATATTGTATAATAAAAATATTAAAATTAAATTCTGGGATAATTAAGTATATTGTAATGAGTATATTAGATTTCTAAATTCTAAATTTTAATCTAGATCTGATTCTAATAAATGTAAAATACATTTATATATTTAAATTATATTTAAAGAATCTTATTTGTTGTGTAGTAAGTTAATGCTCATTATTATAAAAGAATATAAAAAAAAATCTATTAACCTACTATACAGTAATGCTTTTTTAATAGTAGCATTTGATTAGTCAATTCTTTATAAGATTCACTCTACTATTAATTTCATTTTCAGTTTACATAGTTATTTCTTGCCACAATTATATTTGTTTTTACTCTATATTCCATCATGTACAATGTGTTCAAATCTAAAGCAGTCTCCAGTTGTGTAATATCCCAGATTAAACTAATGATGCAGTGGAAAGTATGCAGTCCTCAGGAATCTAAAGTATGCAAAACAGTTTGGGAATGCTGTGGAGTCTTTATACGTAACCTGTCTGTTTCTAAACAGCACGACAGAGTGAACTTTGACCTTTTAAAATGCTGACCTCACACTCTTTGCAGTCAGACATCGAAATGAGTTTTAAAACAGATTCTGTCTGCAATTAAAGCACATAATGTGTCAATTCCTGCTTAAGAGAGGGTGTTGGACTCTGTGGAAAAGTCATTATACATTAAATAATGAATACCTATAATGACATAATGGAGTGTTTGAGTTTAGTAAATTTGCTCAGGAGAGAAGGGCAGTTATTTCCTCTCCAGCAAGAGGAGAGGAACAAGAAATGACTCTATTCCCCGTGGATTTGCTATGCATGTGTGTGCTCAAGACACACATGACAGTAATTGTTGGAAAGAAACAGAATGCTGATCTGCATATCATTTCTCTTAAGCAACATTTCTTAATAAACTCTCATGTGATACTCATTTTGCTATTGTTAATCACAGTTTGTTTTTTAAACATATGCACAGGCCCATCCGCTGTTGGATATTTCTGGTAAATGTCAAATGCATGGAGATTAGATGCCATTATCAGACAGTGTCGGCTCTGTAGTCTCGCATCTGTTGCTCAGCTACATTCCTCTGCACTGTCACTGGAAACCTTGTGGCCTCAGAACCGGCAAAGTTTACGATCCATAAAGAGCTGTCATGAGGAGCTGGATATTCCTTTTAGAGTTCAATCTCAGGACTCAGTGACTGTTTCTGAATATTAATCCATCTTTTCTACATTAGATTACATAATTGTAATTATATGCTTGTAACTGTTAAATCAATCAAGGAGAGGTGATGTGACGATATGAGACTAATGAATGATTCAGGAGTTCAGCTAAATTTCTAAAATTGTACGTGTGGTCGAATAAACATCCCAGTCATCAACTAGGACTGAAACCATTTTTTGTTGGTGTTGTTGATTCTGTAACTTTTTAACAGGGGTCTGAAGACATGCAGCTGAGAAAGGAGATGACACGTATCGAAGAGGAGAGAATTCAGGTGCTTAACAACATTGAGGAAGTTGAACAGAAGATCAAAGATTTAGACACACAGATGGACGAGTCTATCAGAGAGGTGTGTGTTCTTTGAATGAGAAGCTTATGTGTTTTAAGTGAGGTATCATGTAAAGTATGCATTCCTGTAGCTCAAACAGTAGTGCGTGGCGCTAGCATCACAAACTCATGGGCTCGATTCCCAGAAATCACAAGCCGATTCGATTAAAAGCATTTGAGAAATGCTTTTATGTAAATTTATGTCTGCCAGTAAATAACTATTACAGATTGACTCTTTATATTATACTCTTTATAATTCTTTTATTCTGCAATATTATTTTAGTATTAATTATATACTACTATAGTAAGTATTAATGTTTTGAATTAGTTTTTTTTATATTATCAGGTTTTTTTATTTTATGTTTTAGTCATTTTGTTGTGGGAATTTAGTAATTTATTTTAATTTCAGTTTCAGTAATTTTAGTACTTCAAATCCAACTCATTTATTTCAGTTAGTTGTCAAAGACACATTTAGAATTTTTTTTAACATTTTTTTTCAACTTTATTTAAATTACCAAAAAAGTGTTTTCAGTAGTTTTAGTTGTGCAATGAAGCTAGAGTCAATAAACATTTGAATCTGTCGTTAGATGGAGGTGGAGAGAGCTCTTTTAGACGGGGAGCAGGAGGCAGAAGTGGCTCAGCTACAGAGCGATAAAGAAATGCTGGAGCAGCTCAATGAAAAAATGGCCAGCATGGAGAAAAATGCTCAAAAAAATCTAACTCAGGTAAACATCAGGTGGCAATGTAATAGTACAGCTTGAAAAGATTCAAGATAGTATATCAAAGCTTCAGGACAAAGTTTAGTGCCTCCAAAAAGGCAAACAAGGGGGTCTCATTCATTAACTGTATGTGAACAGTTCTACACAGTTATCATGTTTTGAAACAAGTTCGCACTTAAAGGAGTAGTTCACCCCAAAAAAAATCAAATCTAGTCACCTATGCCATCCAATGTGTAGATGAGTTTGTTTCTTCATCTGAACATATTTGGAGAAATGTAGCATTGCATGTGAATGGTGAATAATGCTAAATTTATTCAAATCTGGATCTACAACTTGGATGGCTTGAGGTGGTGAGTACATTGAAATTTTTAGGTTGAACTGTTCCTTTAAAATTTAGACAGAAGGAAACTTGTTCTCCATTATTAGTGAATGTCACGTACTGACGACACATCTTCCTACCTTTTTTCCAGTTTACCTCTTCTTTGCTTTAACCCAAACTTGCACTTCTCTATTTCTTTGTCTGTTCTATTTGTGCCCATCTCACCACTGTGTGCTCTGTATGTGTCCGTCATCCGTACGTGTCCCTGTGTCGGCCCGTGTGCTGTAGGAAAAAGTATTGTTGGAGGCTGAGAGAGTTAAAGTAGAGAGGCTAGCTGAGCTGATCTCAGAGCAGAAGATCCAATTGGACACCTGTCCTGAAGCACTGAAGGAGCAGCTCCAGAGTCAGCTATCCAGGGTCAGTCAGTTACCGTGCTCTCCCTCGTACCTGCGTGCACCAACTATTCTGCTGTCTGACTCTCACAAACACTTGCTGTTGTGTTTTTTTCCTCTCTGCAACAGCTTTGGAAATACCATTTGTTCTTGTTGGTAGGCCTTGCTTCTCTGTGTCTTTTAACATACCAAAGTTTCCAAATACTAAATTTGACCTTTTGTCTGTTTGCTGTTTTGCACAATCCTGTGAATAATTGCTGATTGTTCAGTTTAGTCTAGATTGGAGTTGCGCCACGATATAAAAAATGTAATCTATTGCCTCATGCTGAGTGTTTTTGGCCTTTTTTTGGTAGGACACTGAAGCTTTGGAAGCAGAAACGAAGCGTTTTGAAGATTTGGAGTTTCAGCAGCTGGAAAAAGAGAACCGTCAAGATGAAGAGAAGGAGACACAGACGCAGCAACTCCTCAGAGAGATTGCAGAATATCAGAGATCTATCGTCACTCGCAAGGTGGACTGTTTGTGTATGGACAAAGAGCTTTTAATAAGAATATTTCCTTCTGCACATAAAAAACTGTCTCCATATTATAGGAGAAGCTGCTTACCCTGAAGAAGCAATCTACCCAGATTACCCAGCAGGCACAGCGGGAAAAGGAGAACTTCTTGAAGGAGAAGAGCAACCTTATTTATATGCTACAAAGGGTGAGTATTTACCCAGGATGTCTTTATATACATGTTTATATAAGTATAATATACAATATATACACACAATGACTGTGAGAAATATTTAGACCCTACTGCCATACTGAAAACTCAAAACAAAATCAATTTTGACATAATATTCATACATAATGTACATGTGCAGAAAGATTTGTTCATTTCTGAATAGTCTCTTGCAATAATTTCTTTTCAGGAACGGGAGAACCATGCATCTCTGGAAAGGAAGTACTCTGAGCTGACAGGTGGTCAAGCTTTTCCTCTCAACCCTATGTCCATGAAGCAGGTAACACAAACCGGTTCTATGAGTCAAGAAGAAACTATGCTCACTAATGACAAACAAGGATTTTCAATATTGTAAGATGATCATTTTATCTGTCCTTTTGAATGTTCCAGCACTTTCGCTCTCTGGAAGAGAGGAGGCGGAGCAATGGCAGGAAAGAGGGCGGGGTTCTGTTGGGTGACAGCGGGATGTCCCGTAAAAGAGAGAGGCAGAGCTCTGGGACCTTCAACTCTGCCCTTAATCGCAGTCTGTCTCCCAAGGTCAGACAACAGAAACGTCACATAGGAAAAGTATTTAATACCATCTTTAAAAGATCAATTTACATAAAAATTTTCAGTGTGCATTGTTTTGTTTTGTGGAAGAGAGGTTTAAACAGTCTCTTTTGCTCTATATTCTTAACCCTGTAGCCCCATATGCCACTGTCTCAAAGCTCTAGCTGTGGTAGTGTACTCCCCCGCACTCTGTCTGTCACCTCCCGTGACCTGGACACCCGCCGCCTGCTCAAGGGTAACACTGATTTATCCTATGACACTAACAGTTCTGTAGGTCTACAAAGTTTAAAGCATATAAATAATCATATTTCTGAAATCTTTTCAGTATATTTATTTGTATTAGTTAAATTTATAACCATAAATATGTATAATCTATTTTTTATGTTACTTTTTCCACTACACACTCAGTGTGTATAACTGTGTCTGCCTGACGTTTTATTTATATTATTGTATGTATACAAAAATATAATACAAAATAATTGAAATATATTGAAAGAATATAACTTATACCGGTGCAGTGTAATGATGGAGCCAGTTCTGTTTGACATTTCTAAGTGATTTGAAATGTGTGAAAAAATACTATTTCAGGGATCAGAAAATCGACTTGAAGATAGTCTATTTCAGCACTTCTCAACTGGTTTGACCCACTTTTTCGAACGTGACCAACCAGTTGAGAAACACTGGTCAGTTTGGTCTTTGCCTAAAAAAAACAGCCAAGCAACCACATATAAACTTTATGTACCAGTCAAAAGGTTTGAATAATTAAGATTTTTATTTTTATAAGTCACTTTTGTTCCCCAAGGCTGCATTTATTTGATAAAAAATGCAGTAAAAGCAGAACATTTACAATAACCCTTTTCTGTTTGAATATATTTTAAAGTGTAATTTATACCTGTGAGGCCAAAGCTAAGTATTTAGCAGCTATTTCTGCAGTGTGTAGAATTCTACAGAAATACATTTATTTTTCATTTGATTACTTTTCCCCCCGATTGTTCTTGCAACAGGTCAGCTATTTTTTAATGACGAGAGGCATAGAATGAGTGAGATGTCAAATAGGACCGTTTCTGAGACAAATGTCTTCCTGGAGCCGTTCCACTACATGGATAACGGACACAACTTTGACACAATGAGTGTGGACAGTACAGAAAGCCTGGAGACCAGCATTTCTGCCTGTTCACCAGACAACATCTCAAGGTGAGACCAGGACTTTGATCAAGATCACGATAGGTCTGTTCTGATTCAGAGTTTTTATTTTGGGTTTAGCTTGTTCATTTTAAATATATTTGCTGGAAACTTAAGAAGTGCTTTTTTGTAAAATAAGCAAATAATTTAAAGCATAGTAAACAGTAACGCTTTAAAGGCAGCTTTATTAACCAACTTTAGCATAATATTGCCATTAGAATTATATTAAATGAGTGTGTATATCTGTATTTTGTGCTTTGCAAGAGTTTAGATGTATTTATTACTGTTTATAAGGATGCTGTATAGACAGGAGTCTGCCTTTAAGTAACCCGGACACATCCTGTCTGTAGAATTTTTACTGCATTCCAAGGTCGCTCCAAGTAGCTGAAGCTTAAGATGCTTTGGAACACATTAGCAAATGAGGTTGAGGGTTTTAATTCGCTGGTTTTAATTCATAATACATCATTTTTATGTGAAATATACCACTAAAATCTTTTTAAGACCTGAAAATCTGAGCAAAACACACTGTCTCACAAAAGTGTGCGTGTGTGTGGTCGGTACAGTGCCAGCACAGCAAAGATAGAGGAGATGGAGCGCATGCTAAGAGAAGCTCAAGCTGAGAAGAACAGACTGCTGGAGCACAGGGTACATCAGTTTCTCTCAATCTGCATGATTATTACAAAAATACCAATATACAGATTCACAAAAATAGGACTGTTCTTTCTTCTCTGCAGGAGCGAGAGATGGAATTGCGCAGACAGGCTCTGGAAGACGAGAGGAGAAGGAGGGAGGAATTGGAGAGGAGACTGCAGGAAGAGACAAACCGACGACAGAAACTAGTGGAGAGAGAGGTGAAGCTCTGAGAGACTTATAGAGTTCAAGTGGAAGTGGGAGAACAGAGATACATAGAGACAAGAAGCAGAGGAGAGGAAGATTCATCTTAAAACTCTAAATTATAGATAAACAGATTTACTCATAAGAATTTTTTTAAGGCAGCCACAATGGATGAATAATAAGAATACAAATAAATGATTCTAATATAACAATTTTCAATTCTAATATTTGTACTTCTAAACTTTGAAACATATTTTTTTAAATTATTTTTGATATAATTTAATTATAAATGATGCATCACAGAAGCTCACAAGTATGTTTGTCTTTTTTTAATTAATCTTGCTTTTTTCAAGGGCAAGTTTTCTTCACAAAAAAAAAAATATAAAAAAATATTTCTTTAAAGTAACTAAATCTTATTATATATATATGACACCAGACGTATATAGGATCCAAAATTAACTTTTTGGAGTGTGTATTTACACTGAGTGCAAATAGCCCGCCTTGTTGTCAAAGGCTATTTACACTAACTTCACCCACCAACGTGTGATTCGGCTAGTCAACATTACAAAAGACAACATTCATCTAATTAATATTTACACTTAGTGCAAATAGCCACTGCCTTAACTTTTTGACATCATCATTGTCAGATGGTTTTTAGAATTTATTTTACAGACAAAGCCTGTATTTTGCATCTGTTAACATATTTTTTTGTAATTCATAAATTTAATTTTATAGATGATATGTTGAGCAGGAAAAGTTGAAGATTCTATAAAACGCAAAAAATCTATTATTATTTAATAGTAGTAGAAATAATGATGAGATAAAATGAACAAAAGCAGTATAACAGACATTAGAACACATTAGACAACACACATTAGAAGCTTATAGCCGATAGTTTTAATTTGATCAGCCTATAAATATGGGTGGCTAATAAATCTGCCTCTGATCTAATCTGTAAAATTCTAACACAAAATGTGACTAGTTAATACGTTTCCTTCACTCACTCTTTAAAAACATGTATGCATGTATTTACACAGACACACTTACTAATTTTTAAGACCTAATTAGATATTTGCTGTTTGTGTGTCTAGTCTCGTCCGTTGACACGATACCTCCCAGCGAGAAAGGATGACTTTGACCTGAGAGGTCACATCGAGGCGGCAGGTCACCATCCTGAGGCTTGTTTTCACCTGGCCATCATTGAGAAGACCTGCAGGGGGTTCTTGGTCAAAATGGGTGGGAAAATCAAAACCTGGAAGAAGCGCTGGTTCGTCTTTGACCGCAATCGAAGGACGCTGGCATACTATGCTGGTAATTACACTGAATTTTAACTAGGACTTATCAAGCTTTATCAACCATGTCTGTGGCCTGCTGTGAATTTCCACGGAATATCAATCTTGATTCACTCATTTTATATTAACAGTTTGAAAACATCCTTATTGTAATGCATTTCTAATAGACACTAATCAGACAAAGGTAAAAAAAACATAAAAATAAACCTTTGATTCGAAAAAATTATGATTTTTATACTGTCAAACATTTGTAATATAAAACATTTTACAAACTACTGAATATCAGCCATTTTGGTAACTATTTTTTTTTTACTGTGCCCGTTATAAATGTACATAAATGTACATGTACTTACTATGCTGCTTAATTACAATAAATTAAATCTAAATCTAACCCTGTATTAACTACATGTTAATTAATATTACCCAGAAGTTATTTGTATAATTACAGTACAAATTATACCAAAAAACACCTTAAAATAAAGTATAAAGAAAATATATTTATTTTATTTGTTTAACATATTTGTTTTAATTAATTGATCAATTATTTATTTTGCTTAACACCTAAATGAAATTTGAATTTGGAAACTTGCATTATTAACTAAAGAAGTCTATTATTAAGCAAAATAAATTTGCTGTGAAACTAGTTTATACCACAAGGGGGCAAAACTGAGCTGTGCCCTTCACCAGCCTCACAGGAAACAAATCAAACCAGATTTATCACACAAAGATTTGATCTTTTCTGTTACACACTACTTTTATTTTGCACGGTTATATTTGTATACTTATCAAAATGTATAAAATATTTAGTTTAACTTTTGTTAAATTTAATTATTATAATGCAGTAATAATACAGGCTAATAAGGGTTAAACCACATGCTCTTTTTTTAATTCATTTTTCTCCAGATAAACATGAGACTAAGATGAAGGGTGTTATCTATTTCCAAGCCATTGAAGAAGTCTATTACGACCACCTAAAGAACGCACACAAGGTAAGTTGCAGCTGGAGACCTTTCGATCACCTACTATACATAGCTATACTGATTTTTTGAAAAGGGTATCAGTATTTCCCTTCCATTAATCATGTTTCCTTATGTTGCGTCAGAGCCCAAACCCTTCCCTGACATTCAGCGTGAAGACACATGAACGGGTTTATTACATGGTGGCTCCTTCCCCAGAGGCCATGAGAATCTGGATGGATGTTATCATCACTGGAGCGGAGGGATATACGCATTTCCTGGTGTGAGAGACATTTAACAAACAACATTTAACAAGCCCAAAGTGACCTTCACACTTCAGCTCGGCCTGATAATGGGCTCATTTTCCATGTCCACTGTTCTGAAGAGGTTACACTTATATGATTCTCTTTTATCAGTACTGATTGCAATGAGAGGGTCGACTGTACATTTTGAAGTCATCCATGACCCAGTTTGGAAAGTTTACCCACTGCATCCTGTCCTGAGTTTACAGAGGCAGCTTCAAAGGTACCAACTATTGAATTTTTCGCTCTGTTTTGTTCACTTCCGTGGTGAGACTTGGAACAGCTATAAATAAGAAATCAGTCACTGGTCTTCACATTTCACAAAACTGCCAACTCCTAATGAAGCTGAATATACCACAATGATTAACCTTTTGTGACAAAATGCCAAAAACAAAGTGTTCCTTGTGTGCCATACAGACTCTAACAAACATCAGGGTATTGTTAGGTTATATTTTTATATCCAGCAGTACTAAACATGAATTTAATAATGTTTTTTCATGTAATGTTTTTTGCTGTTATTGTTTATTGACCTTTGTATCACTGACCAATTTATATTATTCCCTCATTTACCAAGTGCCTTACATTTGTCAATATCTGATTAGAATGGCTATATATTTAGCTGTAAGACTTGTAGATTGACTCAAACGGACTGTGGGTATTTTGTATTGACTAATTGTGCCCCCCGATGCTCAGGAACATTCCAGAAGGAAGAATTTTACTCCAAAGACGAGCTGAAATTGTGTTTCAGCATGACATGAATGTAATAACTGACACCTGTCACATAAGATACCATCTTTAATAGAGGAGGCTCTTAATAATTTAGTACAAATGCTTATTTTCATAAGTTTTTCTATTAGAATCATTGATTTCTCTATTGTTTGTTGTACTGCACTTGACCAGCAGAGGGTTTTACTTTCAATGATATTGAAATGATCACAGAATTTATTCACCGCAAGAATCTCATTTGACCCTTAAGTTGAAATATGTTAAAAGTTTTGTTATCACTGAACAAATCTATATGCATGCCTGAAATTATTGTGTGCCTGATTTTTTTTAAGTATGAATCACTATAATTTCATTTAGAGTAATAATAATACAGAAATTATATGAATATTGATGTCAAGAAGAAATGCTGTTGTTGTCTATTTCAGTTGTTCTCAAGTGGTTTTGCTTCTGGAACCAGATTTTCAGATACACAGCATTTGACGTCAAAAAGAAATGATACAGAAAGTGTTTTTCCTCCTTTTTAACATATCCACACCTATTTGATTTACCATCCAAATGATGTGCAGTTTTAAGAGTAGTTGCATTTTATGTGCATTGTTTTTTCCATGCCATCACATCAGTTAAGAACCACTGATCTTTAAAGACCAAATTGTCTTGCATCATTTGTGCAGTCTGTCATTCAGTCCCATTTAAATCACAGGGCATCTTTTCTGGCAAATACTTCCAAATCTTCACCAAAAATTTAGGCTGCGAAATGAAGTAATTTTCGTTTGCCAGCCATTAGATCAATGCGGATGTGCACTTTGAGACTAAGCAGTTTTTTAGGTGTTTTCTCAGCTTTCATTCAGTAAATATAATACAGCACATTACAAGATAAGCACAGCAAAGCATTATATAGATCACAATAATATATGTACTTGTATAAAATGTATCTTTTATATTCAGCGTTTATCAGTATTATTTTTAAACCATTCATCGTTTTTTAATAAAAGCTATTTTTTATTGTAAGCATGTTTTATATCTCATTTAAAATGTGAACCATAATAAATTCATATGTATGATTAAAGCAAATCTTTTTTTATTAATTTGTCTGTATTGTGAAAATTTATAAATAACATTGGCTTTAAGCTGAATGTTTGTCTATATAATAAACAAATATGTACATACAACAAATATATATATACATATTGTTAATTATGATGAATAACTACAGAACATGGCTGCAAAATGAGACATACAGCCTGCCTCTCACCTCCCGTTTACCCAGAAACATGTGATAAAGTGTGATTCATTTAATTAATTTAAGCCATAATGTTCTATAAAGCCCATCTGTCGCATATTCTACATAGTTTTATACACATGCTACATACTATAGTTCATTCTAACATTAGAAAGATAAATTGTTGCGTGTGTAATGTGAGAGTGCATTAGAACTCCTTGCCTCCTCACCACACCCCTCCTCTTCACGGCCTCCCATTGGCTGACCTAGTGAGGTTGCCATAGCGAAATTTTTTTCAGTGGAGCATGGATAATTAGCCAAACATCTCCTAACAGAGAACATCTTTTCACCAGGGGTGTTTATATACACCGAAAGGGAATAAGACACAAGGATTCAGTTGTCATGACCTGTTTTAAAGTATCAGGAGAGTTTATGACAATCCATCCTTCTCATAATGGCGCATTTGTTCTGTATTATATAAGGAATATGAGCTGAAGGATATTTATTTTCAGGAAACAATAGTTCAAATCTCCTGATGTTGCATTTCCATTATGCCTTTGCTTTCAGACATTTTTCAGAGTTTCATGTTTAAAAACAAATCTCTCAAAGAGCTTATAGTGTTAAACTCATGTTTGGATGCACATAAACTAAAAGCATATGCAGATAATATTAAATAGCTTTTTAATCCTGTTTGTTGTAACTTCACCCGCTGCATTAAACAATTGTGTTTGTCTGCACGTGTAATTGTGAATATGGCTAAGTCCACTGTCATTTTGTGCCATCTGCTTGAGGGGAGGATCACCTCTTGTATATTGGTCTTGCTTGGCTAAATTAGAATGCCAGCATTTATTCCATTAGATTTAAAAATAGGATATAGCTTTTGCACGTCTCCCTGCACTGTTCAGTTGTATACATTTTTTTGCGACCCTAGATAAGAATGCGTTTCACATTTTTGCTTTGATTCACTTCAAATTTTGTAATTGAGGCTATGTGAACATCATCATTATTCATTTTCACAATCAGACCGTTTTTCAGTGTTTGGTGCAGCACATGAGTTAGTGCATACAGCTTTCATCTTCTTCAGACCCCAGGGGGGTGGCAGATCTATAACCAAGGGTTTCCATTAAAAGTGAGCTGCTCTTTGGCTAATCACCCGGTGAAGTGGTGAAGTCCTCGTGTTTTTCCAGATAAACAGTCCCACTGCTCTGGACTCTGATTTGGACCACAGAACCTTGTTTGTGCTGTCTCTGTGAGGAGTTTTGTCTATAAATATCCATGCTTAGTTTTTCTTATTCCTTATGGGAAAAAACTTCAACCCCCCTCTACCTTCATTCATCCCGTGATAGATATCACTGCCTAAATCTCCATCCCTATAAGCATCATCTGCTGTTAGCTTGATTACAATGCTAGGAGTTAAAATGTTTGTAGTGTTAGTATACTATGTGTATATGTAAAACATGCTGAAAATGGAAGAACGTAAAAAAACAAGATCATTGTGCACTGCTTTTAGCATTTCTTGTTATGTCACCACCATCAAAAAACACAGCTGTGATGGAACCAAAAAGGCTTTCTTTTTTCTGCCCTCCCTTTCCTTATTCTCAATCTCCATCTGTACCACAATTCCTCTCTGTCTCATTCTCTCTATGTGCACCACTGTTCCCCTATTTTAGCCTTCATTCACTCACTCAGTTATATTTTATGAAGTTTGACAATGATCCAGAGCCTCGTGCATTTAAATAGCTGTGTAGTTCCTATTAGAGACAACATAACCCATTAGAAATGTTTCATTTGCATGCAGCAGCTGCATGTATGTGTGGCAGAAATTCTATAGCTTCTTAGCTTACAGCTCACTGACGAGGCAATACTGACATTCATGAGGTTTGTTATTCAGGTCAGTGGGTTTTTCAGCCCAACAGCATGGCACTGCAGAGGAACCTGGGGTTGGGGGCTGGCAGTGTTGGGAGTCTCCATCTTTAAAGGGGAAAGCTCTGCAGGGTTCCACTTCTTGAACCAAAGAGTAACACAGTTACATAATGTCACTAAAGTGGAAAATGTACAGCACAGCCAATCTCTTACAACCTAATTCTGTCCTATGCAATCCATTCCCATACCATTAGCACCCTGCATGACATTGAAACTGATCTAGGTATAATCACATTTTATTGATTAAATAGGAAACATTGTGACATTTAAGATAATCACACACACTCATTCAAATACACACACACCCACACACACTCATACACACAAAAATAGTCCTCTGTTAAACATGTGCATGTGATGGCAACTTAAAAAAAATTATTAAAAGAATTATAATAATCCATCCAAATAACACTACTCTCAACCATGAAAGTCTTAGCTTACCTATAACACCAACTGCCTGTGAAACATCATCTCTACTGTCTTTAGCCTTCTTTAACGTACATTGTTAAAGTGCAGTCAAATAAAAAAATCCATAGAGCTCCAGAGATCCATATGCCTCATGATTACATGTTACATACACATTTGTTACAGCTGACAGGCACTGTGTGACTTAACACAGTGTTTAAAAAAAAAAAAAAAACCTTGAGGAAAGGTTATCGGTGGGGAGAGGAAAAGGAGTTAGATGGCTTATTTTGTTGAAAAGGTAGGGCATGCGTTCTGCTACATACATTCAAAAGATACTGTGGAATATCCTGTCTTGGCATGAACTGTACAGGTAAGAGATTCTGTTTGCATACAACACGAGGGAGTTTGAAGAAGACAAACATTGATCCACAAAGTTAACTTAAAATTTTTTTTTGGAAAAGACACCAGACAAAAATATTAACAAAGGCTACAAAGATCTCTCCATTGTTCTGTAACAAAACAGGATGTTAAGAAAAAAGCACCTTTGTGATGATACTGGGCTCCTCTGGTGTTGAAGACCTGGATGAAAACCACAAGACTGTGCTGGATCGCTTGTTTCTTCTCTGAGGCTTTTAATTACCACAAAAGACCATCATGGACTATTACAATGCCAGAGATAATGGACAGATACATTGCTTGTTTCTTCAGAGAGGGTCTACATTGCTTTGGATTCCAGGTGAGGGCTCTTGTGCTTTAGTGCCTGCCATTTAATTTGCACGTTTGGTTGCCATGGAGATCACCTAGACAGAGCCTGTGGGTGTGCTGTCTGTTCCTGGTTGTACACAGAGTTGAATCCACAGCATCAGTCTGTTCAGGTGTGATATGAATAAAACACTCAGCTGATAAAAGAATTGTGTGGTTGACACCAGTGTGTAAATTAGTTCAAATAACGGTAAAAATCCAGTTGTCCTATGAAGATTTTTGCTTCAAAAAGGTGCAGTAATGCCTGATCGAATATCAAAAAGTAAATCTTGAGAAAACTGTTGCTAGTGGAATGTTTCAGGATTTTGTCATAGACAGAATTATTATTTCAGTTATTATCGGGTGATAGCAGCTGTAGCTGTTGGTGCAGGCTTATTGCTGGTGCGACGAACAGGCATTTTGGACACCGGTATCTTAGAACGTGTGGCTTCTGCCCTACCCTGTACAGAAAGGTAGGTTGCAGTAGATCCGTGTTTGATTGGGATCCTGGATTCCCGGGTTAAGCTTGTGGCACCAGCTACAGGACGTGATGATGTCTGGAGACCAAGTTTTCCATCAAGAATGTCATCTTGGCTGTGGGAGAGTGTTGGGGTGACAGCCCCCGATTCTGTGGAGACATCACTGAGGGCCTCCTTGCTGCTGCTTTCCCGTGAGAGAGCGAATGGGCTCTCCTCTTCATGTACCGGTGTTGTTAGATTTGAGTGGTCCTCATCTCCATTGGGCTGGGAATCTCGATGATGCAGCTTTGGAGGTCTACTTCCACCACTCACAGGAATCTTACTCAGAGTTGTAGGCTTCACTGCAGGGCCCCTTTTCACTGCCTTGCTGATGCTTTGAGTAACCACTGAGTCTCTATTGTCAATTCCTTCTTGTCTTACCAGGTGCTCCTTTAAATCTATCCTGGAATCATCATCTGTGATTTTTAAAGAAAGGAATGATGGAGAAATACCAGGAGGAGACTTTAGGACAGGAACTTGTGGTGCAGAGGTAACTGTGGGTGATTTTGTGGTGGCAGAGGAAGATGTAAGAATAGGACCAACAGCGGATGGAGATTTAGCAATAGGAACATTCAATTCAGAGATGGAGGCTTTCCTTACAGATGTTGTGCCAGTTTGGGTGCTAGATTTTGAAGTTTGTCCTGTGGGTTGTTTTATCTCAAGCTTGGCAATAGGAGCAGTGTTTCGGCTTGTCGATAATCCAAATGTTGTTACAAGTTTTGGTCTTGGTGTTGGTGCAGGGGCAGGGGTAGGTTTACCAAAAGGTGGTGGATAAGGGGTGTATTTGGCTGCAGAGGTAGACATAGTTTGTTTGGATTCATGGGTAATGCATGGAGTGGGTTTTGTTGAAGGGGTTGGGGCTTGGGAAGGTTTAGTTACAGGGGTTGGGGCAGGTTCAGTTTTAGTAACAGCAGCTAGTTCAGGGGTAGAACTAATTGTGGGTGAGGGGGATGTTTCAGAAGTAGGGGTTGAGATGGACGGAGGAATGGGTGTAGAGGATGGAATATGTTTGGTCAGTGGGGCAGTTGTGGAGCTAGATATTGTGTCTAGCTTGATTTCAGGGCTAGATTTAGGGGACAGGGTAGCTTTAGCTGGGGAAGTTGTAGATTTGGTTGTGGGGCTTGATATTGGGCTCGGGGTAGGCTGTGTAATGTAGAAAAATGTAGCGGTTGGGGTAGGTTGGATAATTGGAGAAGTTGTTGCAGTTGCCGTGGCTTGAGGAATCGGGATAGGTGTTGGGGTAAGCTGGGTTATGGGCATATCTGATGGTGTAGGGGTGGGTTTGGTGAGAGGGCTGGATGTTGGAGTAGGGATAATAGGGTCAGTAAGTATAGATGGTGACATTTTGGTCACCGGAGAGGATGTTGAGGTAACTGCAGGTTTTGTCAAAGGGCTGGGAAAAGGTTTGGCGGTGGTAGGTGAAGGGGTGGGTTTGGTTGCTAAAGTAGGGGAAGGTTTGAACAAGGTGGATGGGCTTAGAGTTGGAGAAGGACTGGGCTTTGATCTAGTAGAAGTCGTAGAAGATGAAGTCTTCTCAGAATTATCCACTTTCAATGTGCTAGGTGCTTCCTCCATTCGACTGCTAGCTTTAACCCATTCTGCCTCGACATCTGCTACAATATCTCCACATGCTGTTAGTGAATCAAAGCTTAAAATTGATGAGATATCTCCAAGCAGTGTGCTGAAGCGTTCATTTGCTGGAGGTTTGGTTGACCCGCTCACCTTTGCAGAGTCCACAGATGATGCAGGGCCCTCTTGTGGTGTAGGAAGCTGAGGGTTTTCCTCTACCTCCTCCAAAGAGTGAGGTGGAGGTCCGGGTGTCAGTGTGAGACTCTCCTTTATAATCTCAACGCTGTTGGAGCGGGAAGCAAGAAGGGGAGGGCCTGGTTCACCCTGCTCCTCATCCTCTTTCTCTGTACTACGCCAGTGCACTGTACCAAACAATCCCTTCAGGCCCTTCCGTTGCCGCCCGGGCCTCTGAGACTCGGTCTGAGTCTGCCGTTCTCCCATTAGTCCCTGTCTACCTTTGCGAAGCATATTGAGGAAGCTCAGAGACTTAGCAGAGGTGAGGGAAGTGATTGAGTGCCGCGTAGGAGTAGTTTCTGAATTCATGATCCCATCTGTGAACTCCTCCATTGGAGCATCGTCCTGTTGACTCTCATCCCCCTGGTCAAGATCCACCTGCTCTGCCTCTGCTTCTGGGGCAGTAGGTTCATTTAATCCATCCAGGATTTTGCTCTTTGACGGCGGTGATTTAGGGCCTCCATCTCCTTTCCCACGTATGGAGAAGATGCTAGCGACGCTGCTCCCAGGCTTCCGCTTGCCGAATAGTTTGAAGGCTTTTCTGATTTTACCTGGAGGCTGAGGGTCACATGGTGGTGGTTCACAGCTCTCAGACTGTGCATCCATATTCCAGCTCCACTGCAGTGTCTCTTTACCTTCGTCTTGATGTCTCAGTCTACCTTCACACGCCCCCTCTTTGTAATCTCACACTCAGATGAATGAAACAAGATGAATGAAACACAATTCTAATGAGAATAAATAAACTACCTTTCCTCTTTATATTTTTTGTAGACTGTTTTTGCTAGCAATGTGTATCTATCTCCGTCTCCACTCTCGTTCCCTCCCTCTGTCTATTGCTCTCTTTAAGCACTCCCTCTTTCTCTCTCTCTGCTGTTCCTCCCTCCCTAGCCTCCGCCCTCCCTCTTTTTCTCTCTGGTCCTCTCCTCTGGCTGCTCTAGCCGGTCACCATGGCAACTGAAGGTCTAAGCAGCTTTCGTCAGCTATGGAGCGGGGCCAGGGGCTGTCATCATCCTACCCTCTTTCCTTCTTTCTCTCTTTCCCTGTTCACTCCCTGTTTTCATCCAACTAAGTGTTCCCATCTCTCATATCCCAGTTACTCATCCAGATTTAGCCTTCATATTTGTGACTGTTCTCTTCATACCAGCCTTACTGCTGCATATGGAACAAATGACAACAGAGGCAGCAATTGGCTCAGTTTACAGCATCCCTGCTGTGATAGATTAACAACAAGCCACTCAAAATATCAATCTGATTGGAATATGTTACCACTCCAAACCTGTGTGTTGAATTTATGTACATCATAGAGAGGACATATTGAAATGGTATTGAAATCTTCTAATTAATATGGCTATGATTGGTATGAATTCTCAAGTCTTTTTCTCCCCATAATTTCCTTCACTTTCTCCATCTCCTGTTGTCTCACATACATGTCTTTCTCTAACAATCTTCCTTCTCTCGCTCTGCCCCTCCCACTCAACCACTTACAATCTGTCTCTCCCTCCTACACAAACACGCACACACACATAATTCCGGTAGGACATAGGTTCATGCTCTATATGATGTGCTTGTAGCCCCTTTTGCTTAGCAGTGTCACATCTGTTTCTCTAGTGTCTTATTGACACAAGGATTCCAATCATTTGAGCTCATATTTTATTTTTATCAGCATTCCTCTCATCATGAATCTGACCCATCTTTCCCACCAAGTATCGCATCTCATCATCTTTTTACTTGTTGCCGTTTCATGATCTCTCCATTTTTCGAAGTAGTTCTCTCTCTCTATTTGTCTCTTTTTTCCATTTACATATGAGATTACCACACCCATCTCTCTGTTCTTGCACATCCATTTCGCTGATGTATATCATGAATTTTCAGCAAAGTGGATTTTAATGCACATTACATACAAATAAATAAATAAAGTACAATTGGGTTGCATAATTCTAGGCAAACAAGTGCTAAACTTCAAACTTTTAATTTATAACCATGTTTATATATTTTGTTTAGAAAGCCCATTTGTTTCAGAAAATCAGAAACACAGTAATTCTTTTAGAAATCTTTTATATTCAGAAACATTTAGAAGCATTTTTATAACTATAAGATTTAGAGCTTAAATTCTTTAAATATGAAATATAAAAAATTGAGATTTCAAGTATTTTCCAATTTGTATTTATAATTATTTTAATTTTAGGTACATATATTTTGATTCTTTTTACAATCAGTTTTAATATATACAGGTTTTGTTATATGTTGCATTTTCCCCCTCTGAACTGCTGTATAGTGTACTTGCCTATCCATTTCATTTTACTACTTTTTTCTGGATAAAAATACAGTAGTTTGGGGGAAAAATACGCTTTTGTCTAATCTTCTGTTGGCCACCAAGTCAGCAAGGACTGTCACGGGTGTCCCCTCAAAAGTAGTTAAGTGAATGAAACTTTGTCTACTTCCATCCATGTATACATCTTCTTTTCTGTTCTTATCTGCTCAGTATTCTCTCTTTTAAAACAGGCAACTTTCCTCCTTCCTTCACCCCAACGCAACAAAACAATGAATTCATTCATTCCTTAAGTGGTGCTTTCACTGGGGCTCACTAAACAGAGGCGACTCGCCAGACAGAACAACACTTTACTCTGTGCTGATACACACAAGCACACTAATAGTTATGAAAAAAAGAGTGATGGTCTAGAAAAAATGTTGAAAGAGATAAACCACCCACTAATGTGCCACCTCTTAAAACATTTGTCAATTCGGTTCAAGTCAAGTTTATTTTTATTCTACATATTAGAGGAGCTTCAAAAATCATTAAATTGTAAATCATCTTTATTGTGACACATCAGAGTGAAACAGATTACTGAATAAGAAATGTAGAATGGGGACTTGGTTCTATCTATCGTCTGTTGATTGGATGAAGGCAGATCTAAATGCCATGATTTAAGTGGGCAAAAATGACTAGAGAATATTATTTTACCAGGGAGAAGTCTATAAGTTTACTGGAAGATACATGACATTTTTACAGTAGTAGTTCACTCAAAAATTCTAATTTCCTTGAATATTCTCACCTTCAATGGCCATCCAAGATATAGATGAGTTTGTTTGTTGCCATCAGAATGAGAGTCCAAACTGATAAAAACATCACTATATTCCAAATGTAATCAGTACTTGAACTGTGCAAGACAACTTTTTCGATGGAGAAAGCAGTATTATGGATAGAGGTCTGGTATTTTAGCTAGAAGCAATGGAAGCAAACAGCTTTCCAAATGGCATTAAGTGATGACTGGATGCTTTTATTAGCTGTTTAAACTCCAGCTCTGATGGCACCCATTCACTGCAGAGGGTCAACTGGTGATGATCATTTCTGAGGGAACTATTCTTTCAATAAAAACAATTAAGTCAATGGATGGATCGTTCACAATAAGATAAAAAAGGTTTTTTCAGTGTGATTTTCAGTTCTTGCTAACTGTAGCAGTACGTTTCTGCTGTACTCCATCGCCTTTGCAAAAAATTTGATCAGTAGCCTGTATAAAAATTCACAGCAAGGCCACTCAGTGCAAGAAGGTTATTTTAGATAAGTGAGAATAAGAATTTCTGAATTTTTCGGTGTGAGTTTATATTTCATAAAAAGGCCCAATATAGCCTCAATATGTGACTTGTTGGGAGTGAGAATGTGTTGATAAGTCAGGTGTGTAAATATAAACTCTCAATAACATTATGCAGTCTCAAGACTGCTTTTAATCATAAGAAATGAACATGTAATGTATAATACATATACAAGCTAATAGGCTTACAAAAGGGACTCATTATGTCAATACTTAGAGTGCAGAGCACAAAGAGAGGAAGGCCATGTGTGTGTGTATTTTATCAAGAGCAAGAGTTCTAAGTCAGGCCAAGCACAAGATCTCCTTATCACACGTTAGTGCAGGGACAGACGATTTGTTCTTTGTTTCACGTGTTGTTGGTCCTCTGAAGAACTTACTTATGAAAAGAGCAGAGATGGAGAGAAAGGACCAGAGGGGTCTGTTCATTAAATGATACACATCTGGCAACAATTCCCCTGCAGGACAGGGCTCGAGGTGGAAAACTAATCTAATAAAGCTCACAAATAAAACAACTTACCATCCGACCCACCAAGCCAGCAAACTGACTATAAATCTAATTATGCACAAATTAAAAGTACCACATTGATGAAGTTGACATTTGGGACTTCCAGTCTAAGTCATTAACTAGACTAAACCTAGATGGATGATACCCCCCCCCCCCCCCCCCAAACCCCCACCACTCAGGTTCTCTCCACCTCTTCACTGTTTCAATGGGAGATCAGAAGTAGTGACGCTTACAATATTGCGCTGCTGCCCTCTGCCGACGTAATGCTGAGTTTGCAAGTGAAATATCAAATTAACTTTTGCTGATTTGTTCTGCTTCTTATTTCACGAATAGTTGTAACACCGATGACAAATTCTCATAAAATACCAGTTTAAATAGTAAAAGATAATAGAATAACGAAATAACACCAGAATGTAACAACAATGACGTGTAAATTATCAAATAAATGAGGGAAAAATAAATAAAAATAAAAGCGTGAACATTTAAACGGCCGTGAGGACTTTGACTTTTGACTTAAAAATATAGTTATGTAAATGTATTTTCAACTAATTTTTTTTAAATATATATATATATATATATATTTAGCCTTTCACATGTTTCAGTCCAAGAAAATACATTCATATACAGTATATTTAACATTTGAAGAAAAATAAAACTTTGTTTATAGACAACAAAATTTCCTTCTGAACAAAAAATAAAATAAAAATAATTAAAATACAATTGAATTAATATCAGTATGGGACATACTTTACAATATAAAAAAATAAACATATATATATATATAAACAAAATAAACATTATTCATTTATTATAACTATAAGATCGGAAATAAAATAATTCAAGTTAAGTCTGATAAGATGTAAAGCAGAAAGGCAAAGATGAACGCAGATTTAAATTTGAGCGTACTGTTCACAGAACTACACATTAGAATGAAACTGTGCGTTTATTGTGTTATTGATTTTTAAAAAGGATACATTGGAGAGCAGTTTTCTGATAATGGGGAATTAATGTGCTGCTGGTGTGAAACAATTCTTTGTTTTTCCCCGCGCGCAGATCGGACTCGAGCCGTGACGTCACCGACACCCTTTCCGAGGCTCGGATTAAAGATGGCGCCCTCTCATGTGTTAAAGTGCTGTCAGCGGGGATTAGCCTGGATACCTGTGATTTTTATCAACGCGGTCGTGTGCTGGTCCTACTATGCGTACGTGGTGGAGCTCTGTATATGTAAGTGTCGACCTTTAGTTGACTTGGTTGAGGGTACAGCAGATAAAAGTTGCTGGTTAGTTGTTTGAGTGGTTTGGGCAGGAAGTGTCAGTAACTGACTGGTACCAGATAACGTAACGATACCGAAATTCAACTCACTTTATCTGTATACTACTTTTGCTTAATTCATGTCGAATGTCCTGAATTGTTTATAAAGTTGTGTTTTGATAACGATTATTGTATGCAGTGTTAGTTCAAGCTCGAGCGATAAGCCCAGCTGTTAAACTGGTCGAGATGTGTGATACTTAAAGAGCAGATTAGAGATGCTTTCTTACCTAAAAGAACACAAATATTATTAACTTTCTTTCTCTTTAAACCTCATTTCAGTCTGAACGCAGATTAGACCGCAAAGTATGTCTTGTCACGAATATTTCAGACTATTAAACTGTTTTGTTTTTCATTAGTAAGATTAGTTGTTCATGTCAAGCTGTGTCATTTAGTGGGATATGCTATATTTAATTGTTTTTTGTCTTGTACTGAAAATATGTAATTGTCGAATATGCTAATAATCTCATTTATTGATTAAATATATATGGAATATTTATGCTTTTCACCATTTAAACGCACAAATCTAAAAGGGATTATTACAATTTTTTAGATATAAGTGTGCAACATGAATGACTACACATCAGTGCTGTTGAAAGTCTTTAATTTCAGCTGTTGTTAACCACTTCACAGTGAGCTCTACACTCACTGTAGTTCCACCCAGTTATTACTTCATCTGGTTCTACAAATACTAATTTCATTGGGATTTCATTCGGTGTTGGGGTCCATTTATTTCCCTAGTAAAGTTTAGTGATATATTGTGAATCCTTCCTTATTGATACCACCCCCCCCTCTCCGTTTTGCCATAAAGGTTTGTAGAGTTTCAAATCTAACGTGATAACCTCATGATGATTACATGAGAGTTGCAGGGAAAATCTCAAATTAATGTTTTTGTTGTTGTTGTTCTTTTTCTTATTTTATTTAACAGATGAAACAAGGGTTGTGAGATCAATGACAAACTCTCATAAAACATCAGATGTGCTGTACACATTTAAAGAAACCTTCGTAGTTCATAGTACTTTTTAAATATTAAAATATTTAATAGAATAATTGTAGTTAATGAAAATAAATATTGAATTAATAAACCAGTGAGAGTAGCAAGTAAAATCTCAAATCTGCTTTTGCTGTTTTTTTCTGTTTTGCATTTAATTTCACAAATGAAGCAAGGGTTGCAACACCAATGACAAATTCTCATCAAATATCATTCAAAAATAAAATATTTAATAAAATAAAAATGAATATGTTTCATGAAAAGAAATATTTGACTAATAAAAAATAAATCTCTAAAAAAAAAAAAAAAAAAAAAAAAAGATTCCTCCTTTCAGAGATTTCACTGACTCTGCCATCAGGACATGCATCCGTCAGTCACTTGTTGAGTTGTCATGACAACCAGGGTATTCCATCTGTGATGGACACAAGGCTCTTTCTGACAGCTCTCTGCCAGATGGCAGTACCAGTCTCCTGGCGCTCTTGCCTTACTGGGCTGATCTGGTGGAAACTAGAAGGGTGCTGAGATAGAATTAACGGTATCCCAGCACTCAGCAGATGGCTTTGTGAGTTGGGCCAGTTGTTCTTTATGGTATTTCTGATTGATCTTTGCTTCTTTCTCTCTGCAGACACAATCTCCAACACAGAGGAGCAAGGTAAGATGAACTCCAGTGTAGCCAAGCACACAGTATTGCACAAACAGTTAACAAATCCTTCTGTTAACTAGGGGTGTGCACGGATAGTCGAACATTTGAATATTAGTTCTGCTCTAATTATTCGATAAATAAAAATTATATTCGAATTTCGCAAAAAAAAAAAAAAAAAAGTTCACAATAAAACCTAATTTGGTCACTTTCTGTGATTCTCCATGGCATATTTGAAGATGTATGCAGGCAAAAAATAATTAATGAATGAATAAGGGGCCGTTCACATATCGCTCCTAAAAACGCGTGGAAAACGCTAGGCGCGCCGCTTTCTCCTTTCCAAAGTGCTCGGTCAGAAGCGCTCCTGAGGCGTCTGCCGTTGCTAAGCAACAATGACGCGCTCTCTCCATGAAGATGCGGAAATTTCAGCAAAGGATAAATGGATTTGCAGCCCAAATAAATCGCTTTCAGTAGCCTCTGCTACTACATTTATTTCAAAATGGCAATCCATATACAGCTATGATCAGCTGTTCATCTTGGCTGAGCTTTCAACGTTGTTACGGGAAAGGATGAAGCTGAATGTTTAGTTCTTGTCACATGACCTGCGGTGTGCTTACGGCATTTTGAAAATTTGAGATGTTTTTAACTGGATGCTTTGCGGACGCGCCTGGAAAAAAGGGCGCGTCGCACCGCGTGTGCATCGTGACCGCGTCTCTTCCATTATGAGCGCGCATACTGCGACGCGATATGTGAACGGCCCATAAGAACTGCGGTCTTCTACAGTACTTCAAATATGCCGTGGAGAATCACAGAAAGTGACCGAATTCAAGAACATTGTTGCGGCGTCTCTCAAGCAACGAATAAACACCACTAACTTGGAGAATGCAATGAAAACTCCTCTTCTCGCGTCTGCCCTAGACCCTCGGCACAAACATCTCCGGTTTCTCGATGAAAACGAGAGAAGTAAGAAAAAAAAAAACTTTTGAACATTATCAGAACATTTTCCTTGATGCGAGTGCGCGTTTTCTTCACGGTCGGCCTTATTGTTAACAGACTAAGGAGCTGACTTTCCCCTGATCATTTTAACATGCCTGTGTTTCTTAACAAGAACATGTGAAACAATACAAAAAAAGCAAAAAAGATTTGCTGACAGTTTAAAAGTTTCAAAGTTAGGCTACGTTCTACAATAGCCTACTTGCTGCAGGCTGCTTTGTTTTTTCTTTGTTCAAATTTTTTTTTTTTTTGCTTTTAATCTGTACTTTTGTTTGTTTGCACGCATTGTTAAAGGTTTTCAGCTACAAAACACGATGTGTAATGTTCAAGCTTATTGTTTGTATTAAGCTTGTTCAAAATGACGGAAACAATAAATGTTGCTGAAAAATAACGTCTGTCTCATTAAACGTAATTTAAATAAACGAATATTCGAATATTCGTTTTTTGTGAGCTCAAATATTCGAATGTGATATTTGCGGAAAACGCCCATCGCTACTGTTAACTAATCTGGCTTTCAGTTGTTCTTACTCACATGTTTTGTCACACCAGAATGAACGAAACATCCCATTTATAATATGAAGTAACAGCTTTTAATGTGTTATCAAGTATGAATTATGATGTTTTACTAAAATTATTCCATGCTGTTTTTCTTGCAGTTATTTATCTGTTAGTGTTTCACGTCTTTTTCTTCATGTTCATATGGTCCTACTGGAAGACCATAATTTCCAAGCCCGTCGGCCCCTCGAAAGAGGTATTTTTTCTCTCCGTTTTTGTTCCTTTATTTCCTGTATAGGTTTTGCTTCAGAGGCCAGATCTTGCGTTAGAGGACAAGTGGTGACCCAGTCTAGTTCTGTTGCTGGTTTTGAGAATGTGGGCAAGTTGTACAACCTGTCCATGTTGCCATCTGTCTAACTCCTATCAAGTCACAGATGAATTAACAGATATATGCAAATTCTACTAAAACAACACTGTACTGGTCTGGATATTGTTAAGGATTTCTTCCTTATTGCTTGGCTCTCAGGTTTTCATTCCACCTGGGCTGTGTGGGAGCAAAATATTGATCATACTGTAATGTGTATGTGTGGTTTGCTGCTGGCTCAGTAATGTTCCTCACATCTGAAGCAGCAGCAGCAGTGGGAGCCTTTAAACTCTGTCTGCTCTGTAGTTATATTACCACAGAATATAATGACAGAGAAGAGGAAGACGGATGTAAAAAAAAATAGACGTTTTGAACTGCTTTTAGGTTGTGAGTCATGACTTAGCAGTTAGCACACACTCTCAAACACACTGAGCTAAATTGGACAGTGCAAGTCCGGCTCACATAATTTCTTGTCATGTCTCTATCATCTTGTCAATAAAGATGGCAAAAATTATATTAAAAGTGTTTTTGTTAAATTAAAACGTCTGCTTGATTTTAATTGCGTATGCAGGCTTCTATTAGTGTATTCTCACACACACCACTATCTAACATCCTGTTGTCTCTTAGTTCTGTCTCCCTAAAGTGGACAAAGAGCTCTATGAGAAAGAGGAGAATCCAGAGGCCCAGCAGGAAATCCTGAAGAGAGTGGCCAAAAATGTACCCATATATACACGCACAGGATCTGGGGGTAAGCTTAAAAACTTACAATGGCATTGAAGTCCCTCATACTTCGTTTTTATAATGTTCTGCAGTTAATTCGGCCCCAGCCGCTACTTTTGGGAACCTTTTTGAGAGTATATTTAAAACTTAGAATTAAAATGTGTCATTTAAATTTTGCATCAACGTTTTACACTGTTACGGTGATAACATATGTAATATACAAATATAAAAAGCATTAAATGATAAATAAAAATTGTTATTGGCAGTGTCAGACTTTTGAACTATATTTTTGCATACATTTTTGCATACTGTAATATGTAGTACCTTTCTCTTCGAACTATAATATGGTGAAATATTATTATAAAAATATATTTTTTTTATTATACTTTAAAATACAATTTATTTCTGTTATGGCAAAGCTGAATTTTTTCAGCATCATTATTCCAGTCTTCAGTGTCACATGATCTTTCAGAAATCATTCCAGTATGCTGGTTTGCTGCTCTAGTCACATTTCTTTAATATTATTAATAAAATATTTTTTTTGAAGCTGTGATAATTTTATATATATATATATATATATATATATTTATTTATTCTGTAACAATGTGAAAGTCACTTTTACTGTCACTTCTTGATCAATTTAATGCATCATTGCTGAAAAAAAGCACTCATTAAATTTTTTAACATTACCCCAAACATTTAAATGGTTCTATATGTATCCACGTTTATACTAGTGATACACTGTTCAGATTTTTGAGTGAGTCCTCTGTCCTCCTCAGCTATCCGGTACTGTGACTGCTGTCAGTTGATCAAACCGGACCGATGTCATCACTGCTCCACCTGTGACAGGTGAGTCCACTCAGAAAACATTGTTATCTTCTCTGCATTGGATTTGCACTATGTATTTTGATCCTTTTTGTTTTTCCCAGATGCGTGCTGAAAATGGATCACCACTGTCCATGGTATGTTAATCTGTGGATGCGTTCAGATTATAATCTGAAGTTATGTTGCCACATGTTCTGTCAGTTAGGTGCTGTAGCTACTATGTGTCTTGTAACTCTGTTTTTCTTTGTTTTCTTCCAGGGTTAATAACTGTGTTGGATTCTCCAACTATAAATTCTTTGTGCTGTTCCTGGTGTACTCTATGCTGTACTGCGTCTACACTGCTGCCACTGTTTTGCAGTACTTTATCAAGTTCTGGACAGTAAGTCCACACATTCACACAGACATCTGATTCCTCTCATTTCTCACACTTCTTGCTTTTCATCTTCTGCCATTTCAGAGAGCCAACTTTAGCTTGTTTTTCCAACTTCTACAATTTCCACAAAAATATTAAGCAGCACAACTGTTTTAGCATATTTGAATGATTTCTGAAGGATCAAGTAACACTGAAGACTGGAGTAATGATGCTCAAAATTTAGCTTTATATTTTTTATTTTAATTTTTATGCATCAATCTAACACTATATATTTCAGCCATACATTTTTACTAAAGCATTTTAATATTCATAAATGCTGTGCAATGATTTTTGTGTGTGCATGTCAGTTTTTGAGACCCAAAAAGAAGGAAAAAGGGATGAATCTGCTTCTAATATTCTGTCTGTGTTTTTAACACTTGTCCGAAGCTTTGCAGACGGAGGGCTATAGAGCATTGCCCAGAGGTAAACCACTCACGCTTGCTTTGCACTGTTGTGACTGTGGGCGTTGGATTGATGTTGCACCGTTGACTCATTTTGCTTTTTCTTTTACCGATTAAAATAAACAGTAGTGTTGCAATAGTGTAGTTTAGCATATTAAAAATATCCAGGTGCTTCTTGGTGGTCATTCTTACCAGACATGTATTGTAGTGTTGAGGCTGTTAGATCCAACAGGTTTTCTTGAGTTCTACAACTACATCTGATGCCAGTAAATAATTTTGGACATCTGACGATGTTAAAGGTATAATGCGTGTCATTTTTTTTTCCCTCTAGTTTGACAGCAGCACTGGCTCAACCAGTGGTGTGAGTTTGGGGTGGGATTTTTTTTGCTCCCCCCAACACTTTGGTGAGATCGCAAATGGGAAAGCGTCTGAGAAACGTTTTTTTCACTTTGTGTAGCGACACTAGTGGTACAGAAATGACACCCTACACCTTTTATAGTGCTCTTCAGACTACACTGTTATATTTGATGAATGTATCTCCAAAAAAAGCACTTTTTTTATCATTCTCTCATGCTCTGCTTTCTTGCTCAACAGAATCACCTGCCAGACACTCATGCAAAGTTCCACGTGTTGTTCCTGTTCTTTGTGGCAGCCATGTTCTTCATCAGTATCCTGTCACTCTTCAGCTACCACCTGTGGCTCGTGGGAAAAAACAAAACCACTATAGGTAAGATGTTGTTAATTGCTGCTGCTTTTTTTTTTTTTTTTTTTTTTTTTTTTACCTTTTGTAATTAATTTCCAACTGCTTAAATGTTTTTGCTGTTGTTACTTTTTCATCTCCTCCTTTTCCTTCAACTTTTTTTTGGTTTAATTATTCTCCAACTGTTGAAATGGTTGTATTGCTGTTGTAGTTGTTACTGTCTCCTCCTTTTATTCCTCTGTCCCCTTATTCTTCATCTTTCTTCTCCTTCATCCTCTTTTTCCTCATAATTTCTTTAGTTTAATTCATCTCCAACCATTAAAATGTTTATATTCGCTCCTTATTCTTCTTTTACTTCTACTTATTCTCCTTTTACTTTTTTACTCCTCCTCCTTATACTTTTTTTATTTATTTAATCATCTCAAACTTTTAAAATATTATTCATATTTGCTCCTACTTCTCCGTTCTTCTGGTTGTTTTTCTTATAATTTTTGTTATAGTTCTTTTAATTTTTCATTAATAAATTGTGATTGGTTGTCTTTATCTACACTGCAAACATTGCTGTTTCTTCAGGAAATGCCTGTCTAGTAAATAAAGTTGTTTCTTTAGATTCTGATTACTTCCTCAAAGGATTTCAGTCCAAGTTCATTATTTTCTTTTCTGTCACTCTTTGTTCTTCTAGTCCTCCTTTCTCTTCGCTCCATACTGGGAGCTATTATTATTATTATTTTTAATTATTTCTTACTGAGGGAAACTGCAGTCACATGTTCAGTCAAATAAAACTTTGCTGATAGAAGTAAAATGTAAATGAATGCGGGGGTGGATTGTGGGCGTGAACAATTATGAACAATATTTAGGTCAAACTTCAAGAGAAAAAAATAAAATAAAAATAAAAAACTTTTCTGTGCCCTTCAATGCAGTTTTGATACACATCCCAAAGATAGTTGAAAAGTTAAATTTTCACATTTGTGTTGTGTAGAGCAGGAACACACCTCATCCTAATCTCTCATCCATCTGTTCAGAGGCGTTCAGGGCACCAGTGTTCAGAAATGGCCCAGATAAAAATGGCTTCACTCTGGGATTCCGCAAGAATGTCACCCAAGTGTTCGGAGACCAGAAGAAATTTTGGTGCTTGCCCATTTACAGCAGGTACAAAACACACCATCAAGCATCATTTGGGATTTTACAGTGTTTAAGGGGAAGCGTGAATACATTTCAATTAAAGATTGCAAAACTTGACATGACATGAATTCATGTTAATATTAAAGGGGACATAATACATTTACTCCAATCTCATGTTAATCTTGAGTACCTATATAGTAGTATTGCATCCTTCACATCTCCAAAGAGTCTTTTGTTTGATCAGATTTATAGAAGAAACATGCAGCTTTACGATTCTCTCCAAAAACAGCCAAGCTCCTGGAGACGAGCCGTGGTTGGAGCTAAAAAGTCGCGAGCAATTGCCACAATTGCGAACAAAACAAAGTAATTTAATAGTTTTACTGACCGCCTTCGATTCCAGTTCATGACTGGGATATTTTATCGCTGGGACCACTCTTTCAGTATCAAGACAATCTGCAAATCCAGCGTCGAACTGTGCTTGGTTTATAAAACATTCATCATCGAAATGATAGGAACAAACACACATGCGAAACTCTGTTGCTGTCCCAGAAAAAAAAACTGCATCCACTGTTCCCTTAATGCTGGCTTCTTTGGGAAGCTTAGGTTATCTTTCCCTCACATTCAAAAACACACTTTTTTTTTTTTTTTTTTTTTAGAAACATTCTTCTTGAGCAAGTCCTGTGCAGCGCTACTGATAACCGTAACAGAATGAAGCACATTGACGGGTGCACACTCTCGCTCTATTTGCTGTGTTTCGCTCTTCCGGGAGAAGTGTCCATACAAGGAATTCCTATCTTTGTGATGTCACAAAGACCCAGATGTAGTGTATTTGGCACAGAAATACTCCATCATACATCCAAATCATTTTTTTGGGATCAACTTTGGCCATGTTTAGCATGAGAATCCAACTTTTAAGTGTAAATAACTCCGAATTCATGAAATAACATTAAACCTCCCCTTTAAGTTTTAGAAACATTCGCATGAGTAACTTTTTTTTTTTTTTTTCTCTAGTTTGGGCGATGGCTACACGTTCCCTACCCGCCTAGTCAACACTGACTCAGAGCAAGGCAATGTTGAACGCCAGGACATTAAATGGTAATTACAATCTCATTTGTTAACAATACCACTAGTCACTTGAAAGACCATATAATTCTGCAGTTTGGAGTGAATCATGATATTTTTCCCCTTCAGCTGTTTCAGATCATTTAGTTGTGTTGAATCCTTTTTTCCCCAGAAATGTAGTTTTCCGTGTCAACATTAACTTTATAATGTAATGTGATGTGAGGTTTATTCTGGGCCAGAGAAAACATCCGTAAATGTTTGTGACTGACACATAATGGTTATGTTAACAGCACTGTTGATGGACAGACAAACCCCAGACCTCTGAGTGAGTCACAGAACCATCTCCTAGGCAATGATATGCACTCTGAGAAGCAGAAAGACAGCAGCCCGACCAACATCGGTACGTCACCACTCAGCTTTTACACCCCTTATAAATGCTAAAGAATATCGTAAATTTTTTCCTTGAGGCATCTCTAGACATTATTTAAAATCAAATGATTTCCCAAAATCTTTGCTGAGACGCACTGCTCCTTAATATACACCCGTCTGCTCCCTAATGACATATTACACTATAATATAAGGAAATGTATGCATTTATGAAATTGATCTGTCTGGGTTTGTCTTGCAGAGGTGTGTCAGCCTGTTTCAATTACTATGGTGAATGAGTCCTAATCAGGTAAGTCTTCAGTTTGAACATCCAGCCAGTGTTACTAGCCAGGTTTCCATCCCAAAATCAGTTTAACTTTAGTACATGAGTTCTATATCAATACTTCAAAATTCACAAAAAAATTTTGGAAACAGTTTTCGAGAAAAGAGGCTTTAATGCAGATAAATGTGGTGTCACATGACCGAATTAGCCCTGCATTTTATTAGGAATTATCGGTAGCTAGGGCTGCACGATTATAACTGTCGAATATTCCCTTGAAATTTTAGTTGTTTACTTGGAAAAGTTTTCTTTTTCCATACAGGACTTTGGCATGGCACCAGGATTTTTTCTCATTTATGAGTACTGTTGTCACGAGACCTCATGTGAAAGCACACAACCCTCAAGATATCATGCCTTATATGGAAATGACCTGCAATGCAAGCTCTTCACACCAAAAAAGTCTTTCGGCTCTTTCACTGGGTTTACAAACATGCACATTTATTTGACCAAAATACCCTAAAATGACCTTCAGGTTGAACTGTCCAATATAAAATGTATTTATACTGGTTCGTCTCTGGGACTGCTTTATTTTTGTAGACCAAAAAAAGTGTGGCAGGTGTTTCTACCCAAGATGCACTTTTGTCACCAAGGATTGGTGTGGAATGCTTCGCAGATGTTTACAGATCTGAATGACACAGATCTGCAATACACTGTAAAAAGCGTATTGCAGTATTTGATTAGTTTGTGTTCTTCAACTGAGATACATTTCACTTCACAGCAGTGTAAAACCTGAGCTAATGTACCTTAGGAGTTTCTCAAGTATTTTGTGAGATAATTCAGAAGAAAGTGCAATGAGGTATTTAATACTTACTTTCTATATCTTTACATTAATGTAATATTTGTTGATAACTCTATTTAGTATTCGGTGATACCAAACAACTTTGACACCTCTACCCATTCATTGACACTATTTTTCTCTTTTTTTTTCATTGCATTTAAATGTTTTCACCTTTTCCAAACCTCATTCCCCATAGTATTAATCTATCAGCTTGTGCCTTTAAATGAGGATTACATTTCACAGCAGATGGTGAATTGTGACATTAAAGCACCCTTAAGATTTCCAGGTTGTGTAGCATACGCATATCATTTGATTATTATAGAAGGATCTCAGGCCAAGATGTTAAACTTACCACCTGCATCAAATATGGCAAAATGAATATAGCAAATAGTGTCAGTGGAGTTTTGACATGCATTCTTCAACTTAAGTTTTTATTTCACATGAACATATAATGATGTGCAGTTTATAGTTTTGATTCTGCTGTTTCGTGAGGTCTGTTTACAGCTGCACTGGAGGACTCTGACCTCATAAGGAAGCTCTTGTGTGACTGAAATACATGCATTCTTTGAGCAAGATACGTGGTAATATTTTAAAGTCTCTAAAACTCATCATTTCAGAGTTGATGCTCACGGAAGTCATTGAATAATGTTTTTTTTTGGTTTTATAGAATTTTCAATTAATGTTATTGCATGTTAATGTGAAAAGCAATGAAGGGGCGATGATTTACTGCTTTAATGGTGACTTCTATAGCAGAACTTGAACGGATGTAACCATAACAACATAATACTGAAATCTGCCATGCATGTAAAAATAATTCCTGATGGCTGCTGCATCTGCTGGAAGTCATGTGCTATTTGTCTGAGGATATGATTGTCTTTATGAACATTTCTACAGTCAAGGACAGTGATTATGCCAAATAGAAATCATTTAAATATCAATGAACTCACTAATCACTTACCCCCTCATGAATATGTAATGTTACTGGAATTTGAATGCCAAACATATGTAGGACCATTTTCTTTTTCTGATTTTCATTATCTTTTTACGGGGGAGGGAAAGAGTGTACAAAATTTTCATCTTTTTTTGTACTTACCCTGCAGGCCAGTTTGGTTCATGATGTTATATTTTAAGATGTTTCTGAAGTCTGAACAGTTTGCACAGATTTTCCTTCCTAATTCAATTTAATGTTTGTACTTTGCAGATTAAACAAGTATTCGATGTATGCATTATAGTATTAAGACTTAATAAAACATTCAGCACTCTGTGGGCATGTGATTTCATTTACACAGAGTTGTCAGTGCTGATATTTGATCTCAAATGACATCAGATAAAAATGGGATGCTGATCTTAAATCAGCACTGTAATTATGGAGTTAAATTGCTCCAATGCAGTGACATTAAACCTGTTAGCAGTATAAAACCGTGATGTCTAAAGTTCAAACAGCAGCAGAGGCTAAACATCACATATGATTAACTCAGAAATTAGTTTTAATGAAATCGACAACATTAAAAACAAATTAAGAAGACTTGTAATCAGAGGTGAATGATATTTGAGCATTAAAACAAACAGCCTGTAACAGGACGACACCATGTCCCGTTAGAACTACAATACTTAAGCTCTGGAAATGAAAAAAAAAAATAAACACACTAAAATGCAAGTACAGACAAACCACTAAACATGAAATTAATTGCACAGAACATCTGAAAACATTTCCAAGACTCTATAAAGTATGGGAGTTTTCTTGATGGTTGTGATCGGTATCTAAATAACCCACTTGTTCATACAAGTTGTCGTCTTTGGGGGGGGGGGGGGGGGGGGCAGGAAACTAAATGACGTTTTCTGTTAGCGCTACCTTAAAAACAAAAATAAATGTAGATTTCCATTCAGAGACAGCTAAACTTTGTGGTAACTTTCAGCAATATCAAATTCAAAGTGGTCAAAGTCAATGTGGTGAAAGCCTTGTTTTCCTCAAACTAAACCTGATTCTTCTGTATTAAAAATAATGTGATGACATTCTATTACTTCAGCATTTACTTGACAAGCAGATATATTCGGACTTGGATTCACACACTTATAAAGATGCTACTACTGAAGATCAAACCGTTATGAGTGTTGCAACTAAACCATGTGACCTATTACAAGAACCTGACACTCCAAACTGAAGTCAAAACTGCAATGCAAACTTAAATAAGCAGCTAAAAATTGTAAGAGCTTTAAAACAATCATGCTTAAAGCAAACCAAGCATGCACTGAGGCAATGAAAACACAATCAGGGCCTCATGTGCCACTGAAGTGGAAAGTGAGACCGCCTCATGGCGTCCCCTACTGGAGCTCTTGCCATCACAGGCCTTTTGAGAGCAGCTGAAGCGCTGGAATTAGCGCATCTGCAGGACATGTGACTCCACACAATCACTACAAGCCTTCACTCTAAACAGCAGAACTGCTGGTTTCTCTCTCACACGTACAGCCCATGTGCTTCCTCTTCATCCTGTACTTTAATCAACCCCCCGAATCAGCTAAGTTTCATCCCCCTCCAATCTTGTCTATCTCACCCTCAAGTAGTAAGCGTGTTGTCTATGCACGCTGCGTTTTAAGGGGAAAATACTCATTTCTTTCTTGTAAAGTGGCATGATGTGTCACTCCGCTCTGTTTGACAAAAAGCTTGTAGTATGTTTCCCCTTTATACTCATCTTCTCTGTGTGACATCATTTCTTCATCTCCAACTTTCGCAGTGGAAGATGACTGGTTTGTACAGCGGTAGGTCAGTCTGTGGTTCAGCCCACTTGAGCCCAGATCAGGAACGCTGGGATGTCCCGAACAGGCACATTACGTGTGAGAGCTTTAACTCGCAGGTTGCGGTCATCTGTGAGCAAGACCACCTCTCTGCACAACCTGACTGACCCATCTGGAGAATACAAAACGAGAGTCAGAAAAGAGAAATTTTTTATCAGCTGTTTGGACACTCATTCTGATGGCACCCATTGACTAAAGAGGATCCATTGGTGAGCAAGTGATGTAATGCTAAATTTGTCCTAATCTGGTCCCATGAAGAAACAAAACTCATCCACCTCTTGGATGGCTTGAGTGGCTGAGTAAAAATGTGTAAATGGATTAATAATTAGAAACAACTTCAGATGGAATTCAAAAGCGCGCCCCGTGTGATTGGCCCATAACAAGTACAAGTAAGTGAACTGACTTCTCTCAGCAGTCATGAAGCCCTTGGCTTTGTCCTGACAGTAGTGCAGACAGCAGGCCAGGATGACATCATCGTTGTTGCCCTGGGGAGACAGACGCACAATGAGTGGGTTGCTCAAAAATAGATTAATAAGTCTTTAATAGATTAATAGAATAAGTCTTTTTAAAGTGCATTCGTGAACTTCTCAAGGGATTCTTCACACTAGAGTTGCAGGTTAATGAGGAAGCCATATTTTAGTGCCAACATATTTTCTCAAAGGGGAAGAAATACACAGACCTTTTGTCCAGACGTGTCCTCGCTGCGGAAGGCAATGGACTCCAGTGGGTTTCCTCTGCTGGTGAGCGCTCTGATGCAGGGATCTCTAGCCTCAAATGCTTTTTCCAGAAATATGACTGCTGCTCTGGCTCTTTCCTGCACCTGTCGGGCATGGGCACCATTACTGATCCCCTCACGACTGTCCTGCCCTTTAGCCAGACCGTCCAACTCTGTGATCACTGTCACAATGACAAAGAGAAACATTAAACGGCCAAGAAGAGTGAAACATTTGTGTGTAATTTAATTATCAAAAAGAGTCTCACCAATAAGAGGCACAACCAGGATGTACGTCCCACAGGACAGAAGCTTTCTCAGGCCCTCCAGATGATCTATGAAGCCGTTTGTGTCCGGGACCAGATAGAGTGGCCTGATCTCAATCTCCAGCTGCCCACCTGTCTGCAGAACAGCCTGGAGGACAGAAACAGACACTTGCTCAGCTCTTTATCATTAGCTAAATATTCTGGTGCAAGAAACACTAACGTCAAAAGTAGATGAGGTGTACAGACTAGGGGTTGCACAGACCAGTCGACTTTAATTCTCTGCTCTGGTCCTATAGAGGGCGCAACAGGGTAAGAAATCCTTGAATTCCACATTTACGCTGTTTCCAAACTGTTAATATGACAAATAAATACATACTCCGAAAGTGCTTCAAAAGATTTGCGTGATTATACCACTGGATGCTCGAAACTGAATGGAAGAATGCACATTTTAAACTGCTCTGCTGTTGTAATACATACACATAGGCTTCAGACAGTAGCGCACAGAATCATTCAGTAGTGCGGAAATGTTAACACTGTTAGTGTTTTCTGTGAAACTAAAATGTTCTAGCACATATTTCTTTGTAACTAAAACCCACAGGTTCACTATTAGTAGAGAGACGCTGCGAGGTAGAATTAATTCACACATGCAACCACTCTCTCACTAATGCATTCATATAAATGCAATCTTTACTGTGCTACTTTATCTGTATCTGAAGAACGAGCAGAAACCTGAGAAAAATATAGCAACCCAAAGACAAAAGAACTGATAAAAACAAGCTGTTATAGGAGCAATAGCTATGTGTAGCAGTGCTGTGTCACTTGCCATAGCTGTGAACAAGGTGTTATTTGCTAATTAATGACGTCATCAGTGACTAGTCGATGTCGACTCGACTTTCATCACATAAATGTCGACTTCAAAAAAGCTGTTCAACCTCATGTACAGATAAAGATGGCATCTGGAGATACCTGTATCTTATCCAGCCGTTTCTGCCGCTGTGCCAGCTTGTGTGTGAGAGCGTGACGTCGTGCCCTCAGCTCTTTGATATCATCCTCACTTCCGTCTCCTTCCATTTCTCCATCGATCTCCCCTTCTGATGCAGAGAGAGACGATTCTTCCACTATGACATCATCCTCCTGAGAAAACAGGGAAATTAGCAGTGCTCTGCCTAGATAGTTGAGCCACACATTGTGTTGAGTGATGACTAGAAAAAAGATATATCAAAATATTTGAGGATAAGCAATACAAAACAGATAAAATTTTCTTCCATTAATAATGAGAGGTTCAATATACCTGTTCTTGCATTTGCGCCTTGTTCTCTTTGTTTACGCTGGGTGTAGGAGGTGTTGCCATGGAAATATACTTTCCTCCTTTAAAAGCCAGCAGCGGCTCTTCCTGCCCACACAGAGCTTCCAGGAAGTACTTCAGAACGGTCACTCTCTTACAGTCAGCTGCTATAGCCTACAAAATAAAAACATTCAGTTTTGAGATAACTACTGCTACTAAATTTGATTTATTAGAGGAAATGTTTTATTTACAAAATTTTACACTTAATTTGACTGATTATTATAGACCAGTTTCTTTGCTCAAAATAATTATTAATGCATTAACACTGAATGGAGTAAATAAAATATCTACAGGTGCATCTCAAATTATTAAATTAAATTGTGATAATTTTGGTTCACATTTAACAAAAACCCACCAATTCACAGTGATACGTATTTAATACACAAGTTTCACAATTTGAGTTGAATTACTGAAATAAGTGAACACTGAAATGAACATTCTTATTAACTGAGATGCACCTGTAAAATGAAATCTAAAATACAATTTCCAATTTTAGCAACTTGGATAAAAAAAATAAAAAATAATAATAATATGGTAAATTAAGAAATAATAATACTTTTTTTTTATTCTACTGGGAGCCCTAATATTATCCACTTATCAGGCAATAATAAACAATGGACTACATAAAAAAATAAAATAATAATAATAAGGTCACCTGTAGTAAACTGGAATTTAAAATAAATAGTTAATTTATTTAATAAAATAAATATAGACAGAATAAAAAAAAAAAAAAAAAAGGTAATCGTAAAATAAAATTACAAATTATTGTTACCTACTGACAGTCCTAAATTTGTTATATTGTCCACCTAGCAGGCGATAATGGACCAAGTAGACTATATAAAAATATAAAATTCAATATAAAAATAAAGCCATTTGGGCATAATATATTAATAGTTAATTCAGTTGATAAAATAAATGTAGATAGAATTAATCTAGATATAATTTTTTACTTTAACATGAATGGTGAACACATAAAAAAAATTCTATTGTATCTGATATTGACAGCCCTATTTTCTTATATACAATCCATAGGTGTGTACAGTACTGACCTTATCTGTTCCTTGGTCTATATAGCAGGCTTCCTGTGGGGCAGCTAGCAGTGGGACAAAGCCAGAGAGCATTTTGTCTTCCTCCAGCTGTAGGACTCTGAGTTCCTCATCTCCTTCTCCATCTACATCAGCTTTATACAGCAGAACCTCACCATGATACACGTGTGCCAAAGAGTTGCACAGATTTGCAAGACACTGCCACACGTCTGGACCCCCCCTAGAAACACACACAGTACCATTTTACTCAGATCAGTTTCAAACCAACATGGCCCTGTGAACGTAACGCAAGCAGGACTCACTGAATACTGCAGGGAGGAGGGTTCCACTTGTCTGGGTGGCCTAGCATCCAGTCAGACCAGACCTTCATGCTGGGTAGCAGCTCTCTGAGGTCTGGAGGGAAGACAGACACCCGTACCATCCCCTCCTCATCGTCCATTTCTTCAAACTCCCCCAGCTCTTCTGCTGGGATGGGCTCTGGCAGAGGGAAAAAAAGAAAGCAAAAAAATCTGACAAAGCTGCATAGGGGTCACAAACACTGAGATTTTTACCCAGAATGATTTTATGCTGTCTACATAGGCACCACACAAGGTTTTGCAACCATCTACATTGACTAAATAACTCACATATGAGACTTAAACTTCACTCTGTGCGACTAAATGATGTCTAACATTAGCCATTGGCAAATTAATTCTTAAATTTTACTCGCCAGTGTGTGAGTTGAAGGCTAAGCATAAGCTTAGCACAGATATATTTTCACTTGCGAACACTCTGAGCACTTCAGTTTGAATCTCCGTCAAGCGATCTGTGATTTTTTTAAATTCATCTCAAAGGATGCACAGCACACCTGTTTTTGACATACCGTAAACTCTAGTGTGAATGCGCATGACTCGCTGTTGCTTTGCTGAGAGCACAGTTTCTCACACACACACAAAAATACATACAATGTTGATTTGACGAGCTACATGTTATATACTTTGTTGTATTTTCCTGTCAAAGTAACAGTTCATTCAGAATTCTTCAGCTTTTAAGAACAACTATAAGATACTGCCGGTTTTTCTGGTACTGGGCGAACTCATTGGCTGGCGCTCACCTATTATCGTCCCTGTTTTGATTAACATGATATCATAATATAATGCTTGACTGACTGATGTTAAAAGTTTACTTTCAGATATTTAAAAAGCTGTGCCATTTTACAAACATAAGCATTTATATACATACATACATACATACATACGTGCATGCATGCATACACACACACACACACACACACACACATATATATATATATATATATATATATATATATATATACAGTACAGACCAAAAGTTTGGACACACCTTCTCATTCAAAGAGTTTTCTTTATTTTCATGACTATGAAAATTGTAGAGTCACACTGAAGGCATCAAGCGCTATTTGACCAAGAAGGAGAGTGATGGGGTGCTGCGCCAGATGATCTGGCCTCCACAGTCACCGGACCTGAACCCAATCGAGATGGTTTAGGGGTGAGCTGGACCGCAGACAGAAGGCAAAAGGGCCAACAAGTGCTAAGCATCTCTCGGGGAACTCCTTCAAGACTGTTGGAAGACCATTTCAGGTGACTACCTCTTGAAGCTCATCAAGAGAATGCCAAGAGTGTGCAAAGCAGTAATCAAAGCAAAAGGTGGCTACTTTGAAGAACCTAGAATATGACATTTTCAGTTGTTTCACACTTTTTTGTTATGTATATAATTCCATATATAATTCCACATGTGTTAATTCATAGTTTTGATGCCTTCAGTGTGAATCTACAATTTTCATAGTCATGAAAATAAAGAAAACTCTTTGAATGAGAAGGTGTGTCCAAACTTTTGGTCTGTACTGTATATTAGGGGTGGCACGGTTCGCAGAAAAAAAAAACCCCCGTTCGGTTCACCACACAAGGTTTGGTAAAAAACCCACCCTGGACAAATCATTCACTGTTGTTCAATGCGAATGCCATATGCTGGATGATGAGCAGTCATTTATTCCCTCATCATCCGGGTACAGATGAGACCTGAACAGCACACATTAATATTTATTTAACTAAACTCATTTAAGCTTAGTCAGTTTAAACATTTAAGAGCCAAAGGACGCGAGCTCGTGCCTCAGAACGAGCGCAAATATTAAGCTCTCTCTTAAGTATTGTGTTTAAATGGACAAATTCACACAAAAATTATGTCAAAATGACCGTCTTGGTAAGTATCCTCAGAGCCCGTCTACGGTGAGCCTTCCCACTCCCTATTAAGTCCTGTTGTACCGAATTTTGGTTGCAGTTCCACCAGAGTTCCACTGGGGGTGATTGTCATGAGCGCAAAATGAATGGGAGTCTATGGGGCCAGACGGCTAAACTTGTCCCTTTCACCCGACTGCCGTTGATAAATCTCAGATCTGATTGTAGGTTTTGCAAGTTCAACATGGGTTATAGGTCGAACGTTGAATGAACGAGTACTTATGTCCTTTCAATTTCTTACAGGTTGAGTTGTTGTTGCCCATAACACGCTAGCATTCTGCTAATGAACGATGATTGGTCAGTGAAGGACTGATTACGACCAGAGATACCGCTTGATGGCATCCGAATCAGAATCAGCGGGATCAGAATGTTAAGGCGAACTTTTTCGCCCAAGTTTTTCTTTTCAATGCAGCAACTTTTTTTTTTGGTTGCTGGCACTTTTATCTGCCTATTGTTATGTATGTACTGTGAAATTTACACAGAAAATAAATTGAATTTGAGTACTTGTTGTGTTATTCATGTGTTAAGAAATACCGGATACATATGGTATAGTATTGCCACCTTAAAAAAACCACAAACAAATGTCACGTTCAATAGTGCTAAATATCAATAAAAACTGAAAAAGGAAAAAAATGCCTCGCAGGTGTGCAATGATAAATTGTTCTAATAGTGGGCAAGGGTTGTCCTATTTCTCATTTCCCAAGGACGAAAAAAGGTAACCCATGTGGACTGTGTTAATTGTCAAAGCCTACCTAAATTTACGTTGGTTCACGTGGGAGGGAAAGTTGGCCAAATGCCAAGTTGGCTAATGTCCAAAATCGGCCAGGTTGCGCGGGCTACCACAGATCGTAACGATACGTGTTGTTGGGAGGGGGACTCTTCCCTTACTCGATTGCTACATACAAATTGTTTTGTTAATATTTTAACTATTTTAACTACTTCACTGAATCACCTTCTACAGACTGAATGTTTTTTTTTTTAGGAGTTACCCAGCGGCTCTGGAAAGCACCATAGACATTCTCTGAAAGCACCAAAGTGACTGAAGGATTGCCGTAAAGCAGTATCTCTGGTCGTACGATGTGTATGACATCATTGACATTTTAAAAGACTTTTTAAAGCAAATAAGTGACTACAAAAAATCTAACACCCAGCAATGTGTAATTTCTTTGCATCTCCTTTCGAATACAACATTCAAATTACTACACAAAAAAATTATATCCTGAGAAAAGTGGATTTTGAGGGGTATACCGCCATTGACCTCCATTCATTCTGCCCTCGTCCTGTGAGCGCCCTCATATGGAATCAGAGTGGAACTGCAACCAGTTCAGAAGCCGGAAGTGTAGTGAGAGTGAAACTTCTCGCCATATTAGACATTCTCTGGTATCCTACAGCAGACATAGCCGGCTGAACGTAGGCCTACTGTATCAGTGCATTCTCTTAAAGTGACAGTCTTTATATTAATCGAACAGCAACAACAAAGAAATCACACACTGCTCTTGATTAAAAAGCTTTTATAACTTTAATAAAGAATAATCTTTAACTTATACAGTCCAATATGCAATGCTGTTTTACACTTCATTACTTCATTTAATTTCTGTACCTAAAAACTTATGCTATACCTACCTAAAAAAAAGAAAGAAAGGAAAATCACTGTTTATTGTTTGTATTTTTACTCTATTGTATTTGTGCTGTTGCTTGTAGTTGGATAGAATATTCTTCTCTTTTTTTTTTTATTAGAAAGTATAGTTTTTCCATTAACATAGCACATACCGAACTGTACCGAAAACCGTGACTCTAACCATGCGAGAACCGTGAAAAAGTTGAACCGTGCCACCGTGATGAAAAGAGGCTTGGTAAACCAAAATTTTATTAGTTGAATTTAAACCACTCTCTCTCAAGGAAACTTTCTATACGTCTCAAGATCATTTGGCTATCAGAATGCGCTGTCTTCTCGGCTCAGTTGGAGTACAACTGCCCTTACCTGCAGTCGAGAATGCAGTGATAGACAGCCGTCCTTCCTTAGTCAACTGTGTTTGCATTTCATGTGATTTCTTAATGTGGTGGTGGTATGATGAATCAGTTTCACTAATTAATTTGATCAGAAGTAATTACATTTTATCAGATCATTTAGATCAAAGAAAATCCAAACTTTGCAAGGCAGATGACAACATTCTGTGATCAAATACTATCAATTTGTTAACATGCTCCACCGCGCCACCCAGTGCATTTAGTTATAACTGCTTAGGATTTATCATGGATTAGCTGCATTTAAGGCCAGCAAATTAACACACAGTAAAATCTGAATACTGTTTTTTATTGCTCAAATAATAATTACAGACCGAATATTCAAAAGTTCCAACTATTCGTGCACAACCCCTAGTTTAATCTTACTATTTTTTTTCCTGACACATTCATCATCATTACATCTGTAGGTGTGCTGTGACAAGCTTTATGAATGCGCATTTGCGCTTATTCGGCTATGTATGCAAATAAAGGCCCATTAGCATGATTTAAATGGTTTATTCATAAACGTGATTTGTCAACTAATGCTTAAAATGAACGACTACTAGGCACCCAGGAAAATTGAGTCGAGGGCAGCCCGAATATATATATATATATATATATATATATATATATATATATATATATATATATATATATATATATATATATATATATATATATATATATATATATATATATATATATATATAGTACATCAGTCTTGTGAGTAAACTAAAAATGTACTAGCCAATGGCGATTCTATTGCCAAGGTATGTGTAGAGGGTTGTTTTGAAACACACCCATTGTCGACTCACCAGCAGGTGTTTCTTGCAGGAGTTCAGTGCAACGTTGCACAAGGAGACCAAACATAGCTAAACCAAGAGATATGGTCTGCTCCTCCAATACAGACCGAGTTTCACCCTGCCCTTCAGCTACGAGAAAGAGAGAAAGATTGAGAGGCAGAGCAAAAGTGAAAAGCAAGAGAGGTTCTTTTCAAAGGACCAGACTGGCTCTATAGCCACTGGTAGTGTTGTAGTTTTACCTCTGATCTGTGCGTTATGGATGATGAACATGTTAATAGTGATGATCTGCAACATGCGTGTGCTGCCGAGGGGGGAGGGGCTGTGCTGGAGGAGGGCCCGAAACTCCTGCAACACTCGACTCGCTACAGCAGGAAAACTCTCCATCCTGAAGACCAATCACGATACATTATGCAAACGAGTACAGAATATTATTAATGAAAATTACTTTCTGTGTATTTACCAGCATGTTATAAGGGGTGTGCACAAATAGTTGACTACTTGTTCTGTAATCATTATTAGAAAAATAAAATACAGTTTGAATTTTACTACATATTGCTTTGCTGGCCATAAATGCAGGGAAAAATTCTAAGCATGAATACTAAAAGTCAGTTATAACTAAATGCACTGGGTGGTGTTGTGGAATGTGTTAACAAGTTGATTGTATTTGATCACAGAATATCATCACCTGCCTCGTGAAGTTACTTTGATCAAAATGATCTTGCTACATGATATTACAAAATATAATTATTTTTGCTCAAATGAATCAGCGAAACCATATAATATCACCACCACAATGAAAAAAAAAAAATCAAATGAAATCCAAACAGCAGTCGACTGAAGAAATACAGCTGTCCACCTCTGCATTCACGACTGTAGGTAAGCGCAGCTGTACCGTGAGTGAATCCAATAATTTAAAAATGCCCATCCCTACATGTCATATGTTATTTCTTAATTTAACGAAAAAAACATCTTTTTAAACATTAATTAGCTTTCTGAATAAAACAATTGCCTAATATAATTGATGATTACATTCCAAACAAATATGTTTTAGTCAATGTTGTAGCTTGACTTGTTCAGATCCAAAAACAATCCTTTCAGGGCTGTTGCTTACTATACATAAACTAGGATCTGTTCTAAAATCAGCCCTTTGAGCTCTCAATATGATTGTTCTAGATGATGACCAATGTCAAAGGTCAAATTAACAGCGAAGCAACGCAGTAAAAACGGATGTTTACAATAGATGTGTTGACATTAAGACTTACCCTACTTTAGTGAAGAGCTTTCCATGAGTATGCAGGAAACTCAAAATAAACCTCTTGTTGAGCTGTAAAGAAAAGGACAGAAAAATGTAAGAAAAAAGGGTAATTTAACTCGAGTAATTAAAAATTATTGTAATTATAGCAATCGATTATCGTAGTAACAAAATAGCTCATGTTTTCTCCCAGTCACCAAGACTCCACACGCAATCAGAAAGTTTAGCTGATAAACCTAAATCGCTTTCATTTAATTAAATCAGTGTATTGCCTGAAGCAGCGGACTCAAAACAACGTGCTAACCCTTACAAAAGACAAATGGTGCGGTGGAAGAGGTCAACTTTCTTAAAATGTAAGTGTGCATTTAATGCTGACGTGGACAAATATCCAAGGTTACCAAAATGACAGCTGCATCACGGCACAATGACGCCCTTTTCTGCCACTGATGGGTGACTCATAGTCAGCCTCATCCTGTGCAGCTCATAAACAACTCGACGTGACCTCTTTGGCTCTCCTGATGTGTGCGGGTGTTTGCATGTGTGTCATATGTGAGCCTGTTTGTGCCTGCTTTTTTAAACATTTGTGTGGCTCAAAGGAATATTTCTTTCCTTTAGTGTAACAGGTTGCTAATAGTTTTTGATGGATACTGTAAAAAAACAAATCAAATTTTATCTGTTTGTTAGCAGATGCATCAGCAATGGTGGCATTTTATAGTGTCATTTCTAAGTGATCTATGAAAGATCTGGATGGGGGCAGCAATCTGAACATTTCCACCCTAAAATGGTGTAAAATAAACTTGAACAGTTTTATCTGTAAGCAGAGCAAATGACACATTTCATAAGCACTCACATCACTGGGACTCAGAGTTCCCAGCTCTCCGTGCTGCTCAGAGTCTTTGCCCGATTCACTGCCTGTCGGACGAGAAGTGCCCAGATGCACTGTGGGACGTATCCAGATCTCCACACGAGTGGCGTCCTCACCCCGACGCCCACCTACATGACCTCGGGGACCACGGATTCCTCCATCTACTTCCTGCTTCCGTCTGCATTCAATCTGGTCAGCCTTGGTTACAAGAGATGAACACAAATGACAATAAAGAATACTGACATTTTTCAGTTGCACAACCAATATTGTTAATTATGCCATTGATATTTAAATTTAAACTCAAATAAAACAAAATCGAATTTATTCTGTTGGAGCAGCATTTGTTAACATGCAAACCTTGCGCTTGGCTTCCTCGAACAGACTCATCAGGCTCTCCTTGGCTGTGAGGATTGGGTTACTGGCGGCTAGACTACGCATGTAATAGTATACAGCATCCAGCTTTCGCTTCTAAACGAGAAACAGGAGGAGAAACAATTCATTTAACTAATGTTAATAGTCATCATTTAAACCAATATCAAAAGCAGCAAGTAATGAAAAAAAAGAAGATTTAAAATTGAGAAGCCTCAAGTAAGTAAAAAAAACAAATACAAATTTAAATTTTATAATTTGAATACATGTGCAATTAAGCAGTCTTAATTTTATTTAACTTTAACTTTCTTAATTTTCTATTAAGATGTAAATATTCTAACACTTTGTCTTATAAAAATGATGTTATGCTGATGTCTCACCGTATACACTGCTAGTAGGGCCAGCTGGTTGTAGGGTCGCCCGTTTTTTGGAGCAATCTGCTGAGCTTTTAGATACCAACTGCACATAAAAAAAAAAGGTTAACATCGAAATATGAAAACTTAATTGGTGTCTTCGCCATTGGTAAAATAATTAAAATTAAAAATATAGCTGCAAGCAGCAATTACGGGGCCAAGCACTACAGAAGCAAGTTTCAGACGAACGGCAGGAATGAGTAATTAAAACCGTTTTAAGATTATTTTAGGCAAAATGGCTTGAAAACAATAAACAACAACTAGTAATAGGATTTATTGGCTTATCACGTGTGACCTATAGGTGGCGCTGTTACCAAATTAGTGTGGAATGGTCAGTGTGAGGTGACTATTGCACATACAAAGTTTGTGATGTCAAAGTATGTCAAAGCTTTGAAGATATATAGCCTTAGAGTCATTTTGACACAGTGCTTAAAGTTCATAGTGGCGCTGTATGAAAATGGTTGCGTCTATCAACACGAAATCCATAACTTTTTGTCAGCACAGTCTGAAGATTATTTGAATCAATTTTGGTGAAAATCGGACCAACAGTTAATGAGAAGTTCAATAAAGTAGATATTCAACATAAATCCAAATGGCGGACTGGAAGTTCAGCTTAATCTGGCATATTTGGTATCTATGTTGTCGGCATAAACCAGGGAATATTTTGAGACCAGTTTCATTCCAATAGGCTAAAGCATTAAAAAGTTATTACCCGTTACCAAATTAGTGTGGAATGGTCCGTTTGAGGTGGCTATGACACATACAAAGTTTGGTGCAAATATATAAAAGCTTTGCAGAGATACAGCCTCAATTGCATTTTGGCACCCTTCCAGCAAATTCGTTGATGCGCTAAATGAGAACCGTTTTGTATATCGACACGAATTCCATAACTTTTTGCCAGCATAGTCTGAAGATGATTTACGTCAAATTTGGTGAAAATCGGACTAACGGTCTAGGAGGAGTTCGAAAAAGTAGGTTTTCAACATTAATCAAAATGGCGGACAGGAAGTATGGCCAATTTTTGCATAATTGGTATCGATGCTCTTGGCAAGCCACAAAGAATATAGGGAGACCATTTTCATTTCAATAGCCTAATTTATTCAAAAGTTATTAGCATTTTTTTGATATTTCATTATAACTCTTGACCACAAGGTGGTTTTTGAGTACCTTCAGGGCATGGAGCCGAATATTTTTGTAACTATACAATGCTGCGTTCCAAAAACACAGCATTTTAAAACATAATTCAAAATGGCCGACTCCTAAAATGTCTGACACGGAAAAAATGGATATCATTCGACTCGACATGACTCACTGAATCTAAAGAGACCAGTTGTGTGAATTTTGGCCAAACCATTCAGAAGTTATAAGCAAAAATATGATTTTTTTCATATCTCCTGACCACTAAGTGGTGCTGCATCGAAACACGGCAGGTAGTCTCAGGTCATGGTTATTATAACACACACCAAGTTCGGTCTCAATATGCCAAACCGTTGCCGAGATATAGCCTTGCATGCATTCTTGCGTGCTTTTCGTCAAATTTGTTCATGTGTCATTCGAGAACGGTTAGACGAATCAACTTGAATTCCATAACTTTTTGCCAGCATGGTCTGAATATGATCTGAGCCAATTTTCAGAGGAAAAATAATTGTACTTTTGTGGCTTACGGTTCAAAAGTTATTATTATAGAAACATTTAATCTTTGGACAAGTGGTGGCGCTAGAGAGTTGGAGTCAGAGTCTCTAAACGTGCTGTGGTTAATGTTGATATTGTCCTCTATGAGTGTGCCAAATTGCACAACTTTCCCGCAAGTGGTTCTATGGGCTGCCATAGACTTGCGGCGGAAGAAGAAGCAGAATAATAAATAAGAATCCTAACGGATACAATAGGTGCCTACGCACCTTCGGTGCTTGGCCCCTAATTAAATTTATGCATTCAGCAGACGCTTTTATCCAAAGCACCTTACAGTGCATTCAGGCTATCAATTTTTACCTATCATGTTTTTTAATTCTAATTCATTTTATAATTGGCCAATACACTATGATAAAGAGAAGCACATGCATGTATACTGAAATAGTGTAATATGCAGTCAAATACACCTTTTCTGTTTAACGTGGTCATTTCAGAATTACCTGCGTGCTTTCCCGTAGTTAGCAGAGTCACTAGCCTGTTCACGATAACGCGAGATATCCCCCTGACAGATCATGCAGCGCTGGGCACTGATCAGAGCATACTTCACCTGCAACGAGGTAAAGTGGATTCACACTTGTTCAGTGTGCTCAACAACAGCAGAACTAACTATAAAAGTGCCTATTAATAGAAAACCAAACACACAACACACCTAAGGACTGGACATCTGTAAATAGCATATATGCACATTCACATTTCTGTCTACTGACATCTTCTCTTTCTCTATATTTCATTACTATATTATTATTTATAATTTATTCTCTAGTCTATTCTCGTTATTACTAGTGGTTTTATCACCTTAAATTATATGTATGTCTGCACTGTTTATACTTTCTTTTCTGTAAACACACTTGGCAACAAAGTTCTTTCTGATTTTGATTGTGAAACAGAAGGAGCATACCGTCTTGCGTAGAGGTCTTGCTCGTATAGCCATGCAGTCCATATAGTCCTCGAGCTTGAACTGAAACACTGTCTGCAACTTCTGTAGCAGCGAATCAAAGAATACTGTCCCCTAGGGAAAAAAGTAAGCACTGCATCAAAGCGTCCTGTCACCAATTGATATTAATACAGAATGCTATATAATATAAAACAAAATATAAAAGCATTTTTCACAATTTGAATAGATCATTACTCAAAACTGTGATATTTTCTTGGAATGACGAGGACTTTAATATCTACCTCTTCTAGAATGGTCATCAGCATGGTTTTGATCTGTGGGGCCGTGTCTAACGTCTGGTCCTTCAGTAGCTGCCTAAACCTCTCTATCACTTGGTAAAATACATTCTTCCACAGAGCCTGATCCAGGTTTTGAGAGTCGGAGAACTCTATGTCTGTCAAAATCACCCGCTCGTACAACGTCAGGAGTTCAGCCCTACAAAAACAATAGAAGAAATATAAACACATTAGAGGAAAAATTCATCACGCTGGAATAATGTTCACTATTAGTGTAGAACTCTAATACAAAAAATATTTTTTATGCTCTATGTTGAACATTCATTACACACCTGAGCTGGGCCATCCTCTCCAAACCCTCCTGGCTCAGTCGTTCCCGGGACAACAGGTTACTGAGTTGGAGTTCCTGACTGTCAGCCAGCCGAAGCAACTTTCCCAGCTCTCCTCTCGTCTGCACCTCTGCCTCTTCTGGAGTGAGACCAGATCCCACTGGAGAGGGATAACCTGGCCCACCTTGCCCATTAGGTCCATAAAATGGTGGCACAGAGGCAGGGTACATCCCATTAGAGCCAGGAATTTGGTAAGGAATGTGATATGGGTAAGGATAGCGTGGTGGGGTGTTCGGGGATTTGGCCGATAGAGGATAACAGTAGGGATTGTCAGAATTCTGGAATTTGTAGTAAGCCATGGCAGCGGCTTGCTGGTTTTGAAAAAACTCGCCCTGGCGGACAGGAGGACTTCCTGTGCTCTCGTCATCAGTGTCCAGAAAGTGTAGCGGCCCACATCCACCCTGCTGCAAGTACAAAGCCTGCTGGAGAGATGCATGCTGGGATTGTTGGCTTGATACCAGTGCTGGTTTCTTTTCCGGATTATTTGGATCCCAAAGGCGTCTTGTCCCTCCTCCACGGCCCCCTCTTCCTCGGCTCAGGCCCATTCCTCCTCTCATTCCTCCAAGCTGAGGCCCAGGTTCAGGGGTCAAAGTTAGATCAGTATGGGCAGGAAGCACTAGGATGCCCCTCCCACGACCTCTAGGGTTTTTTCGACTTGCTTGCTCCTCGCTTAAATGCTTATCCAAAGAAACTCTTAAAATTCCTCCTCGACAGCTAGATGCAGGTGCTCTTTGCCCTTTTCCGCCCCCTTCAGGACCTTTGTGGGTTCTCTTGGCTTCGTCAGCAACTCTGCCTCTTCGATCTTCTCTCTCCCACACCTCATTTTCCTCCAGTGAATCTGTGGATGACAATGTCTGTGCCGTCCGTCTCCTTGGGCGGCCCTGGCTCCCTCGGATGAACTCCTTCTGTCCAGTGGTCCTCTCCACAGTGCGTGCGGCCAGCTGATGACCCTCCCCTCTGAGTCTCTCAGCTTCAGCCAGACCGTCCATACTGGTCCCGCTACTGGCCGAACTCGTGCTGTAGGTGCGGTATCGAGGACGCCGGATGTCTGACTGAGAGTATCGCTTCGAGGCAGAGTTGACTCGGTTTGAATCCGTTCTATCAGATAGTTTTCCTTTCTCTTTTGACCTGTTCCCTTGTTGTTTTTCATGGTTCATGTTCTGGTCACGACTCGCCTCCTTTCCACCAACACTTCTCTGCTTTTTTCCTTCAGGTTGATCTGCGTCTGAGCCATTTCCAACCCCTTCCCCTTCCTCTTTCTTTGCAAAGACCTGGTTGTTACCTTTTTCCCTTCCTGCTCTAGATTTCCCATTACCCCTCTCCATTTTTTTGTCTTCTCCAGTCACTTCATTACCTCCACCTGCTTGGCTTCTTTGCCCTTCCCCATTAGGTTTTCTCCTGTTTGTACCATCCTTCCCAGCTCCATCTTTGCTTTCCTCAGATTCTAAATGGAGACTGTTGACTTTACCGGTGACAGTCTCCACTTTATTCTCATTTTTGTTTGGGGAGTCTACAGTTCCCCTGGACTCTTGTTTTTTCCTGCCATCTTTCCCTCGCCTGTTTCTAAGCTTTTCCTCTTTCTCACACTTAGTAATTGTTTCAGCAGATTTTACACTCACTTCTTCCCCTCTCTTTCGATCCCCATCTAATTCTTTGCTCACCCTGGTCTCTTTGTGTACTTGAGACCTTCGCCCCCCTGGCTGATATATCTCACGGTCAGGTTTACGCATCTTTCGGGACTGCTTCGGTGACCTGGGCATACCAGCTCCTTCAATGCTTTTAACAGCATTAACATCCATAAGGTGGTGGTTAACAACACCTACATGTCCTTTAGTGTTAAAATTTACTTCAGATTGACTGTGATCATTTGGAAACTCTCCAGTGCTTACGTGAGAGCATCCAGAACTTCTAGGTGAGCAGTCAGGCATTTTGGTGTCAATACCAAAAACACAATCATCCGGTAGATGCACAGGGTCTGAGCTGGCTCCTTCTGCGCTGTCTTTATGTCTGCATGGATGGACAGCGCCAGGTTTGTACCAATGCAAGTCTGGACATTTAACGTCTTGCTGCAGTTGCTTCTTAACCTCCTCTCGCAATTCTAAGAAAAAGTTGACAAAAACAGATTATTTTACTGCCCAAAGAGTACATTACATCAAGGGCGGTGGTTCTAAACCTTTCTGACTTCATAGACTCCCAATGCCCACAACAATATTCACAAGCCCCATGGAGAAGGATTAAAGACTTCATTAATATAAACTAGGGATGCACCGAATATTCGGCCACCGAAAAATTTTGGCCGAAAATGGCCCAAAAGTGCATTTTCAGTTTTCGGTCGAAAGACTTATCACCGAAACAACACGGCCGAAATGTTATGATGACGCAAACAGAAACCGCGACCTGCACGTGCACCTGCATAGCGCAGACCACGAGCTCCCTGTGACATTCACTTCACACCAGTGGGTCTTAATAGAGAACATTCTCTCTCTTCTTATTCCTTTATTCGCAGCATTAAAGCGTCTCCTAACAAAGAGATTGAGACGGACCACGAAGTGAAAACAAAGAAAAGTACAGTCTTATAGAGTCTGTTAGCACACGTCTCACTGAGATCTTTTCGGATCCTCTGCACTTCATCGCGAATGTGCTTGATCCCCGTTATAAAGACCATTACTTGGATGCGGAAATAAGGCAGAGCGCACGAGAAATGATCCAGGCCGAGCTAGATGCGGAGAACCCACGTGGAGACGGAGAAGCGCCAAGCGCAGGAGACAGATCAGAGCGCAGAAAAAAACACTCGTCTCTGCACCAGATGAGGGGCATGCACCCTCGTTGTCTGATATGTTCAGTGAAATTCTGCAAGAAAGTGCCTCAAATAATAATAATACGTTGGCTATTTTGTTCTTAGGCTACTAATATATATATATATATATATATATATATATATATATATATATATATATATATACACACACACATATACATGCATAATATCAGATTGTAGATTTCTGATTTAATTGATAAAAATGTTTATTTAGGCCCTGGCCCTATTTAAATACACTCTCTCAAATATTTCTCAAATGTCAGGCAGATGACAAGCTCAACTGCTCAACAGCTAGATGGTTATCTGTCTGAAGTCCCCATCCCCAGAAGTGATAACCCTCTTGCCTATACTGGAGAAGTAATGCACTTTCTAGTCCTACAGAGAAAAAATTTCAAATGCTCTTCACCTAAATGCACTTTGTTTTTATGAGAGAACAGTTCATTTTAAAACCTTTCTGCAGGCCAGTAGGCCTGTACATTATTATTTAATATACACATGAGTGGGATAAATTTTTAGTTTGAATTTTATTTTATACTGTGCATTGTTGCAATGCCCTTAATAAATATTTGCATAATTGGTAATTATGTATTTTTATGTTTTTTATAATTTATGTAATTGTAATTATCTTTTTAACTTTAATATTAATTTATGCAATTGCAATGTATTAATTTTAGTAAAGTTAGTGCAATGGTACTAATAATTGGCATAATTTCTTTCTGTGTTTTGGTTTCGGCCTTGGTTTTCTCTTTTTCAGTTTCGTCCAAGAATTTTCATTTTGGTGCATCCCTAATATAAACATATGCCAAATATTATCCAATCCTAATAAGCCATACATCAAAGGAAAGCTTATTTATTCAGCTTTTAGACGATGTATAAATCTCAATTTCTAAAAATTGACACATAAGACTGGTTTTGTGGTCCAGGGTCACATATATTTCTTTACTCACAATTTCTGCCTGATAAATATTTTAGAATATTTTAAAACTATATTAATTTTAAAAATGACCAATTATAAAAATAATTATAACTGCTTTGCGATAATTACATACATAATTACAAACTAAAATGAACTACTTTATATAAATTATTATGAAAACACATGGGTGCTTAATGAACATATTTCAGAAATTGTTTTGAATAATTATATGCACTTTATAAATGAAGCTAAGGAATTTATTGAAGTGGGTGAATTAAAATAACATAACATTCTTTTGGCTTAACTTAATGTTTGGTTTTATTTTTAATCATTTTAAGGCATCTTGAGCCCACCTACTGGGCCCTGGCCCTTCAGCTGAGAAACTCTTCATTAGGACGATGTTGTAAATTTATCTAGTTATACTACATAAACATCAGACAGAAATAGAGCACTACATATAAAGCTTTTACTGACGAAAAATCCAAGGCCAAATTACTGTTGCTATGGTATCCAGGGAAAATAACCTGTTGCATGTGTAATGTGGCATGCTAACCCAGCAATATAAGTGGACTACAAACACTTAGACGACAACAATCACGTTATGATATGAAGTTAAAGAGTTGGAGTTGGATAGAATCTTATTTAAAAAGTCTCCCTTTAAAATTAATATCTCATTCAAGAAGCTGCCGCCTTCAATTGCCAGTATAACAGTTAGCATCACATTTATTTCCTTACACAAATAAAAACGCATTTCACTTATGTTATGTGACAATATAGGGCATATTATTGCATACAATAAAGAAAAAAAACACCAAATAGATGTTGGATGCTTTCAAAACAAGTGCAGTTCAACCCACATGAGAGTGACCAAAAGACTGCTGTTGACTGTTATGCTAGTTAGCTATTAGCAAACTGAACCATAACTTTAACGTGACATGACAAAATAAGGCTTGTCCCGGACTACTACCTTTCTTAGATTGTTTTAAACATTTAGAGAATTTCTAACCTTTTACACTGTCGCTGTGTGTTGTGAAACTCGACGATTCTGCTCGTATCTCCGCGGCTGAAATACGTACTCTTTCCAGCTCGTCCGCCATTTTCGTCGAAACCAAACACAAACACACGGCGACATGGTAGGGCCAAAAAGCCGTAAAGTATAAATGCGTTTAAAAAATAACACATGCGTGCCGTCATAATGCGGAGTAGGTTTCCTTGTAACATATTACAATCACAGTAAGGCAAAATAATAATAATAAGTTAGGGATAATTAAACCAAAAATTCTGTCGTAATTTATTCACCCTCAAGAAGTATATATATATATATATATATATATATATATATATATATATATATATATATAGGGAATTCAGTGACTACCGTCAGCTGTTGCATGTTCATACAGGTTTGGATCAAATATCCATTTGGTGAATTAAAATTCCCAAATAACGAAATAATCTTTTTTCACTATTTATTTGTGTAAAACTAAAATTTTGAAAAGCAGGAAAGAATGGCTTTGTTTCAAGGAACTTACATTTACACAACAAAAATAAAAACAAAATGTGGACATATTTAATTATTATTTGTAACAGCTCTAATCTGAATAATGAAAGAAATACTTATTAAATGTAATTTTTAATAATTTCTCATAATGATTTCTAATAATCAAATATGAATAATCTATAAGAGATATAACACAATTTGACAAATCATAGGCCTACTTAATTATTATGCTTTGTTTTATCTAAATTAAATTAAAATTATAGTTACATTTTCACATCAGATAAAAAATATTGTGTGAGTGTATAATATGTCTGTGCATATGCATATTTTACATTGGGATCCCAATCTGAAACCATTAGTGAAAATGCTTCATCTTCTTCTTTTTCTCTTACAAATTACAAGATGGAATAACTACCTGCTAAAATTGCTCTCAACATGACTTTAATTAGCCTGCTATCTCTCTCTCACTGAGACCTTACAGCGGAGCTTAATTACTTCTGCTTGTGTTGATTATATGAACTGCCAGGATATGGTACATTGTTCTGAGTGTCCAAACTAATGTAAAGCTCATCTGTGAATTTTCTTTTTTAGTTTCCAAGACTGAGTAAGAGACTGAACCTCTGACAGCTCCATTAAAAGGGCACAATAAATCAATTGACAAAACCTGGAAACACCTCAAAACCAGCAATAATTTGGTTCAGCTATCAAGTTCTGATGGCAAATTACTGAAATTAATTAAATCTCTCCCTGTCAGCCATCACCCACTGCTCTCTCTCTTTCTCTCTCTCTCAAGGGATGACAGGGTTCAGTGAGAACAGAGAGGTGGGTACTATGAGTCATCCTTGTGAGTCATGTGCTTTGTGTTTCATGTGTGTGTATGTGTGCACAAATGAGAAAAGTGAGAAATTTTATGGCAATTAAGAAGCCGAAACGAAAAAGAAAAACTCCCTGAATATACAAAAATACAAAATTAACAGAGCATACAGCGCCCTGCTGCAAAATAAATGAGCTATTATTATTTTTTATTTTATTTCTTTATTTTTTTATGTGAAGTGCAGTTCCTCAGTATGGCCACAGGTGTCAGTGTTGTTACATTTTCAAGAGCAACCTCAAGGACGTTCATTAGAAATTTCTCTGCATAGTTTTGTCTTTTATTTTTCTTCTGTTTTATTGCAGATATGAAACCTTGAAATGTATCCCTCTTAAAATCAATCTTGGAGGAGGTTTGGCGATAAAAACAATTGTTCAGACAGAAAGAGCGTAATAGGCTGAACTACTTCATTAAAATGTGGTTCATCATTGTTCTCATTTCGAAGAATCACACAACAACTCTGCACATGCATGTATCAATAATATGAACATCAGTTAGTTTATTCATTTTAAATTAAACTGTCCTTTTCTGACGCTGTGAGGCAAGTAGGAGGAAAAAATACCCTCAGATCGAAAAATGTACAGAGAGGATGAAGGAGGGAGAGAGAGAGAGAGCAAGTGAGAAAGAGAAAACGTGGAAGGACACAAGAGAACTGGCCAGCTCACACTGATGTTGGAGTAAACATCTCCATTTCCCTAGCAACATGGCATCAGCCAGGCATTTAAAGGGACAGGAGCCTAATTCACCTTTTGTCTGAAATGCTTATTATGGAAGTGCTTCTTGTCAGCGCCACAGGAGGTAACAACACCTCCCTGATAGCATACATATGTTGTTCATATGCCAATCCAAGGTGTGAGTTTTCATCTGGAAAAAAATTTGCTCATGTGCGATATGTCTCTAAAACATTTCAAGTTGGATGTATGATTTAGAATGCATGGGAATTTATTTATTTATTATTAAAATTATTTTTCATTCCTTAAAGCCAATATGCTTCTGACACTTCTGACACTTCTGTACCTTCTTTACACCTAAAGGATGCATATAAGTACCCTGAAGGTAAATGGTACCTCATATATGCGCCTTTTGAAAGTGTACCGTCCCTGCAACACCTTGTGCACCTTTTTTTTCTGAGAGTGTGTGCTCATAATCAGCAGCATAATTTGATGGTACCATGGTACTTTAATACAGTTGTACTGAAGGATTAATATAATCATAAAGCATGAATTAAATTTAAAATGTATTCCAATTAATGTACATGTGTCATATTTCAAAGAATTATAATACCATGCTGTATTAAGAAAATATAAGAAAATAGTGCATACTCCTAAAAATTCCAAAAGGGGATTTGATTCCATAGAAGATCCATTTTTCGGTTCCCCAAAAGAACATTTCAGTGAACAGTTCTAAAAAGAACAATTTTTTCTTAATGTAAAGAACATTTTAAAAATCTAAATAATCTTTTTTTTACTATAAAGAAATTGAAAGGTTCCATGAAGGTTACAAGGTATTCATGGAACCATAGATACCAATAAAAAAACTTTTTTCAATGGAGCCATGTCCATAACCACTTTTGACTTTTTATTTATTATATATTTTTATATTAAATATATTCATATGATTTTTCATCTGTTTTTATTCTGTACCACTAACATAGAGCATCTGAATTGTGATGAATTGATGAACACTGAAAACTGCCATTAGTGTTTCATTGCTGCACTATGCTGCAGGTAAAGTAATACTGAGGGACAGAAGCAAGGGAGGAGGGGGGAGATGAGATATCGAGGTGGGAGGAGGGAGAGTGAGAGCAGAGAAAAGACTCAGAATACAGATGAGCAGAGCAGAGGTGGGAAAGGCAGGGAGTTTTCTGCAGGTGAATGCACAACACCAGGGGGGTTTTCCTGCCCCCTCATTAATCCATCCCTCTCCCTCTCTCTCTCACACACTACTGTTCTCTCCCCTCCCTCTCTCCTTTGGGATGTAAAGGGGAGGTGGGTGACCGGCTGAAGCCAACTTTTTAAAAGTAATGAGAGAAGAGGTGGATGATGGTAAAAGGAGGGATGAAGTGGTCCAGGTGACACATGGGGAAAGAGACAGTGATTAATATGAGAGAATTAAATGAAGAGGTGGAGAAGGTGCAGCAAGAACAATGAGCAATGCAGAGATAATGCAGTGAGAAAAACCAGGAGGGAAGAAGAAAATGAGACATAGGGATTGGAAAAACTCGACGTTTGAGATCGAGGGGGTACATAGAACCATTGACGTATTTATCCCAACAACCTCAAGCCTCTGAAAGCTTTTTAATGTTTAATTCACATTAACATATCTTGGGAGACGAAGAACAGAAGAAGAGGGACAGAGACAGAGAGAGAGAGAGAGAGAGAGAAAGAGAGAGAGAAGAAGAGATGATAGCAGCAGAAATGCTGTACTAGGTAATATTATTCTAACATGATGATCGCTGCTTAAGAAATATTTCTGATTATTATCAGTGCTGCTTTTAAGTAAGTTAATATTTATTGTATTAATACTTTTGTTCATTGGTGATGGCTTAAATTGATCGAAAGTGACAGTAAAGACATTTATAATGTTACAAATGATTCTATTTCAGATAAATGCTGTTCTTTTAAACTTTCCATTCATCAAATATTCCTGAAAAATAAAATAAAAGCAATATATTGAAGCTGTTTTAACATTGATATTAATCAGAAATGTTTCTTGAGCAAGGCATTAGAATGATTTTTGAAGGATCATGTGAGACTGAAGACTGAAGACACTTACAGATCCCAAACCTTTGACCGGTAGTGTGTGTGTGTGTGTGTGTGTATGTATATATATATATATATATATATATATATATATATATATATATATACACACACATGTAAATCAAAAAATGTATTTAATATGAATAAAACTATATTACTACATTATATTACACTACTGGACATTGTTTTTTAAGGTTCAGATCAAGAAGAAACGGCAAACTAACTGCACATTTTCCCTTTTTACAATGTTGTCTTTACATTTTGTGTATTGTACTTCCACTGTATTGTATTCCTGTTTCATCAATTGCAATGTTAATTGATGATGCAGCCAAGATTTCTCTCTTGCATATATAGTGCAGTGATTTAATGTTTATCTTGTTAAAGTAAAGTCACATCTGTCGACAGAAATTGGTCTCACTGTGGTTTCACAGCAGTTTAGATTGTTCTTTTGATGTATAATGAATGAACTTGAATCAGAGAGAGAGAGTGTGTGCATGTGTGGATGTGCTGGGCGATACGGACGGTTGTGGTAGGAGGAATAGAAATGCTTGCATTTGGGGGTCTGAAGGTACGCGTGTGTAAATGAACATGTGGGGGTGGAGGGGGTTTTACCAATCAGAACCCACTTGCCTCTTGCTCATCCTTCTTTTTCACCCGCTCTCTCCGGCAAACCTCATTATATGCAAGTCAGCCTTGCAATCAGAGAGAAAAAACACAAACTGGGCTCAGGCATGCAGGGATTTCTGCATGAGTCAGAGAGAGAGAGAGATGTGGTGGGTGGGAGGGGGTGAAAAGAGAAGGGAGGCAGAGGATAAGGGAGGGGTGTGGGCTTTTTTGTATTGATCTGAGTGCATTCTGTGCACACCGAGCGAGATACAAAAAAAAAAAAGAAAAGAGAGAAAAATGTGAGAAGGGAGACAGAGATGGAGGGAGCAGTTCCTGTCTCCAGACATCAAGTCTCGCCTTTTGAATTAATCTTTAGAAATTCTGATATCGTTATCGGTGTCGCTAGCAAATTGAGGAACATCTGCAAATGCGGGGAGAGAGAAGCAATACAGTGACAACGTGGAGAGATGCGAAAAGCATGGAGAAAGAAAAGGGAGGGAGGTGACAGTTTCTGTGGGGGCGAATACATTGGAGAGGGAGGAAGAGAGCAGGATGAGAAGGGTGGGCGGAAGTGACAACGAAATAGAGAGCAAGAGAGAGTGAGAGAAAGAGAGAGAGAGAGAGAGAGAGAGAGAGAGGGAGATAACAAAATTCAAGATCTCTTGATTATTTTTAATGAAAGTTTTAACATACAGCAAATTGTATAATATGCCCACACATGACCAACAATGTCTCAGAGTTATTTTTGAAATTATCCATTGCATATACGTCCATGTTAAAGATCTATGCTTATCCTGTATATTTTAAAACCAGGACATTTGGAGGTCAGCATGTTCTTGAAATGAAATTATGCGGTATCAAAGTTTAGAAACTCATAAACAAATGGGAATCAAATAATCAAAAGATGGAGGGATGCAGGGTAGGCAGGGATGACAAAAAAGGAAAAGATGGGCCTCTGAAAATAGAAACGGAAGTAAATGCAGCCTCCCAAAGACTCTTCCCACTCAGAGTCTAAGAGAGTTATATGGAGGCGGAGGCGTGGTTTAGCGAAGCCTGCAGCGGGAGAGAGAGTCGGGAGACGAACAGTGAGTGAGCGGGTTGAACGGAAATAATCAACACCTGTCTCTTGTTTCAGTAATTGGCATGGGGAGAGTATTTAACGCCAGGGGAAACCGGGGTAGTAGAGAGAGAAGGACTGCTGACGACCGCACGAGCCGGAAGCCGCAAGCCGGAAGTGTTATTTAGTTTGTTGTTGCCGGTGTGAGAGACACCGTTCTGATAAGTTATTTTGTTAATAAAAGCATCAGCAGTCAAGCCGACCCCTCGTCCTCTTCCTTTCCATCCTTGAACCTTTCTACACTGGTGCCGAAACCTGGGAAGGAAGAAGGATCGGTGCCGCCATGCAAAACCTGTTCTCCACGCCACTCGCGGACATCATCATGTCCCTCTCAGTCCTGCATCGCGAACAACACCAGGCCCTGCTGGACTTGAGGGCCGACCAGGAAAGGCGGTTCCAGACCATCGTATAAGCCCAGCAGGAGGACCGCGAGAGGTTCCGGAGCTGGATCGACCGGGAGGTTCATCTGCCAATGAACAAGATGGGGCCCCAGGACGATCCAGAAGCGTATCATATCAAGTGTATCAAGTGGGGTATTTATCAGGCCTTGGTGGATTCAGGATGTAACCAAACCTCGATCCATCAAAGCCTGATTCAACCGGGGGCATTGGATACCAGCCGCGTGGTCAAGGTGCGGTGTGTGCACAGGGATGTAGTGGAATATCCGGTAATGCCTGTCGTTATCCAATTTTGGGGTCAAAAGCATAGCGTCGAGGTGGCCGTTAGTCCGCACCTCCGGCATCCGATAATTTTGGGTACGAATTGGCCTGCCTTCGCGGGTCTGTTGGGGTCTCTGTGCGCGGATGCCTCTTGGGGAAATAAAGCCCGGAACGGGAGCGCGGGTGCAGGTGGGAGAAACTGAGCCGGGACCGCCGGGCCCTGCTCCAGGGGAACCGCGTGAAGTCGAGAGATGGGGTCTCTCGGAGCGCGATGACTTTCCCCTGGAGCAGTCTCGGGATGAAACATTGAAACATGCGTTCCAACAGGTCCGTACCATCGACGGCCAGCTTCTCCAGCCTACCTACCTTTCGAACAAGCAGAAAGGAAGCGTAACAAATTGGTGTAATCCAAACGGCGTGGTGAAGGCTGTTTTTTCTTTGGACATGGGAGATAAGGGGATCTGCCAATATCCCTTTGTTAAGTCCAATGTCGAGTAAAAGCGAGCTGTACCTAACCGATCGAGCAACTCGTCAATCCGTGGCATTGGATAAGCATCAAACTTGGATACTGCTTTCACCCTGCGATAGTCTACACCAGTGGTCTCCAACGTGGTGCCCGTGGAGTCTCTGAGTCGCCCGCCGAGCACCTTCTATAAATAGTTCTTTCATTTTTTTATGTGGGGGTGGTGTTAGCGCAGTGGATAAGACGCATGCCTGTGGTGTGGGAGACCCGGGTTCGAATCCACTGTGAACCGCCAGTGTGTCCCTAAGCAAGACACTTAACCCCTAGTTGCTCCAGAGGCGTGCGACCTCTGACATATATAGCAGTTGTAAGTCGCTTTGGATAAAAGCGTCAGCTAAATGTAAATGTTATGATAATGTTATAAAATGAGAAAATAACTATTGGTGACATTTCATATACCATTAAAACATAATAAAATAATTCAATAATTTAAAATATTTAGAATCTGCACGTCTCTCTATCTCTCTCTCTCTGCGTCTCGTGCGCGCACCTCTCTCTCTCTCTCTCTCTCTCGCTCGCTCTTCGTCTCGCGCGCGCGCACCTCTCTCTCTGTCTGTCTGTCTGTCTGTCTGTCTGTCTCTCTCTCTCTCTCTCTCTCTCTCTCGCTCGCTCTGCGTCTCGTGCGCGCACCTCTCTTGTTCTCTCTGCGTATCGCGCGGCAGAGGAGCAGCGTTTTAATTTAGTTAAACACAGATATTATGTTGCTTTTCTAATTTTACATCATGGCTGGACTGGCCATTGGGCATACCGGGCATTTGCCCGGTGGGCCGACGTGCTTTTTGGGCCGATATCTCATACTCATACTTTTTTTTTTTTTTAAACGGCCCATAAAATTTGTACATCGGCGGCCCATTTGTTTTGTTTTGTTTTGCTTAATTGGCGGCGCTGGGTTTGTGCCGGTGTAATGCATTGGTCAAAGTCAGTGTTAGTTTTTTTTTCTGACAGACCAGCCCATGAAACACGTAGATCAGCGGCCCATTGGCTCTTTTCTTGATTGACACTGGGCTGGCCCAATCACAACTTTAAACGAGTGAGCGAGCGGCAGCAGTGTCAGTGTGTATCTGTAAAAAAAGATGGAGAAGAAACGCAAGGAATGTGCAGATAAATAGCGTGAAAAAATAGAACCAGGCCCTTAAAGCAGACACTGTAAACTGTGTCAAAATATATGTTTTCTGACCTTCATCAGCTCCTGTGGCAGATGATGATAGTGAGGACGGAGGATCAGGAGAGAGATGAGAAAGTGTAGAGCCTGCGGTAAGAATAACTACTTTCAAAACCCTGAGGTCATGTCATGAGTGTAGATTATTTCCACATCTGCATAGTTGACGATTACCGCAATTCACTAGAAATTTAATAAGAGGTGTTTGTAAACCATGTTTTCCACCAAAATAAAAGCTTGATGCAGTTTGCGTCAAAATAAAAGATCATGTGCTTATCTCTTTCAAGTATAGAAATTGGTACAACTAATTAAGAAAGTTTCCTTTATTTTTTTGTGCATTTGTTTTACAAAATATGGCTATTTCTGTCATTGGATTAATATTATAACTATTATTATGTATAGGTGTAATGTAAATAGACACTGTAACTAAAAGAGGTTTGAATTTTTCTTTGTTTAATTTGCACACTGAATATGGGTTGGAGCTTTTAATTTTGAACTCTCAAAGTGCACCGGATTAATGAATTTAACATTAAAATGCACAAAATTTTCTCACGGGGGGGCATGCCCCCGAACCCCCCTAGAAGGACCGAGGACACACCACCATAGTTTTTATAAAAATCCTGTAAGAAACACTGGTATTGCTATGCCAGAGCCGCTTATAGCTTGTTTTAGGATTCACCGCTGTGGAGTATAGTTCAACTGTATTAATAAATATACAATTTTTACTTATTTCATCTGTTAACTCTCACTCATTCCTATACTCACTCATTACATGGCATTAGTGGTTTTAATTAATAGGAGTTGGTATGCATATAATTAAGGGCGTGCAAAGATGGGTGGTGTTTATGATCATATAGTGGGCCGGTCTGGGCAAAAATGCCCGGGCCGATTTTTTGTCCCAGTCCAGCCCTGTTTTACATACAAGTATGTAAAGTATATCATTCAGTCACTATTTAATATTTATGCCTTTATTCTTTCTCCCTTTCCCCCCGTGATTTTGTCTATATCGCGAATATAAGACGACCCCCCCATTTTTTAGGACAAAAACGCCTATTTTTAGGACAATAAACTTGTCTTACATTCGGGTATACACGGTAATTATATATTCAATAGTCATAATATTTAACAATATTACTGTTTGTTGTTGTATTTTTCAAAACTTGAAACTGTGTGTGTGTGTGTGTGTGTGTGTGTGCGCGCGTGTGTGTGTGTGTGTGTGTGTGTGTCTATATCAAACAAGTAGCCCTCAAGACTATTTTATCCCTTCAGGGAGCCCTCACTCACAAAAAGGTTGGAGACCCCTGGTCTACACAAAACCGCACCGAGTTGTCCGTTTTAGGCACCAAAACTATCGGGCTTGCCCAATCACTGTGTGACTCCTCGATTACTCCCATCCCTAGCATGGCCTCTAATTCAGTCTGAACTACTTTTTTCTTGTGTTCAGGCAATCTATATGGCCGGCTGCGAACTACGACACCCGGCTCTGTCTCAATGTGGTGCTGAATCAGGTCAGTACGACCAGGTAGGGGCGAAAACACGTCAGCAAATTCTACCTGCAAACGCGCAATGTCAGTGAGCTGCGAGGGTGAGAGGTGATCCCCTCCTAGGGCCAGTGCGAGGGATTTCTCCTTAGTAATTGCTTCTGGCCCGAGATCCTCCTCCTCACTCACTGCCGTCGCTAACAGCACTGACTCCTCCGTGCTCCATTTTTTAAGGAGGTTGAGGTGGTAGATTTGCCCTGAGTCGCCTCTATCTGTTCGTACTACCTCATAATTGAGATCTCCTATCCGCCGTGTGACCTCAAAGGGTCCTTGCCACTTGGCCAGTAATTTGGAGCTAGAGGTTGGCAGTAATACGAGCACTTTATCTCCCGGTGCAAATTCTCGTAGCTTAGTCCCCCGATTATACAGCTAGCTTTGTCTGTCCTGGGCCTGAAGCAAATTCTCCATAGAGAGCCGCCCCAGTGTATGGAGTTTTGCTCGCAGGTCCAGGACATATTGAATTTCATTTTTGCTATCTGAGCGTCCGTCCTCCCAAGTTTCTTTCAGGACGTCTAACACCCCCCGGAGCTGATGTCAATAAAGAAGCTCGAAGGGGGAAAACCCCGTGGAGGCTTGGGGGACCTCGCGCACAGCAAATAAGAGGGGTTCTAGCCAATGGTCCCAATTTTTCGCGTCTTCTTGTACGAACTTCCGGATCATGGTTTTTAATGTGTGATTAAACCGTTCGACCAAGCCGTCCGTTTGTAGGTGATAGACGCTGGTACGCACTGCTTTAATGCCCAACAATCCGTACAATTCGCTTAACGTGCGTGACATAAACGTGGTGCCCTGGTCCGTGAGAATCTCCTTTGGGATTCCCATGCGGTAGATTAAACGAAACAGGGCGTCCGCCACACTCTTCGCCGAGATGTTGCGGAACACCACAGCTTCAGGATAACGTGTCGTGTAATCCACTAAGACCAAAGCAAAACGGTGTCCTCGTGCCATTCGTTCTAACGGCCCGATGAGGTCCATACCAATTCGTTCGATGGGGACCTGCACTAGAGGAATAGGGCGCAATGGCGCTTTTGGGGTGGCCGGTGGGTTTACCAACTGACATTCTCGACAAGACGCGCACCACCTGCGCACGTTCTCGTGAATGCCCGGCCAAAAGAATCGGGTCGTTAGACGATTTAGTGTCGCCGTTACTCCTAAGTGCCCTGCCATAGGATTACAGTGCGCCGTCTGGAAAAGCATTTCCCGACAGCTCCGAGGTACTAACAGTTGGGTTGTATCTTCTTTTGTCTGAGTGTCGTGGGTCACTCGATACAGCCGGTCCTTGATAATGGCAAAATACGGATGGGATAGCGGACGCTCAGGGTGGAGGACCTGCCCATCGATAGAACGGACCTGCCTGAAGGCATGTTTGAGTGTTTCGTCCTGGGATTGTTCAGGGGAAAGTCATCGCGACTGGAAAGGTTTAGCCTCGCCACGCCGCTCGGTTCCCCTGAGACCGCCCCGCTAGGTCCTGGCACAGATTCTCCCACCTGCGCGCTCACCCCGCCCCCCGGCCGGTTCTTTCCCCTGACGGCATCCACTGTCAGACACCCCAATAATTGCTGAAATGCTGGCCAAGATTAGCGGATCCCGGAGGCGCGGACTAAAGGCATATCCACCAAAGCCTGATAGATACCCCCCTTAATACTCACGGGTATTTGGTACAGCTCGGCTTGATCGGGGGCATCCTGCGGGTCGTCCAGGATCCGGACCAGTGTCCCCACCTCCATAACCGGGAACCTATCCACAAAATGTCCCGGATCCCCGCAACGCCAGCAGGCCGGCCCAGGCCTCCCCACCGCCCTAGTGGCAGAAAGTGGGTCAGGGGATTGGCGTGGGGAAGCAGCAGAAGGCTCCTCACTCCCCTCTCGTTGAGGTGCGGCCATTCCCCGTGTAGGGCCTCGCGCCCTGGCTGCAGGCTCCATCCCCATCCTCCAGCGGGGGGCGGCCTCGGTCGCCCAATGGGACCTAGGGAGAGGGACAGATTTCGGGGCAGGGGGGGAGGGGGAGACATGGGGAAGAGAGAGAGAGACAGAAGGAAGGGGCTCGCCGACCCCGGAGCACGCCGCCAGCTGATCTTCTGCCAGTTGGATGGCCAGATCCAGCGACGCCGGGCGGTGGCACTGGACCCACTGGGCAGTCTTCTTCGGGAGACGGGAGATGAACTGTTCCAGTACCACCGTGCTGATGATGGTCTCGGCGTCGTTTCCTCCGGCCAACAGCCATTTGCGGCATGAGTCCCGGAGCTGCTGTGCCAAGACAAAGGGTCAGCCCGCTTCGGTCAGTTCCAGCGACCGGAAGCGCTGACAGTGTTGTTCGGGGCTGAGGCTGACCCTCTGGAGGATGGCTCTTCTAAGGTCGGCATAGACCAGGAGGTTCGGGACGGGCAGTTGTTGTGCAGCCTTCTGGGCCTCCCCCGACAGCAGTGGGATCACCCAGATGGGCCAGCTGTCCATCGGCCATCCACATGCCTCCGCCGTTCTTTCAAAGAGTTCGAGGAACGCAGGCCCGCGAGTGATGTTATGATGTCCGCAAATGGCGATGTCGATGATCCTGACGGAGTCTGCATGGCGGAATCGTTCTCCTTCCTCCCGGGTTTCGGCACCAGTGTAGTATGTTCAGTCTAATAAAGAGGAAGGAGACCGGGGTCGGCGTACAGGGCTCGTGGGATACTTTATTTAAATACTAATAAAACAAAACAAACAAACGCGACAGGTGCGCGCACTTCACAGTCTCTTTCGACGTTTCACTACTGCAGTCTTTTTTCCTTCGCTCGGCAGCTCTCCAGCTCCTTACTCCCATGAGTCCCCGTCTCTCTCGTTCTTCACTGGTCCTCCGCCGGCTTAAATGCCGGTTCCCCACGCCAATCACTGTAACGAGACCCAGGTGTTAATTGTCTTTCACCTGATCCACTTACCACTGCTCGTCTCTTCACTCGCTCTCCCGTTGCAGACTTCGCTAAACCACGCCTCCCCCGCCACAATCCTAAACCCAGACTGAAACAAGAAAGGTTAAAAGATGTTCTCATTTTTAATTAATGTCAGGTTGGGGCAAGTTGTTAAATTTATTTTAGTGCAATTTCATATAACTTATTCATAAATATACCTGTTGGCTTGTATAGACCTCAGTCAGGAAAGCACCATATTTTTGAAAATAAATGAAAATAAGGCCGTGAGAGATAGAAGTACAGTTACATTGTTTGATTGTAATGTTGTTTAACAATATACAGATTGTTCAGCTGATTGTTCAAATGTCCTTCTGAAAAAAAAAACCTTTCAGTAGACAAAAACTCCATAAAAGTTTTGAAAATTACATGATTTTGGACCTTTATATGGTGTGTGCCACTGTAAAAACTTTAAGGTTCCATCCGAAATCGCATTCTTCCCGACTATATACTGTAGTAGCTGAAAAACATATGCGACAAAAGAAGTATGTCCGAATTCACAGTAGCCATAATAGAGTAGGCAAAATGTACCCAGATGACCAGTGAGATTCTGAAATTTTGTAAATGACTGAAGTGACGCAACTGACTTTGGTAGATCATGTTATAATGACAACATGGCAGCTCATCCAGTTTACATTACTACCAATATTCATACTAGAACATTCTTTTTTGGTCAAAAAAAGAACTTATTCAAAATAAGTATACCTACTCAAGAGAGTATATGATTTTGGAAATAGCCAGGCCAAACTCTATCACTCATCTAGCCTCCTTTTCATTCAATGACTTCTAACTTGATTAGGCAGGATTTCATTGGGTGTGGTGTATAGTGTGACAACATGTCCCTCTGTTGGAGCTCAAAAGGTTAACGTGTGTTCAATAAATCCATCTTTTTTTTCCTTTTTCTAGGCAATGTCTGCTTCTTTCTTTTTAAGGTGTGTGTCTATGCAGAAATTAATTAAAACGTCCTCAAAACATTGAAATATTTCTTAACTTGCTAGTAAAATGTTGTCTTTTTTAACATCTAACAATGCAAAAAAAGGTGCCTATAAGGGGTGGTTTAAAACAATTTATTAAAACAATATCGATGAGGCAAGCAAGCACGAGTTCTTATGTGAGTTGGCAGCAAGTTATTAAAAAGAAGTAACTGTTGTATAAATAATATGTTCGCAAATATAATATTTTATGTAAGTTGATAAGAGCACAGCAAAAGTTAGAAAAGCTGCAAACTTCCTCGGGGACGTACCCTTTGCGGGGGCACGCCGTGTATTCCGCTGTCTTGATCATCCCACGTTCAGGAGGGATAATACCATGTCTATGGATAATACGAGCTACCCGTCTGACACGTGCGTTACGTCTTAGGGTTCCCCAAATCACAGTCCAGAATTGGTCATGAGGACGTAGACTACCGGTTGTACGCAATTGCGTGCTCTCGGCGCACTTAGAGACTTCAAATCGAGTTACACTTGTATCGATTTCAGGGGGATCATCAGTCCTCTGCCGCTTTGACTGCTTCCCATTGACGTCTGTCTGAATAACTAAAAGCTTCTCCTCGAGAATGATTCAGCGACGCGATCCGCGGAGAGCTTCGACATTCTGCGTGTATATGATTCAAATCGGTTTATTACAACGGTCGAATGGCTGTCGACATTTCTGCCGCATCAAACATAAGAAATTAGACTGCGATGTTCCGTTCCTGCTTGAAAAAGGGCGTCCGCAATGAATCGCTGTGAAAGGGTGAACGACGCGCGAGGAATCACGACTCACGCGCTCACGTAGGATAATATATAAATCTAGACTAGAGATTTTATTTGATTTTCATTACACTTCACTAATTATAAAGTATGGATATATTTATATAAGTTTAATGAAAATAAAAGCAGAACCAATATGATTTGATGGCATAAAGCCTAACTTTAAGCTTTTGTTGAAGGTGCACTTTAGAAGGATGAGGGGTGCTGCAACTGTTTCACCGTCTGTAACACGTGTTTTTGTGCTAAATGTCTCTAACTTTAATATACATACATACATATATACATATATACATATATATATATATATATATATATGTGCGTGTGTGAGTGTGTGTGTATGTATATGTGTGTGTGTTACAGTATTACAAATACAACCATAATCCACAAAAATGTGTAAATTAGTAGCAAATAAAGAGGGTAATACTTGGATGTAACACTGAACTGAAAACATCATATGTGTTCATTTGTGGTATTACATCAAATTTCTAAAAAAAAAAAAAAAATTCTAAACCATAAAATATGTTTCTGCCGTATTTTTGGTAAATGTGGCCTTTACACTCCCACATTTTGTGCAATCTTTGTTCCAGTAGCAGTAGCCTACACTGGAAAGTGTTACAATCTGATCAGTCATGATATGCAATTTATGCAGTTAATTCATAGGTGAAAAGGTTGTTTGGATGTTATATATTGGTTAAACCAAGAGTGCCCAATGATTCCGATGATAGTTGTTATTTAACATCATTTAACATCTAAAAATACACTAAAAGGTTGTGTGGATGTAAACCATAAATAGCAACAATAGAATCATAAATGATAAATCCTCATAAATGTATTTAGATATATATTTTCAGTCTTGAGAGTGTAACTGGAAGGTTCAGATGTAGGAACAAGGATACATAGTCTATATATAATCGTTCTTTGCTCGTTTAACTGTGCATTGTGAGAATACAAACTCTCCTTGGTCTTTATAAATAGTAGCCCCGTTGACAAAATTCCGTCAATGACGTAGTGCACGCGCGTAGTTGAGTAGGTGATGCTTTTTAGTGAATGAGTCCCCCTCCCTCTCCAGCTTACTAGTACTATCAGATCTCTATAAAAAGCGCACGGTAGATGGAAAAGCGCTTGAGAGCTGCTTGTTTCTACCAGGAAAAAGAAGACAAGACGAGCGTGATGAGTTCAGACAGTGGCCCAAATGGAGACACTAAGAACTTCTCATTACGCAGTACACCGACCCATCCTCCTGGAGCGCCGACATCTAATAGACAAGGTACTAGAAAACGGGCAGCCGTCAGAAAATCGACTGCATTTTTGGCGAGGACTCCTGTGTTTCAAGGTAAGTGTGTTTTGACACTGTTTGGTTGAAAACGACACGATGACAGCCTGGAAGTTCATTTAGAAATGACCTGATGGTTGCCAAAAATACTAAAGTCTTAGAAGTTATTTTTCCAGATAATAATTGTAGTGCGTGTTTATTAAAAGATGTATGGCACATTGCAGGCGACCTGAAACTTGCTGCAGTGTGACTCACTTTTTTCGCACGTGGGCAGCATGAAGACCCTTTAAAGAGAACAGTCTATTGGACAATGCATTTGGTGCTGAGTTAAATTAAAGAATATGATCTAAAAAGAGTAGAAAATTAATTCGTGAAGTTAGAATTTGTATTATTATTCATTATACGTTTGCCTCAATACGTATTAACTTTTCGGTAATGTCACAGACATGTTAGAAATGTATGTTTTTGCAGTGCATATGTTTATACATTTCGTGAAATAAGTCTATCCACTATGTCGCTGTAAGTGAAGCATCTAATGTACAATGCCATCCGAATCTTCGCTGTTAAACACTCTCGTGAATGTGTGACACCGGGAGTTTTCCGGTAGAGATAGCTGTCGTCGTTGTTGCTAGGTCCTGACAGAAAAAAAAGTTTACCTTAATTTAGCATGGAACTTATTCCTTGTAGCTTTGTAGGAAAATGACCCATTCCTCCGTTTATTTGAAAAGGAGCAGAAACGCTCCCTCAGCTCCCAAATGTCACTCTAAATAACGACGAATCAGTCTAGTGTCTATTCTAAGCCTAAAACCGCATATTTCTAAGTGAGAAAAAAATTATCAAGTCACTTATTACAGCTAGACATGGCAACACTCCCGCTCTCTTTTCTTTCGTGTAACGTTAGATGCCTTCGAACCACCACTAACTATTGTTTTATTTTTGCCGTTATATTCAACAAAGTCGTTTTTTTGTTGTTGTTTGTTTTACTTCCCTCAGTCCTCCCCTCTTGAGTGTAGGCTATGAATTTCCTTCCTACCTAACGTTTCCGTTTACTTTTTTTTTCTACACAGATTCTGTGACGTGTATTCAGGCGTTGAAGTCAGGTTTGCGTCACTATTGCGCACTTTGCAGATGATTCGTAGTCACCTACTGTAACCCTTTAAAGAGACAGCGCGCGCTCAGCTTCAAACACACACTCAACACACAAACGATTGCAGCACAATCATTTTATTTTTAGCGGGGGTGTTAAAGAAGGGTCCGTTTTCATTCACTTATGACATCTTTATTCATTCTTTCTAAATTGATGAATGTGCAATTGAATAAGCATAGCTAATGACATTAATGACCAATAGGCTATATTTTGAACTAAAACAAGTACCCGAAATATATTTTGTTTCTTAAAGGAATAGTGTAACCAAAATTTAAATTCTTAACATTATTTGCTCACCCTCACTATTTTTAGTTTCTGATGTCTGAATTATTTTAATATGTGGAACTCAAAATGAGACAGTTGGAGCAGAATAACACTAAAGCTGGGTGCAGAAATATGCTATAAAAGTGGTGACTGAGGGTGTCAGTTCATCATATTTCGCCTAACTTCTCCATTTCATTTCATTTTACTATTTATTTGTCACCACCTTGAGGCATATAACTCTACCAAACTAGATTATTTGAGCAGGTTTTACAAGAAAATACCATTTCAGTCTTACTACTTCAAAATTCACATTCACATTCAGTTCAGTGTGTTACTTGCCTTTTCTTTGTAATTTTTTGTAGAATTTACTAGCAATTTCTGAATGAAATTTCTTTTTACATCACTTTTTTTAAGTAAAATAAATTATTATTTTAAAATTAATCGACAATAGCTTAATCAGTCATATATTTAAACACAATGCTGTGAAATAGGACTATTACTGTATATTAAATGGTAGTCCAGTAGAATAAAGTAAAGCAGAGTAAAAGCAGTGTTTTCAGAACCATGGACAGCGGTTATTGCTGTCAATCTACATCTTCCTTTCAGACTTGAATGCATTTAAATTAATTTAAGCAGTCTAGCACTGGGCTACCAGTAAGAGTCAATAAATAAAAGGTAATATATGGAGAATAAAAGAATCAAAAAAAGCTTTCAGGAAATGGAACGACTTTCAAGGGGTTCGAGCCAGCATCTACATCACTGACCCAGCAGCGAAGCTCATGGGAATCAATGTTCCCGAAAACATTCTGCTTGGGCAAACCACTGCCCTTTTAATGAAATAACCCCTGTTATGTATCAGATTCATGGCCACAATCAATTATCACATTAAAGCAATATCTTGTGTAGATTCATTTTAGGTGTTTATTAAAACTCGTTTGAGTTCTGCTGTGTTTTTTGTAACACATCTCTTTAATTGCAGTAGCTGTTCTGTCTCTCCATGTGAGCTGACTTCACCTCGGTCTTGCCCAGCATGGCTATAAATGTGAGTCTTCACCAGTTTGCCAGCACTTCATGACCTTGGCTCTAGACTGCTTACTGCTTATGGAGTCCAACAGTACAGTAACAGTCTACAGTCATGGCTACTGAAGTCTGGCTCCAGCATCACAAACACACAACACTAATACAGGGTTTTAGCCTTTAATCTGTATAACTTTGGTTGTGATAGAAAAGGGAACGCTGTTAAAATGTGCATGCACGCATTCATCAGAAATACTCGGCTGTGACGGCAAACAGTTGTGTATATCTGAGCCTGTATTGGGGGAGTCCTGTGCTATGGAGGCATGGCGTTTCATCTAACAAGCCAATAGAACTGCACTATTTCCAGTTACCATGCCAACACCTATTCTGCTGTCTCCATGGTGACCGTGGCTTTAGATTGTTACTGTAGCGATGGCACATGGTAACAGTCTACAGCCATGGTCGCCAAGGGGCAGGTGTTATAGCAACAACTGAAAGAATCAGAAATGATTGCGACTAGCTGGCTGAATTATGTTTCATGTGCGTGACCAGAAACTGTAGCACAGGGAAGATTTTCTAAGAAGCAGAATGATTTGATTTCCGAAAGTAGGTCAATGTCTGATATATATATATATATCTATATCTCTCTCTCTCTCTCTCTCTCTCTCTATATATATATATATATATATCTATATCTATATATATATATATATATATAGATATATATATATATCTATATATATATATTTTTTTTTTTCTCCTTCTGAAACTCAATTGAAAGACGTCTCTGTTGACTTGAAAGTAAACATGTTTTTCTCAGACTTTGCCTGCTTTAAAACATCAAAGCTACATTGTGATTCTTTGAAGTTCTTGATTTGAGACCAACAATTTTATTCTTTGCACAACATACTTCAATACAAACAGATTCGCTTTCCATTTTAATGGATTCATGTACTGTACCAAAATATACAATTGTTTCTCTCTAATGTTTTCCTGATGATTCAGTTTCTTCCCTGATGGCCAAGTGATTAATTCTAATGTGGAGTGCCAATGATTGCTCCTTTCTTCCAGACAATTTCCTGTGGAACAAGGAGAGGCAGTTTCAATAAGGATAGGGTGACAGAATATTGTTTAATGTACTGTATAACTGATGAAACCCATACATTTTCTTTTTACTGGTTGCAGTGCCATCTGGGACAGCAGGGCAGGTGTTTTAGTGAATTCAGAGAGTAATTAATACATATCCAACTGGCAGGGATGTCTTGTCTAAATGTATTTTAATCTGCAGGAATTTTCAGTAGCGGGCTAGAACATGACCCAAATGCTAAAAAAAAATCCAAGTTTAGCAGTCACACATCGCCCTCTTGAGGAGAGAGTTTGTAGTTGCGGAAAACAATCTATGGGCCAGTGGCTTGGTACCATTTAATGTAATAGAAAGAAATTATATTCAGAAATGTTTTTCATGAGTTTCTTAAGTAAATAAAATATCAACATGCAAAGACAATGTCCCCTGTTTTGGTTTGAATATTTTTTAATTATGCCAGTTTTTATTTATTTGCCAGGGTTGTCTACATTTTTAAAATGGGTCCAAGTAAAAAAAAAAAAAAAAAGATAGCATCTAATCCCTGCTGATCATTACATTTTTTTAAAATCATTTAACAGACAACAATTGATTTAAAAGGTATTTTCTCTGTTCTTCTGCATTTTTATTTTCTAGTTTCTGTATTACTTAGCGGTAAAATCAATAGTTTTGCCCAGGGTTATCTGATTTTTTTTTCTGGGTTAATAAAATAAAATAAAAAAGATTTAAGCATCTTTGTCTAACCATGTTGACCATTACATTTCATCATTTAGCAGACAACAGAAAATAACCACACTTCCTTGAAAAAAAAAGTTTTTTTTTTCCTTTTTTATTATCTTTACTACTCAAGTTTGATCTGGAAACTTCCTGAAAATTGTTGCGTCATATATGCTAAACTTGCGACATTCCATATTTGTTGCTGAATGATCAAAAGTAAAAAACAAAGTGAATACTTTGAAACAAAGTGATGAGAGGTTGATAGAGACTCTTTTCCCTACAAGTAAGTGACCATGTGCTGATACTTGAACCTCAGCACATAAACTCTTACTGTTCAGGGCTAAGGGCATCATACAGGGACGGACAGATTCACTGCCACGCTAAGAATGATTAATTACACATTCAGCCTCTAAAAGAAGATAAACTGGACAATGTCAGACCTTGAAGCAGAAAAGCAGAGAAAATAATGTAAGACATAAACAGCAACATGATTTGCCCTAATAAAAGTTTTTTTCATATCAATAAATTCTATCCATTTAAATAGACAAATACAAATGAATGGAAATGGAAAGTATAGTCTGTGATTTGTCAGCTCCTCTGATTGACCCAAACTTGCCCCTGTAACAACTAGATGCAGAAAAAGAAACAGCCAAACCACAAGAATTTTAACGTTTTGGTTCAGATCGAAGCATTTCCTTTTCACCAAAACCTTGTAGGTCTTACCAATGATAGCAAAGAGATTCCAAGCAGCTCAGAAAGAAAGAAAGACAGAAGGAAAGAAAGAAAACATGAATTTCGAAGTCCGAAATGAACTTTGGCTTATGAAGCCCTGTCCACATAAACAGGAAAACCATGAGGTGGCAGGACTGTGTGTCTGGATCAAGCTGGAAATAAATAATAAGTAACTCAAATCACACTCTGCTGGATGAATTCTTGATTTCCTGGTTATAAGGTAGTGCTAACCCCTCAGAGAGAGAGAGAGAGAGAGAGAGAAGAGAGAGAGAGAGAGAGAGAGAGAGAGAGAGAGAGAGAGAGAGAGAGAGAAGAGAGAGAGAGAGAGAGAGAGAGAAGAGAGAGAGAGATAGATAGAGAGAGAGAGAGAGAGAGAGAAACCCTCAACAACACAGTAACAAAACAATCACACAAAAACCCCTATCTCAAAACATTAGACATTTTTCGTTGGAAAAATCCTTTGTTCTTCACCCTGTATTACTCTTGTTTGTAAATACAGACCATGTGCTTCCTCACACTGACATCACAGTGACATCATAGTTGTTCTTTAGGTTAAGTAATCTCCATGGGAAACTCCCTCCACCTATTCTGTCACTGCTGAGATCTGATTGGTCAGTTCGGCCACACCACCAAAACAGTGACCTCTTCACCATAACAAACTTTCCTGGAATTAACATTCATCTGCTCTTCTGGGAAACCTCTTAAGTATCTTTCAGTTTTCTTCAAATATCAAAGGTTTTCAATCTACTCTAAAGCAACATTTCAACAAGATTCATCCTATTATAATAATTCATCTTAAGTTTAAGTTTATATGTTAATACACACACACACACACACACACACACACACACACACACACACACACACACACACACACACACACACACACACACACATACATACATACATGCATAAATACATACATATATAGGCTACAGCTATGTAGACTACAGAAACCATTATAATAAACACAATACATCATTGAAATAAGACCATGTTTGGCTGTATGACACAATATGGCTCCAACATATGACAAACTAGATAGTAGATACCCAAAATCATCACTTCTCCAAAGGCATCACTCCTTAAAATTCTCCTATAAAGATGTAGATTTCCAGTATTAAGACAAAAATAAATACAAAAGTCCAGAAATAATGTGATAAAGTCCATATAACCAGCTTTCAGGATGCAAAAGATTGTTTAAAGGCGCAGGATGAAACTACTCAGTCCTACTACTCTTATAAAAACATGTTGTAGCTCCACCCACATTTCTCAAAACCACACCTTCCTCATTCCTTAGAAAAAAATAAAAACAAAAGCAAAAACAAACAAAAATACACCTCCTGTTACTTTTAACATAGGTTGCACAGGTCCTACCTTCTACTATATTGCACCAGAGTCAAAATATAGCCTGACACAACACTCACGTCTATCTTTTCCTGACATTTCATACACAACTCTCCCTCTACACCCCTGACCACTGCTGTTGTGTAAGACCATGGATTCCTGAGGCCCGGAGTCACGGAGCTGTTGTAAAACTTACTGGCAAGAGGGAGTTTCTGTGTTTCTCCCCTTCTCTTGTCTTCCATTTATCAAAACCATCTGTTTGAGCAGAGACAGAGACACGTGGCACTGAGAAGGATAGAACAGAAAAACAAAAAGAGAGGGGAAAACAAACGAGGGGTGGGGGGAAGCTGTAAAATGTGATCATTGACTTGGTATTGATAGCAAAATAAATGTGTTAATAATGAAATCATATTTAAAAATATTGAATCTACATACTTATATATAATATTTCTAATAATTATATATAACTAAATATATATTAAATAATGAAAGAAAATTACCAGAAAGGGAAAAAAGACAAAGGATGATGTGGATCTCTCATAGAAAAATAAATGGAAGAAATTGCAATGTTCCTTAAGGTTTCTGTAAAACCCTTTGGAGCCCTTAAAGGGAAATACGACGGAAACAATTTGAAATGAGAGGGAAAATTTCATTGCTTTTGTGTTTGCTCGCAAAACTTCTGTATTCTCTTGTGAAAAAACTTTTGCATTCCCTTGAAAAAATGTATCATTTACTTGCAAAACGTTTGGTTCCCCCAAGAATCTTTGCATTCTTTTGCAAAATGTTTGCATTGCCTCGAGACACTTTACATTCACTCACAAAACATTTGCCTTCCCCTGAAAAACTTTGCATTCACTCACAAAACTTTTGTGTTTCCCTGAGAAACTTTGCATTTGCTCACAAATCATTTTAAAGAATGTAAAAGATTCGCGAACAAATGCAAAGTCTCTTGGTGGAACGCAAAACGAGCATGAAAGTTTTTCCTAATCTTACCCCCCCCCCCCCCCCCCCTCCATCATCATGTCCCTTTAGGGGCTCTGTAAAAGGCTTGTTTATTCTAGAAAATAAATTGGACCAACTAGACCAGAAAATACAGATTTTAAGCAGAGGGGGGCTGCACTATGATTACCTATACAGAAAATAGATGCCTTGAGGCATTTTCAAGATGGCTGCATAGTAAAGTGAGTTGTCTTAAAAGGACTTTGACAATATGCGCAATGAAAAAAAAAGTGTAGTAATAAAGTAAGCAGGATCATTTTAATTTTCATTAATAAACATAAATAAGATACAGTGTGAACTGCTTATAAAATAAATCAAAGCCTAATATCTGAGCTGTTTTACAGACAAAGCAGTTTTATAACCATTTACAAGAAGAAAAAAAAGGGTGGAGCCAGAAAGAGTGGGAAAAAAGTGATAGATCAGTTCAGTTAAAGGAAAGGGACAGTGCAGGGACGTTCTGGCTACATTGGAAAGAATGAGTGAAAATAGAGGAGTGCTTCCCACAAACATCTGGAAATCATGATGAATGCAATCCTGGGCCGCCAAACTCCCTTCAAGCTGCACGAGAACACACAGTCCCCAATCTGCCTGTGAGCTCACACAAACACACAGACACCGACAAAGAGATCAAAATGATAAACAACTTCAGGGGAAAGACTCTCACTATCGCCCCCAATGGAAATTGGAGGTACTGCATGTGTCAGCACTAAACTCAAATTACATACAGAAAATCCACCCACATGAATTTCATCAAGTTCATCCCCCAGAACAGTATTCCAACAACCTAAGGACTTTACAGCTCCACTAACACTTGTTTTGTTGTATAGAATAATTAATATAAGCACTTCATCAAACTATAAAATTAAATAATGATGAACATGCCTGCTTTCACTCTACTAGACCGACTAGACCGACGTGTAATATTTGAAATGCAAGTTTCTGAGAACTCTAAATTATTGACATCATGTTAAAATGTGAGTATCAAAAGCAATACACCAGGTTTTTGATGAAAGTTTATTTGTATCTCTGACATCATTGTATTGCATTGGATTTTATGTTTTGACTATAACAAAATATCCTGATCATAAAACTAAGAACTTAAGTATCATCTTTCTAAGAAATATTATCGGTAGATATAGAGTGACAACTGGAATTTAAATACATTTTAAATTAGTCTGCTATACTGTTATATACTTTCATTTATTTACATTACAAGTTATGAGGATTTCAACTTTTTGGGCATATAAATATCAGGAACTGCATCGAATTGCATATTTTTGCTCAGTTTGGGCCTCCAAATAAAAGTGTGTTTATTTCCTCCTTGAATATGAGATGCATATTCACCTATATCATACTATATAAGCCATAAAAGCCTGATGTATCAAATATGATATTTAACAAAGATTTTTTGTCAATTTTTTTCCAGGTTCAATAAACTGTTCAATAAAAATAAAATCTGTAATTATTTTTATTTTTACAATTATAGAAAAACGAAAACTCCAAGTACAAATATATTATAATTTATTTAATATCATATATTAATATTTTTTTCTGTGGCAAACAAATCCATGCTACAGATCCTAACATGTTTTGAACCCTTTAGATGGACTCTGTGAAGCAAATGAGCTGGACAACAAACAATAGATCACTTTATTCAAGTAACCATCTCCCTGAAAACAGTGTAAAACGTCTAATTATTAACCATTCAATTTCCAAGGCTTTTATAATGTAGCAATATTTCAAGAAGTACATTTAATTTAGACATGATTTATGCCAGGAACTCTCAGATACTATTTTATCCTCTCACTCAAACTTCTTGAGGAAGTCTTTGTATGTCTGCCTGTGCAAAGATGCTGCCGGGACAAAGTGTCCACCAGGATGAATGAGGATTTGAGCTCCATCAAACGCTGGCAGCAGATCTCGGCTCATCTCCTCTGGAATTACATGGTCATCCTGTCCAAACACATGCAGAGAGGGGATTGTTATCACTGTGCCTTCGTAAAACCGCCGATGCTGGGAACAGACACTGCGGAATCCAGCGACCAGGATGGCAAAGCGGAAATTAAAATCAGCCTCCAGTTTTTGTTCTTGCAGGGCACACAGCATAGCCACCAGGGTGGCACCTTGACTAAAGCCCAGGATGCCATCGAAGGGGCCAAGTTCCTTCACTGCAGTTTTCACAGTCTCTATACTCTCTTCTAGACCCAGGCTGCTCTCACACTCCTGCTGAGCATTGAAACTTCGTGCCTGGACATCAGAGAACCACCAGCCCCTCTGGTCCTCATCACCACCACTGGACATTTGATTGGCTGAATTTATTGAAGAAGTAATAAGATCAGACTGACAGATTAAAAATGATATGAACATACCAAGAGGGCTTAAATAATTTTAATGTACATCTGACACTAGGCAACCCACTTGATTTTGATGCACAGCAAACACAATATCAGTTTTACACTCACTTTCGTTTTGAACAGCAGGAACTTGGTGTGGTGCACTAATATACACCATCTCCACTTGTTTCTTTAATAATTTGCGTAATGCTCCAGTCTTCTCTCTAAAAGAGCTCCCATTCTGTCGATAACCGTGAATACAGAGAATTCGCAGAGGAACTGCAGCTTTAGACATTATTTATTATTTGTCAAAGCTTTTCTAGCTATTCTCCAAACTTGAAAAAATAGACTACTGCTAAAGCAAACAGGGAAAAGTCGACGTAATAATACAGTTATATTGTGCTGTGTTGTTTTAATAACTAAAATAACAATTAACCGAAATGCTGACAAGAAACTAAACGTATGTTTCCTTTTTGTGCGACTGGTTTATTACCGTGTTGAAACATAACGAATCAAGAGTTCCGCCCAGGCGAACCTTATCTGCAACTTGTTAAGAAAAATTCCCAGAATACAAGTTACCTCTAAAGCTATTTATAAAACCCGCTTTTATATTATTGATGATATTCAAAGAGTTTTAATAAATCTCCAAGTATGCATTAAATAAATTATACATTTTAGTCTCCCACAACTAGATACAGAAATGTAGTTCCGAATTTAAACGCCAGGGAGCAAGCGTTCCCTGTAGAAAAATGTGCGACATTCTCAGTGGCTCATTTAAACGTTAGCCTCCCATAAGAAGAAAAAATGTCTTTAAAAAATATTGCGATAAATTATTTTAATAATTTAATTAAATTCTCAATAAAAACCTTATTTCAAGGCTCAACAAAGGCTAAAAGAAGCCCACTGACAGCAGACATAGGCCTAGTGATAAAAGCAGACATTAAAAAAGTTGTTTTTAAATCTAAAGGTATGTCTTAAGATATAGCTGCATTTAATTAGGAAAAAAGGTGTGTGAATACAAATGCTTGATAATTTCAGAATAACCAATCCTTGTGTGGTGTTCATATTTTTGATATTCAGCCAGTGTTCGTGGGTTTGGTTGCATTTTTGGGTTTTAAAATTAACACAATCAAACATTTTATGTTACAGATGTTTACTTCCATCCAGTTATAAGCAATATAAACAGCATATATGGATACTATTTGCCCTTTATTTTTGGTAGATCACATTTATGAATTAAAGTGCTACGGCAGGGGCAGAAACATAAGGAATAAAACATGCCTGCAAGCTTCATCAAAGGATGTAAATAACTGGACAAAAAATGTCAAATAATCTGTATGCATTCAATATCTCATGCTATCCTGGAGGGAAAAGTTCTTAATTTTGTTTGATGATTATTTCTCTCTGTTGATCTCAGTTTTCTGGATGATTGTGCCTCCCAAGCACTTGACAATTAATCTAAAAATGAGCAGGAACCCTGAAGGCCTGATGCCTCTAATACTTATACTCTTACACACCATAAAGTTTATCTATATAACACTGCTGATCCCAGACCAGTTCTGCACGTTCGATTGAACCAGCCAGCCAGATTGTTTTTTACCAAGTACGCAAACATAATCTTTTCCATAAATGTTTACTACTTGTTTGTGTGTTTGCAAGTGCATCTCGTCTTTTAAATGAATGACTATTTTTTCCATGTGATGTGGAGAACACAGGCAGCAGAATCCAGCACCAAGCATTTGCTTCAAGCTATAATAAAGTAAGGTTTTGTGGCAATCCAGCATGTTAACTTAAATATCTGATACGAGAAAAAGAGGTTTAATTAGTCTCTCTGACTAATTTAATGTCTTGTCTGTGCATATTGAGTATATGCTAACCAAGTTCCCAGCCGTTTCCTACGGACACGTTATACCTTACTCTCCGCATTAATAGATTTACTTAAACACATCCAAATTTGTTTTCCTAGTGCAAAGAAATTTATTGCACATAAATGTATCAGTGTGATCCTTCAAGGGAGTTCCTGCATCAGCTAACATCTCGTGTGCATTCATTACCTTTTAGTTTCTCTGTCCTCTGTCTGAACTGCTGCTCTCTTTAATATTCACCGTGATCAACCAGTTTGATGAGTCACAAATGAGACCAAATAAATAAAACAGGCCCTAAGGCCAACCTTCCTTTCTGTGCTGGTTAAGTGATTTATTCTCAAACACGGCTTGTTAGCGGCAGGTGAGGGAGCTCCATTCTCACCCTTTGCAGCAGGAAGTAACCCCAGCAGGAACGTCAGTGCGGAATACAGATGAGATGAAGGATATATCTACAGATACACACGAAAGTGGAGCGTGAGCACATTTGTGCCCACAATTGCTCACAAACAAACACACACACACGGTCATTTAACAAGTGGACCGCCGGATCAGAATGACATGGATTGCATCAGTATTGGGATGAGTAATCATGTCAGCGGCACCCATAGAATTCGCATACACAAACAACAACAGATGCTTTACAGAAAAGGTGTGCAAAATAAAACTCTTAAAAATGAGGGTCAGGGAAAAGAGAGCCTTTTTTTTCTTTTGTTTTTACAAAATATTGTTTGTGTACCTCAGAATTAAACAAAATATTGTATGTGCTGTTAAATAAAGGGGGGATTTCTGTTTTGTGATTTAAGTAGGTTCTATATAAATAAACTAATAATAAATTAAAGAAATCAAATGTTTTAAATATGTAAGAATTGAAGGGTTAAAGATTTAGCATAAAAGTTATGTTTCCATAAATTAAAGAGAATTAATATTATTAATATTTTAACTTAGAATAACTTGGGCAACAGATTGAGAATATATATATGTGACCCTGGACCACAAAACCAGTCTTAAGTGTCAATTTTTTTAAATTGAGATTTACACATAATTTGAAAGCTGAATAAATAAGCTTTCCCTTGATGTATGGTTTGTCAGGATTGACAATATTTGGCAGAGATACAACTATTTAAAAATCTGGAATCCGAGGGTGCAAAAAAATCAAAATACTTCGATCATCACCTTTAAAAATCGAAAAAGGTGATCGGTTATTTGTTAAAAATCGAAAAAGGTGATTTGATTATTAATAAAAAATTACGTTTTGATATATTTAGGGTAGGAAATTGTCATTGAACATGATCTTTACTTAATGTCCTAATGATTTTTGGCATAAAAGAAATGTGATATTGCTGTTTGTTATTTATAGCTTAAAAAGTTTAAAACAAAAAGTAATTGATCCTTTATTCACAAAAATAGGCAACAATACTGTGGGCATCCAATAGCGCATCCCTAAATGACACACATGTGAACTTAAAGTACCTTTGAATATCAGATATCATGACACTGCACACATATCAAATTATAAACTGTTCATTCCCTTACAATATTGAAACATTAATACAGTTAAAGTGCAATCTAAGAAATGTTGGAATATCATATATCAGGTAATGTGTCAGTTGAGATAAAGGCACTATAGAGAAGGATATTATGGAACTGAATGTAGGAAAGGAAAGTATAAAAGTAGATTGTATTAATATCCCAATTCCCATTAAATATGGGCTGTGGGATAGTTATTTTACAATAGTGATATATCATAGATCATAACCAGCAAATCTTTCATTTGTATGTTGTTGTAATTTCATAAGCACATTGCAATCACAAAGCCTCTTTATCATAAACCAAAGTCATATCATCTCTGAGCTTTAAATCATGGATGCAATTTCTTTCAAACACACACACACACACACACACACACACACACACACACACACACACACACACACACACACACACACACACACACACACACACACACACACACACACACACACACACACACACACACACACACACACACACACACACACACACACACACACAACAGCGACAGTGTAGCTTTAATGCCATAAGAGAGATATAGCATCATGCTGCCTGTAATACTCTGCTCACAAAAAGATGGGATTTGCTTCTGCTTCTTGATTGTTTGTGCTGTACCTTGTAACTGTCATGTAGGAGATGTGGCTATTCTCATTCCCTGCAGCTATTCTGACGAAATATTTATGCCTCTGCTGAGTGCCCTTTGTGTTTGCTGCCACACCAGAGAGCTATAGTGCAGTTTATCAGTAATGTTTCACACAATAAAATTTGGACAGCTTGTGCCACAAACCATCGATAAACATATTAAATCAGAGAGACCACATCATTGTGGTTTTCTGCTTTAAGTGCATTACCTTAAATGTGCTTCTCATTTTATTGTCCATAACAATGCCACACATGTCTATAGGCCTTAAAGGAATAGTTCACCCAAAAACTCTTTAAAGCAGTTATGGAAGCATGTTTCCGCCATGTAATATACATAAACTCAGAACTGTGAGATATAAACTCAGAATCTTGACTTCTTTCTTTGCAATTCTAACTTTGTTCTGTTTAATTTCTCTGTTTATATCTTGCCATTCTGTTGAAACACTGACATTATATCTCACAATTCAGACTCTTCTTCAAACAGTTTGCAAGTTTATATCTTGCAATTCTGAGTTTATATCTAGATAAAACTCCCCTTTGCGGGACACAAAAGGAAAAATAAGTTATGCCTCTTTACTGGTACTGAAATGAATCATTCTAAATGAATCATTTTTAATTGATCCACAGACAATTAGACAGATTTTTAATGAATCAGTTGTTTCAATAATATGTATGCAGAAATATGACTCACTGCTTAAGCATGAATAGTGTGACTCTGCTGTGAAGAATCTGGTCTGAATACATGGCAAGTGTGTTACACTGATAATTAGGACCATTTTTAAAGTCTTCCCAGAGGACATGGCCATTAGCGCTAACCGTTACATGGCTATTTATAGTGTAATATTATGCCTGTGTTCAAAGAAGAAACTGGCGGAAAAGAAGAAAGGTGAAAAGGTTAAATGAATGAGCTCTTTTTTTGTTTTTATGACAGCACTATCCAGAGAGGGCAAAAATGGGTCAGAATGGATAAATGATCAATTTCACAAGTAATTTTGTCTGAGGTTTCTCTTCATGTGCTTCGCTTATGATCCAGAATGTTATGTGGCCATGAAATTGTGATGTGAGAGACAGTACAGAACAGAATCAATTTGGTAAATTAGGTTGACTAACTAGAAAATGAGTCAGTGGCTTAAATCTAGTCTTTCATCTAGTCCCACCTGAATTTAGTACATGCAAAGATCTTACTAATGTGACATTTAGCCTCGGGATGCATGATATTAAAAATCCTGCTATAAAGGTGATAATTATTAAGTAAATGAGAGGAAATGACCATGAATATGAACAATTAAACATACAAAATCGGTTGATACCAGTGTTATTTCAGTTTCATTGAGATACTACCATATTTTGTATTCATATTTTCAAATATATTTTTTATTTTAGTTACAGTTTCATAAATTCATAAATATATATATAGTACAGACCAAAAGTTTGGACACACCTTCTCATTCAAAGAGTTTTCTTTATTTTCATGACTATGAAAATTGTAGAGTCACACTGAAGGCATCAAGCGCTATTTGACCAAGAAGGAGAGTGATGGGGTGCTGCGCCAGATGACCTGGCCTTCACAGTCACCGGACCTGAACCCAATCGAGATGGTTTAGGGGTGAGCTGGACCGCAGACAGAAGGCAAAAGGGCCAACAAGTGCTAAGCATCTCTCAGGGAACTCCTTCAAGACTGTTGGAAGACCATTTCAGGTGACTACCTCTTGAAGCTCATCAAGAGAATGCCAAGAGTGTGCAAAGCAGTAATCAAAGCAAAAGGTGGCTACTTTGAAGAACCTAGAATATGACATATTTTCAGTTGTTTCACACTTTTTTGTTATGTATATAATTCCATATATAATTCCACATGTGTTAATTTATAGTTTTGATGCCTTTAGTGTGAATCTACAATTTTCATAGTCATGAAAATAAAGAAAACTATTTGAATGAGAAGGTGTGTCCAAACTTTTGGTCTGTACTGTATATATACACACAGGTGCTGGTCATATAATTAGAATATCATCAAAAAGTTTATTTATTTCACTAATTCCATTCAAAAAGTAAAACTTATATATTATATTCATTCATTACACACAGACTGATATATTTCAAATGTTTATTTCTTTTAATTTTGATGATTATAACTGACAACTAAGGAAAATCACAAATTCAGTATCTCAGAAAATATGAATATTACTTAAGACCAATACAAAGAAAGGATTTTTAGAAATCCTGGCCAACTGAAAAGTATGAACATGAAAAGTATGAGTATGTACAGCACTCAATACTTAGTTGGGGCTCCTTTTGCATTAATTACTGCAGCAATGCGGCGTGGCATGGAGTCGATCAGTCTGTGTCACTGCTCAGGTGTTATGAGAGCCCAGGTTGCTCTGATAGTGGCCTTCAGCTCTTCTGCATTCTTGGGTCTGGCATATCGCATCTTCCTCATCACAATACCCCATAGATTTTCTATGGGGTTAAGGTCAGGCGAGTTTGCTGGCCAATTAAGAACAGGGATACCATGGTCCTTAAACCAGGTACTGGTAGCTTTGGCACTGTGTGCAGGTGCCAAGTCCTGTTGGAAAATGAAATCTGCATCTCCATAAAGTTGGTCAGCAGCAGGATGCATGAAGTGCTCTAAAACTTCCTGGTATATGGCTGCGTTGACCTTGGACCTCAGAAAACACAGTGAACCAACACCAGCAGATGACATGGCACCCCAAACCATCACTGACTTTGGAAACTTTACAGACCTCAAGCAATGTGGATTGTGTGCCTCTCCACCCTTCGTCCAGACTGTGGGACACTGATTTCCAAAGGAAATGCAAAATTTACATTCATCAGGGATCATAACTTTGGACCACTCAGCAGCAGTCCAGTCCTTTTTGTCTTAATGGGTCTGACGCTGTCTGTTGTTCAAGAGTGGCTTGACACAAGGAATACGACAGCTGAAACCCATGTCTTGCATAAGTCTGTGTGTAGTGGTTTTTGAAGCACTGACTCCAGCTGCAGTCCACTCTTTGTGAATCTCCCCAACATTTTTGAATGGGTTTTGTTTCACCATCCTCTCCAGGGTGCGGTTACCCCTTTTGCTTGTACACTTTTTTCTACCACATCTTTTCCTTCCCTTCGCTTCTCTATTAATGTGCTTGGAATACAGAGCTCTGTAAACAGCCAGCCTCTTTTGCAATGACCTTTTGTGTCTTGCCCTCCTTGTGCAAGGTGTCAATGGTCGTCTTTTGGACAACTGTCAAGTCAGCAGTCTTCCCCATGATTGTGAAGCCTACAGAACTAGACTGAGAGACCTTTGCAGGTGTTTTGAGTTAATTAGCTGATTAGAGTGTGGCACCAGGTGTCTTCAATATTGAACCTTTTCACAATATTCTAATTTTCTGAGATACTGAATTTGGGATTTTCATTAGTTGTCAGTTATAATCATCAAAATTAAAAGAAATAAACATTTGAAATATATCAGTCTGTGTGTAATGAATTAATATAATATTTGGTTTCACTTTTTGAATGTAATTAGTGAAATAAATCAACTTTTTGATGATATTCTATTTATATGACCAGCACCTGTATATATATATATATATATATATATATATATATATATATATATATATATATATATATATATATATATATATATATATATAAATATCTGTGTGTGTGTGTGTGTGTGTGTGTGTGTGACTATTTAGCTTTCATACGTTTTTGTTTTAGTTTTGGTTAGTTTAAGTGCATCAAGTTAAACTAAATTAAACTAAATTAGTTGCTTTCATTTTAGTTAACTATGATAAACCTGAGATAACCCTGAGATATTTTACTCCACATACAAATATAAAGTGTTTACACAGACTTTTCTATAAATGTATTTGCACAGAAATCACAATCATACAAAAACAAAGAACAACATGTTCTAATGTAGATTGATTGCCGTGCACAGAGGACCAAAAACAAGACTTGCTGATATTAGAGCCAAAAAGAGATGACAAAAGACCCAAATGAGCCAAATCTGACTGGTATCTTCTAAGATGTGTGAAGTGCCGCCCATGTCGCCTGGTTGATTATGGAGGAAGTGAGATCAGTTGCGCACTGCTGAGAAGATGTGTAGTCTGCTGAGAGTGAGCAGGTGTCAGATATCAGATATCAGGAGGTCAATAGATGTGAAATGTTCTGTGATGAGGAGAAGTTGAATTCGCATTTCTAATATTGGTTCTCTCCAACTGTGGTGTGAGCATGTGCCCACTTCAAACAACACACACACACACACACACACACACACACACACACACACACACACACACACACACACACACACACACACACACACACACATTTCCTCCCTCTCATCAACTTCATCTGCGCACATGCATACAGATGTATATACATGTATACTCATGCTGCAATGCATGAGTCTTAAATGAAGAGAAATATGCCATATGTCAGAGTTTCCAAGACCCCAGACTTCTGAAATATAGACATTTAAAAGGATGGCTACAGGTGCATAACTAATTCACATGCACTTAGCTGAGCAAAAAATAAAAAAATAAATAAAACTTCTGAATCAAGAGAAGGATAACAGCTGGTACTCAGTGATCCAAATACTTGAATTATTTAAGGAAGTGGAATCTTCATTAATATATTATTGTATATGCCTTAGTGCAGACAAGCTTGGAGAAGTAAAGGGGAAAGAGAGAGAGGAGTGAGCGAGAGAGGTTTGATTATTGACAGTGCAGTATACTGAGGAAGAGAGTGTGAGACAGCAATCAGAAGAGCAATGAATACTTTTATCTATTCCACTGTTTGTTTTCTCTCACAAGACAGAGTAAAGCATCCTTACTTGACTCTCCTCGACTGCAGTGACTGCATTCATCTCATGCCGGACAACACATAGCTTTTCTGAGAAAACAGAGAGATGGGAAAAGAAAGAATAAGTCAAGAGTCATTTGAGAATGTCAGGAAGAAAATAGGAGGGGGAGAGAAAGAGCAACTGGGTTGTGAGATGTAACAAATGAGGAATTGGCCTACATGTTGATAGACAGGGAAACAGACAGACTAATGAGCAGGCAGACAGATAGATGAAGGAGGGATGGCATACAGGCATAAAACAAACAAACAAACAAACAAACAAAAACCTCACAGTGTACAGTGTTCCAACCAACTGCTTGTTTTCCATGTCAGCTTCATTTTGTATGATGACCCTGTCCACAGTTCAGTTCTTATTGTTCGAAGACATCTTCTCGACCATCACCTATAAATCACAAGATGCAATATAAGCTGACATAGTTAATAATCTCCACTGGCCTTTAATCAATAAGTTTGAACGGTATGATCGATCTCTCAGACAATGGCCAGTCATTGCATTCTTTTATTTTCTTTGTAGAAGCATGGAAAGATAGAATTAACAGGTTGACCAAAACCCTATTATAGCTTTTCCTGTTTCATGCAAAACATTAGACAGTTTTAATAAGAAACTTTAGGAAACCGAGGCAGAATCAAGAGATTCCCCAACGACTTTTGCTAAAGCATTCAAGTCAATACATACTTAAGTTCATATTTTATAGATAAGATATTAGTCGCATTTGCATAATCAATCACACCAACCTCTACACTCTGCATGCTAACTTTCTTTTGGCACACTGAGCTTAAGAGCAGAGGAAGTTCAGAATGTAATTTGCTGTTCCATCTGCTCTGCTGTATGTTTATTTGTTTATGTTAAGTGTTAACAGGAATTAAAGGTGTGACAGAACAGATGCTACACCTAGGAATAAACAAGAATAAACAAGACTAGCAATAAAATCAGCATTTAAAATAGATGTGTCATGGTTGACACTTTATCAAACTGTTAGCTTTTTTGTAATAATTTTTTTTCATTCTGTTGTGTGGACAGCGCAAGTTGCGATGCACTTGACAGCTCAGGTGCCTCACGCACACAAAAGGCCTTAGCCATTTATCAGTACATGATAGAAGAAGACTCTCTTTCTGAATCATTTATTTAATGTTTAAAAGTAAATTTGTGTTGGATTGACTAAATGGAATCGACTCAGAGTAATTCATTTGAGAATCTGACTACACTGGTCGCGCTATGAATTTCAGTAAAAAAAGATTCAAATCATTAGAATCACTCGTTCGGGAGTAACACTACAGTGTTGCGGAGAACTATTTGTGATTGTCAGATTCAGCAATTTTGTGGCGCCAGTAAATAATAACAGCTCAGGAAAAAGCATTGATGGAAAAATGTACGTGCAATAACCATAAACGCAAGCTAGCGTCATTCATTACTTTTTTATCCAAATCTTTACACTAAAGAATTCATTGTTATTTCCAGGGCATTAAAATACATTTTCAAGAATAAACAGAATATGCCTTTTTTATTATGCGAGACTCGTAAATAGCCTACACAAATGCTTATTTATTTTAATTTGTTTAAATAGCTGAATGTGTTAACGTGTTAACTATGGAAGAAATGTGAATGTTTTAATCAACAGCAGCCCTCGTTACAATACAGGCAGAGGTGTTTATCACGTATGTGTGAAGCTCAGCCCAGGGATGAGTTCTGAAAGATTCACAATGGATAGACAGTTCAATACATCACCTCTGCCACAAGAACGCTGTCGGTGAAAGACAACTCTACTGAACTTCTGAGCACAGACAAGACTGAATATGCAAGATTGGAAACCAACAAAATGACACAGAGGAAGAGCAAGTTCTGTTATAACAAGCGTTTGAAGAAGTGATGCAAAGAGCTGAACAGAGAAGTGACGATTGAATCGAAAAGAAGTAATGTATCTGAGCCGCTGCATTTAGGTGTGATGGGAACGCTGCTGTCAGTGTGATTTATGAAAACAGAAAATGTTAATTATATTGACATACTGTGTATGAGTGTGTGAGAGAGAGAGCATTTGAAAGAGAGATAGAAATTAAGTTTTTACATAACACAGCCTACATACGTATACAACAAGGTTGCATCGAAATCTAAGACCTTTCCTGACCTCATCCTACATTCTTCCATGATGGATTCCCTTTAGACAGGACTCATGGAGTTTTATTTGGCTTCAATCATGGCAAAAACTCTCTCTGATTAAAAATAATGTTTCATGAGTTTCATACTGTATAAAACATTTAAATGTTGAGAATTTATTAACATGTCAAGGCCAAGAACACACCTGCTCCGTGACTAGCAGTGGACCATTTCAGAATTTCCTTAAATAGTCTAAAAGTAAACGACTAAAGTACAAAGTACAAAAAGAAAAGAAAAGGATACACAAATGAAAGTGATAACCTTGACGATAGATGTGTGATTGCGCTATTTATATGTACGTAGTCTATTTACATCACTGTTGCACACCCAAACAAACACAGTGTCACAGCTGTCTGAGACCGCTATGTAATTACGCTGAATTAAACAGAGAACATCAGAAGGCGTTTAACATCTAAACTTGGTTTGGCTACTAGAAAGACTCCAATATCTTGTCTTTTTAGCACACAGTGTAAACACCCATCTGAACAGACTCCTGCCAAATCTTTGTTTTCATGAAATTGCACAGCTTGCTGAAGAGCTATTTCTATAATTTTTTTCTAAATAATTGGACTGACATTTTTTGCCTGGCAGACAATAAAGCTGAATACAAAATATAAACTTGCACTGAAGGAGGATCCTAGGCATATCTATTTGGGTCAAAATACCACAGAGAAATGGTGGTGGGTTTTTTAACTTGAGTCAGTAAGAAACCACACAGAACTCTCTAACACCCACATATTAACATTATAATAATCACTCAGAACGTTACATAGCAACTGGTAACTACTCAAAACTCCCATGAAACCGCATAGCAATGCACCAACAATCACTTAAAATATATTTGCAACTGCATAGCTACATCTTGGCAACCACCTAAAACACCCTAGCAAATATATAGGGTGAGTAGTAAGAACTTTCTTTGGGAAATCAAATCTGAATATATATATAGTACACTATTTTATGGAAGCCCAGTTCTGCCACTAAATAAAACATAAAAAAGGTAACTGCGACTCTTTATACCACAATTGTTTTTTTTTTCTTGCAATTGTGAGCTTACATCTCGCAATTCTGACTTCTTTTCTCAGAATTGTGAGATATAAACCTGCAATTGCGAGTCATGAAGTCCAATTCGGAGGAACAAAGAGACACTTACAATTGAGAGTTTAAATCTCACTTAAATTTATGTCTCACAATTCTGACCTCATAACATGTAATTGAGACTTTACATCGCGCAATGCTGACTTTATATCTATAAAATATAATATATTTTATCTTAAATGAGACTGATAAAATATAAATATAATATATTATTTAATAAAAATGAAATAATAAATATATATTTAGCCCCTGCTCCCTCATGGAAAAAATACAAATGATATATATATATATATATATATATATATGTATATATATATGTATATATATATATATATATATATATATATATATATATATATATATATATATATATATATATATATATATATATATGTATGTATATATATATATGTATGTATATATATACATATATGTATGTATATATATATATTTGTTTAACTCAAAAAGCCTGAAGATCAGTATTTCTCAATGGGGATCCAACAGGGGGCCTCAGCAAACTTACAGAGGGGGCCACAAGATGACTAAAAATAAGACAAGACAAGTGTCAAAATGAGACAAAACAGCTCACGTTTTAGAAATATCTCATTTTTATTCACCCCCTCAACTACTGTTTTTCTTTGAAGACCCTGGCTTCCTGTCTTGACAACCATGGATATATGACGTAGTTTGAATTCCACACTTTCTACACCCTAAAGTTAAAAATGAATACAATTTTATATCTGCAAATTCATTCATCTCAACCCTTATCCAGTTAATTCGGAACAAGGGGTCTTTCATGGGGTCTTTCATCTTTCATTTCAAGTCATGGGGTCTTTCAGATATTGTCTAATGCTGATAATGGTGGTTATAGATCAAATCTGGGTCTTCAAATGAACACATTTTCTTGATAAAGACAAAGAGATGTAAGAAATCACTGAATAACCTTCTCATCCAGTCTGTAATGATTCAAATCCGAGTTCAGACACTTATTTTTCTGCACTTCTGCTCAGCTTCTACATGGCCCATATGGCGATAAGTGTGTCAACTGGGCTTGTGCCGACGAAAAGCGACAGAGAAATGGGACACGCGATCCTTCTCAGTCCAGCCCTCTGTGCCTGCTGTTGGGTTTTGGGTCGTGAGCTGGCCGCCATCCCTTCACACACATGGTGGGCTGTGGGGTGAATCAGAAATTCACACGGTCACAGAGCTTCCAGCAAACAACCCAGCTGACTAAACACTCACACAAGGTCGCGGTATCAGTGCAACCGCCTGAGGGCCAGGAATGCTACGGATGGAAAGAATGTGTGACAGGGTCACAAAGCAAGAAAGAGAGAGAACTTTTTCGCATCTTAAATGAGACCTGCACCACTGTAGATGCTGACTGTCCAACGAGGTAAAATGAACATTCCACGAGTGTGTTTATTCTCAGCATTATATTTCCACTTTTTTCTCGTAATGTAATGAGTTTATATAAATTTAATTTTGGCTTTTATTTTCTTGAAATTTAACAAGTTTTTTTTTTTCGAAACTCATTTTTTTTTTTATTATTGCTTGGCCCTAATCCTCTTCTGTATATTTTTTTTAAGTTATTATATACTATTAAAGTATTTATAAAATGTATGACTTAGCTTTAATTTTTATACTTTCAGTTTTAATTTAAAATTTTTAGTTTACAATAAAATCACAGATGTATAGGCACATTTTCATTATGACCACAGCTTTAGGAGAGCTACTCTATGTGTGTGTGCACTTGTAAGGGTGACAGTGTGTCAAGCTGAATGCATAATTCAGGTGGACCATCTCCAGTGATGATGCAGGAGCAACTGGCAGGTCAACACAGACTGGAACATGACAGGAAAGTAATACAGCAGCAAAGCATATTTTTCCAGTTTGACAGGCCAAAGTTTGTTTGCGTGTGCAGAGTTACATGTCAGGAGAATTTGATGTGCCTGACATGCAGTGTTTAAGGGGAACTTAAGGTGGAATAGACGACTGGAAGTGGGAGAAGAAAATGCTTAAACTTGAGTTTGGAATTTGGAGGAAAAACAAACTATTAAATTCATGTAATTTTCAGAGATGTGGATTTCAAATGTCACTCTTAGCAATCCAAATATGGTTATCATGGCAGCAGTGACGCATTCAAAATTACATTCCAACCTAAAGTATGCTCTTTTCAGTAAAAAAATGGTTGACTTTTGTTTCAATTGTTGATTTTATAGACACAGCTTCAATTGCTGCAAACTACTAACATTTTTTGTTGGAAACATACAAAATGAAAAGGTTCACACAGGTTCACAAACCTCGCCCCAGTTTTGATAACGCCACCCCACATGTACATACACAACCCTGGCCGCAACGATTCATGCAAAGGCCAACACAGAAAAGTTGTGTGAAAAAGTACCAACTAACTTGTAGTTTTACGTTTCAACCACTAAAGCATTATATTGTAGCTTTTACATTAATAGTATTTAATCTAGGTAAATACTAATTTAAAATATAGGCTACCTACTATTGTTAATTCATAATACATCAACAACCTGAGACACTGAAGCATATTAATAAAGAATTTAACATTAGCCTAGAACATTATATAAAATATTTACTGTTAGGTAATGATACCAAATGGTTAACCTAATGTCAATAAGTTGAACTTTATAGTAAAATTACAAATTATGAATTCAGAAAGCATTCCTGTATTAATCCATTACATAATAAAACAGCTTGTATGCACACACAGTCTTGGCTGCAGTAGAGTGATACCTGAAAAACAAACCTCTAGAAAATGCAATTGTTTTCCCACCTCTTTGTTTTATTAATATGCAGCCTGGTACCGCACACTTTCTGTTCTGTCTCTGAAATAACAAGAATGTTCTACTCTCTCCCTCCTCTTCTGATAAGAACAGTGTTGGACTAAATTGTGACACAATGATTCAAGGTTCTACAGACAAATCTAAACATATACAACAAGCACTGACTGTAATTTTGCCATTCTATTTGACCTCCAGTCCTTTAAATTCTGTTCCTATTTCCAATCCTGTAATCACATTCGTAAATCTGTCAGGAATACACGCAGCATGAAATAAGAAATACATTTAAATGCATTTGCTAAGTTTCACATCACACTGACCTTTATTTAAAATGAGATGGCAAAACAAAAAGCTATTTAGTAATGCAGCAAGATGTGCTTATGGCTCAAGTGTTTTCTGTTTTTCCCTTCGTACTTAATAATGTGGCATGCCCCTCTGGTAGCATTCAAAGTTCAGCAGGAGAGAGAATCTCCATGTCCCGTGAGTCACAAAAACCAGCGTCGTCAGCAGCCTGCTCCATCTCCCTCTATATTCATTATCCCTCTTTCCCTGGCAATTAGGACTGATCTCTCACCTCTTCCTGCATCCACACCATCAGTGGTGGGAGAGCTCTCGCACCTTCCTCATGTGTCAGAGCTTTTGTGTGTGACTGCAGTATGAGAGAAAGTATCTGATGTGTTTACAAATGTGGCCACATGACTGACTATCTATCTATCTATCTGTCTATCTGTCTATCTATCTGTCTGTCTGTCTGTCTGTCTGTCTGTCTATCTATCTATCTATCTATCTATCTATCTATCTATCTATCTATCTATCTATCTATCTATCTATCTATCTATCTATCTATCTATCTATCTATCTATCAGTCTCTCTCACATACTCTTAGGGATACTCTGTGTACATGGCACATGCATATTGACTGACATTTCTGTTGGGTGGTGTGTTACCAATGCCTGTAACCTTGGCAGAGTTGAGTGGGACTCCCACGGACTGCACAACACATGTGCTGTCGCTAAAAGTGCACAAGTCGTTGAAGTTCACAGAATGACTCATATTTTTTCCTCAGAAAGGAGGGATTGCATAATTTGGCAAGGAGACTGAAGGCAAGAGCCCATCTGTTGAAAAGGTCGAGATCTAAGCTTCAGACTTGGATATTAGGAAGGCAGAGTACAAACCGTTCATTACGAGGCAGGAGTTTGTGGGATGGTCAACGAAAGGTCACCAAAAGGTCAAAAACCCATCAAGCTGATCACTTATCTGCCAGGACTGGAAGTCATATTCACAGCACAGCCTGCAGTGCTAACCAACTTCAAGTTCAAAACAACATAATTATGTTTTCTTGCCTAATTTTTTGTGGTTTTTAAGACAATAATTATTATATGCTTAAAATATGATTAACCATGTAGTAACCTCACAGAACAGCAAGCAACAATCCCATTTTCTTCAGAAAATTGAAAAAGCTTATACTGCAAGTATGCTATAAATCATCAAACATTATGCACACTGGCCCTATAGGAATTGCTTATTCCAGTAATATTTATGACTTGTCCAAATCTCTAACAATTCCTCAAATCTCTGTAATACAATGAATATGAAAGTGAACACATTCCTGGACTCCGAATCCAAACCTTATGCCTCTAGAGTCCAAACCTAATTCTTCTTTGTGTATAACGAGGAACTGTGAGACTAACTTTTAAGAGTAAATGACATTAGTAGTTTGGTTCCCAATAAATGTGGCATGACGTGATAACGGATTCAAGGCTGCACACAGCTCATTGTTCACAACACTGGTTCAGACTGTGCTACATTTTAACTGACAGTAATAAATGAGATTATTTTTTTTTTTCGCGAGAGATTAAGTCTTAAACCATTGGAAGAATGGGATCTACCTTACTTGTCATGTTTATTGCCTTATAAAGCTATACAACCTTTTTTTTCAGAGTACAGAGAAAGAAAAATTAATACACTTTTGAATTAACATTGAATTAACAAGTCAAAAGAGCCAAATCACAAGTCTCTCTGATATTTTGGTCACCTATGACTTGGGTGCCTCTTTCGATGTAAGAAGAATAAATAGTGTGGGATAAGTTTTAATGTAAACTCTAACATTAATGAGGAATTAGCAATAACAGTAGGGCAACCAAATCAAACAACCAAACAAATAACTAATAAAGTGCTTTTAAATTCAGATGGTAAACTCAGCAATATTCCAAGGTTTTCAAAACAAGTGAAGGTACAGACTGGACTCTGAAAGAAAATCAACATCAGACATCCCTACTGAGTTCACAGTTCTTAGTGCCCTGGTGTGTGACCAGTTTCCAAATGTCTTCATCAGCACTTTAAAACAACGGGTGTGTTGCTGCACCTCCCAGAGACAAACAATATTGTGTGTCAGTTGAACAGGTTCCTTTGGGAGGACAGGCACAGACTGCATGACTACTCCTCTCACGCAATGTTGTTTTGTATTTTCATGCATGTCACATGCTTGTAATTCAAGTGTCTGTTTTCCAGTGAAGTACTATAAATTACCATGATTATATAAATATATCGGGGGCTTTTCCTCCGAGTAGGCAAGGCAGGCAGTGTCTCAAAATATTGGATGCAGGGAAAAAGATTGCAGTACAAAAATAAAACAACACCACTATTACAAAATATAACATTAAAAAGTGTATAAATCACTAGTTTTTCTAAAGAAAATTTTTCCTAACAGCGACATTAGCAGGTAAAGTAACAGTGGGAGTCCGCTTCTCTCTCGCCTCCCCTGAGCCCATTGTGTTTTAACAGGCCCTCCTAAGTGTGAGGTGAGTTTGGTGGGGGGGGGGGGGGGGGGGTAATTTAGAATGAATGAGGAAAAATCACATCAGAGGAGACAATGCCTCTATCGTGATATGATTGGATCTGATTGGTTGTGTTAGGCTGTGATTGGTTCATACTAAAAAATCCCCCCTCTTATAATCACTTAGTTACATCAAAATGAGACTTAAAATGGCCTGAAAACATGATCTGTGGGAGTTTTTAGTGAATAATCCTTGTGTCTGTGACCAATATTTACAGAGCTTTGATGACTGATGAACCAAATAATTAAAAAATGACACTTATTTGATGAGATTCATACTTGGCTTTAATAAACAAAATATTGATTACATTGTTAATGTAAAAATATTAAATAGAATTGTCTTTTGTATTCTGGTAGTGCAAGTAATGTTTATTTATTGATGATATATCAACCAATTAAATGTATTACGATGTACAACGTGATTGAACTGGAGTCTCACTTTTCTGTCTGTTAGAGATAAACCAAAATGGAGAAAGGAAGACACCACCGGGGAGGTAGAACAATTTATATTTATCAGTGTCCATCCTATACCAGGTCCCCTGAGGGAGAGGGAGGGAGGAAAGGGGGAACATTATCCTCTTTACTCCAGATTAAAGCATTGTGATTGACCCTACTACTTTCTGGATAGTGTGATCCAGATGTGACAGGTGCTTGTGTCAGATGATGCTGGATAGGGACATTAACCCCCTTTGCCCAACACAGAGACATACAGGGACATTAACACTCTCACCTTATACAGACACAGAGATTTACGGCTTTTTATTGTGGCCACTTGGCACAGTGAAGAAGGACTGATGTTGCTGTCATGGCAGATTTATTGGGTACAGCCAGAGAAATGCATATCCTAAAAATAAAACAATACAATATATTAATCATGATACACTATGAATGTATTTTATTTACCAATACTAATTAGATATTAATAATATAATAATAAATATTTATTTCTGTGTGTCCTTTAAATATAGGGATACATGACAGGGATTAGAAATTAGATTTCCTCGTAAATGCAGGTCTGTCTTAAGTGAAAGCAGGATGGAAACATTTTTAGAATTAAAGTGAGATGGAGAGGGTCTCACTCCATCTTTCATTTGGTATACTAGTAGCCTCTATGCTGACTCAAATCTGCTAATCGGTTCTTTCCAACTGTTCTTTTTAAAGAATGTTTCAAGAGAAACAATTCTCAGAGATTCTTTTATACGTCACAGCATTATTGCTTCATCACAAGCTCAGTGTCATCCCCTTGTCTTATATTTCCTGCTATAAAACATACCAAGAAAGCCATATGTGGGGACGCATTGCTGTTTATTAAATTTGATTCATTATGGTGTTTATTGTAATTCACTGTCTCACAGCTAAGTTTCATCATGATTTAGCTCATTAAAAAAGCACTGAAATTTATTTTGCACTTTCTAATGAAATGGTATTTTTAGAATATTCTAAACTCTCTGTCAGATTTTTCCTTTAGTTGGCCTGTGTGTGTGTGTGGGCATGTTTTTGTGACATATCAGGACACAACTCTGTATAATGACATGGGTATGACACAGGTATTATTACAAGGAGAGGGTGACTTGTGAGGACATAACCCATGTCCCCATTTTTCAAAACGATTATAAACCATACAGAATTAGTTTTTTTGAGAAAGTAAAAATGCACACATTTTCCTGTGAGGGTTAGGGTTAGGGTTGGTGTAGGGCCATAGAAGATACAGTTTGGACAGTATAAAAACCATTACGCCTATGGGATGTCCCCACTTTTCACAAAAACAAACGTGTGTGTCTGTGTGTGTGTGCATGATGTGCTCCCTCTTCCTCTCATACCCTCCCTTTTCTCCCCTTGTGCTTTCCCTCCTCCCTTCTATGTTCTCTCTCAGTACTTTTGCCTCTCTCTATCTTACACTAGGATAATACACACATGCGCATATAAGTACATTTCTTCTTGGGTTCAAATGGTGAAAGATGGTGGGGCCCCCCTGGACCCATAGTTACTGGGTTCGATCTGTCCTTTACTTAGAATTGAGTTACCCCTCTGCTGAATGTATTCCCAATATGTCCAGAATTTCCTGATAATACCCATTTTATATATAACACACATCTTGCTTTATATAACACACATATTTAATCCATATTCTACTGACTGAAAGGGGTACACCACATCTATTGTATGCCTATTTATAGCTATCCTTGTTTATATAATAGAATAAAGACGAAGTTAAGGTAACCTCATATCTTGTGTCTGTTGTGCCTTTATCTTCCTGGCCTTTTACACTTTGGGGAACTAAGAACACTTTGGTGGCGAGAATGAGGTTGGTTTAATTGTCTATACCAAAACCAATTCTTATTCATTGTGATCAAACTGTTTTAGAATCTTTACGAAGCTCGTGAGCCATTCAATTGAATCATTGAAAAGATCCGAATCAAAAGAATAGCTCTCTCACGAATTGGGCATCGCAAATACCCTCCTCTACACATCCCTCCCGTAATGCTCCAGCTTTCCGACTCCTGAAGAGACACGGGCGCCTGTCATCCGTTAACCACCCGAGCATCTCTGGCGTCCAAACGCAGTTTCTAACCAGAACAGTCATTTGACTCATCGTTTGAGTGGTATATAATGCCACAAGGTTTCTTCGTGGTCGCATCGTCTGATATTGTAAAACTTTAAATGCTATTGTTATGACCATCTGAAAGGTTCTTGCGGCATTTATAAGTGCTAACTGAAGCTTATATGAAACATTTTTGTCTGAAATCTCTCGGAGCCATCTCGCTCTAAAAAACTCGGGGATTGTAAGACTTCCATGTCGGCGATGTTGTTTTCCATCGTAATGGAGACCTGAGACAAGGGGTCAGTAGCTAGTTAAGAATTGGCGTGGATCGTTTGCAGATCTTTAAAAAAGATCAAACTTTTATCACATAGCCTATGACACGGATTATTAAAGATGAGACGCTTATTTTGACTATCACAGTGGGATAAAGTACAGCGCATCATCACCGCACCTTCAGGATGTTCCGGCGAGGTAAGACCAGCGTTTTAAATTATATAAGTGCGTTTTTGGTATAGTTCAAGCAGATGCATGATGCTGAAAGTAGGTTACATTTCTATTCATTGCGCGCGACTCTTCCACGCGCATCCGAGTTTATATATCAGAAACTCTTTGTGGGATTTTAACCAGGCTAGTTCCAGGTTCGTCTGGCTCTTTAAGCATTTGACTTTGCGCCGATGAAATATTAATACACACAGCACATATTATTCTTAAAAATACACAAGCGATGCCGCACTGCAGCTGACAACAACTATAGATTACTTACTGCACGCGCTTAACTGGTACTAGTAAAACACACGGTAATCTTTTTGTTTCTTTTTTTAAGATGAGAGAGGTGGTGCATGGCGACAGGCTCCCATGGGACGAGTGTTTGTGAACTCTTGTATGCTGCCACACACACACACACACCAAAAAACTATAGCCTAGATGCGGGAATTTTGTTCTCTATATCAGAACTCAATATGTGGAATATAAGCTGAAAAAAATAAAAAATACATACATATATATATATATATATATATATATATATATATATATATATATATATATATGTATATATATATATATATATATTTGTACTCTACTGTCTATGAAAACAAATCTTGTACAGAATAATTCAAGAAACATCCACGTCATGAATTTTGATACATCACCATTCGTGTGTCCACAGAGAGGTGCTGTTTTACCTTTGTTAGGAAGTCGTGCGTGTCACAATGTTGTTTGGGATATTTTTGTTGTGCGTTTAATTTGACTAATGTTTTTTTTTCCCTTCTCTTTCTTAGTTTAATTAGTTGTAGCTAATTATTTTGGATGATACAAGTCTATTTGAGTAGTAATTTAGATTGTTCTTGACCTGCCCACATACATGCATATATATATACACACAGACATCTAAAGTAAGAACCCCTCAAAGACCAAATGGTTTTAACATTACAGCAATGATACTTACAATACATTACACCTAAATGTTACCCTCACTTAAACTTGTTACATTATGAGATCTAAACCAAAATCATTTCACACAATAACAGACAATAAAATGATAAGGAGTTATGACTTATGACTAAATTATGTTCATTGCTGCTGTTCCTAGCAGTAGGGGTCTATGCTTACAGCCCCGGGGTACAGAAAAGGGTCTTGAATGCATAATAATGGTGAGCAGCACAGATGTGTTTTTTTTAGGTGTTTGTGATTGTGACCACTTAAAATGCCTTCACATCTTGGCTTTCGATGTCTTTATATTTTCAAGCCTGTATCTTTTAGCTCAGACTCAGACTATCTATCTCAAACAGACTTTTAGCGAAGACCCTCTTACAGATTAAATAATTTTCTAATTAAGATAATGATATTAACAATACCTTAAACATAACACTCAAGGAACTAGTTGACATTAGTCGATGGAAACCAAAACATGATTTTGCTCATTTCAAATAATAAAAACCGCTTCATATGTCCTCACAAGTCAGTTTTTGACATATTTTGACACAAGTCAGTGTATTGGCACATTTTCAAAAACCCGACCCCTTACCCACTCACACATCAATTTTAATTAAAATATATTCAAATATCAGCAAGAACTACTTTAATTTGCATATTTTTGTCAATGACTTTGGCGTCTGCTATTCTGCTATTATGTAACTGCCTAAAAAAGGAAAAAGAAAGGGAAAAAAATAAAGAAATCCTCCATCCGGTTATTTTTTCCTCTGAGGAATGACAGCAGAGTCATAACACTTTTACTAATGTTCAGCCTGCAGCTTCAAACCAGCTTGCTCTGGGAACTGCTTCCTCATTTTCTTCTCATTACAAAGGAATGTGTGGGTTTGAGTTGAGGCAAAAGATGGGATGGAGAAACAGAGAGGGGGGATTTGTTTGTGTGCTTAAAACATTCTGCATCAGCTGTGGCACTGAGCCCCTCCTCAATGCAAACACACATTAACAGACCATAAAATTATAAGGAGTTATGACTGTTTATGGCTGCCGTTCCTAGCAGTAGGGGTCTATACTTACAGCCCCGGGGTACAGAAAAGGGTCTTGAATGCATTATAATGGTGAGCAGCAAGATGTTTTTACAGGAAAGCTGTATGCCTGCATCAGATAACGTGTGGTTTTTACTGCTCACAGGGTTTGGACTGGTGACAGACTATAGGTCAACAAAATTCCAATTAAAACTGCATTAAGTGGCTAATTTAGTCTCAGATGCCATATGGGAATTTAGCATATTATAGTTTTATATTTATGCAATTGGCTGATACTTGTTATTGGTTTGTGCATTCTTTGGGAATGAAAAACCCATGATCTTAGTGTGTGAGATGGAGTGAGATGCCAGACAGACAGACAGACAGACAGACAGACAGATAGACAGAAAGACAGACAGACAGACAGACAGATAGATAGATAGATAGATAGATAGATAGATAGATAGAAAGATAGACAGATTGATCGATAGACAGATGATAGGTAGGTAGACAGAAGATAGATAGATAGATAGATAGATAGATAGATAGATAGATAGATAGATAGATAGATAGATATAGCCATACATGTTTTAGACATAGACCCGATAGACAGGTGGATAGGTAGGTAGTTATATATGTACACAGATAGATAGACAGGTAGATACGTAGTCATGGGATAGGAAGACAGAGAGATTTAAAGGGATAATTCACCCAAAAATGAAAATTGTCATCATTTATGCACTTGTTTCAAACCTGCATAAGTTTCTGTATTCTGCTGAACACAACAAAAATAGACAGTTGACAGTGGCTGTTGACTTCCATAGTATTTTTTCCATAATGTTGAAGTCAATGGCTACTGTCAACCGTTTGGTTACCAGCATTCTTCAGAATATCTTCTTTTGTGCTCAACAGAAGAAAGAAACTTGTACAGGTTTGGAACAACTTGAGGTTAAGGTCATGATGACAGAATTTTCATTTCTGGGTGAAATATCCCTTTAAAGGGTCAGGTCAGGTAGAGTTAGTACCTTAAGGTAATAACTGCACATTTCACAGTGTGCTCAAGGCACTCTATATGAAAAGCACAGGTTTTTATGTGATGAAAGACAAATTCATGCTTTCTCTCCCTAATGCTGCTTGTGAGCTTCATCGAATCCCCACAGGATCAAGACATAGAGATGTTAAATGTAGACGAGATGATTCTGCGGGCCAAAAGGCTCCTGTTTTTTTGGCAGGTGAGACTGTGGATTTGAAGCAGCAGGAGGCCCACTAGCTGCTTGCCGTAATGAGACCATTTCTTTTTCTGCCCACTTCTGCGATACCCTCTCTTAACCCCAGATTGCTCCAGGTTCTCTACAATATGGCAGCTCTTTTTCCTTTATCCTTCCACCTGCGTGACATCCTCAGCCTAGGAGTAGAAGCAGCTCAGATTAAATAAAGGTTTGAAACACACAAAAAATATCTATTGGCTGAAGCGCAGGCAAGAAACAGGAGGCTACTTACCATACAAAGTGCTACTGGCTGGGCAGTGAGCCGGTGCGGCTCTTTGGCCCATTTTAATAGCTCGATCAGTTGAAAGCTCGTTTAGTCAGAGATTTCGCACACAGCCAGATAGAAATGGAGCTAGTACGTACCCACCCCCCACCACCTGTGGTGGAGAAAATCTCTCATCCCCACAATTGCAAACCTACTCTTAATGATGATTCAGTGCAAGTGTCCTCACATTATAATTTCTAAGCATTTCTATGTTTGTAGGTGTCTGTGGCAGGAGGTGGCCAACCATTAGCATGTGAAAAGCTCACTGCATTTACTAAAATAGAGCTGTAAGTGACTTAAGTGAAGTTAAGAGGCTCTAAATGATTGTTCAACAGGTCTTATGTGTACAGCCAGTGACCTTCATATGTGGCTAACTGGATTGTAATGGGAGCCTTGCGGGAAACTTGGTGATCACAATTAAAGACATACTGTGTATGGATATAAATTGATATGTTAGCAAGAGCTATATGTCATATATGCATAAAGTTAGTTTTGTATATATTACATATGCAGTGCTTAGAAAATGACTGTGATACACTTAAAGGGGTAGTTCACCTAAAATATATATATATATATATATTTTTTTTAAAATAAAGACTCGCAAAAGTTGTATAAAAAAAACTTTAAAAACTGACATTTTCAAAATTTCCTCATGTGATCCACAGGAAAAACATGAGGGTGAGTAAATGACAGAATATTAATTTCTTAGTAAACTATTCCTTTAATATGGTGGTAACTAATTAAAACCCTACATTTACAGAGATTAACCTGAAAGTTAGTTGTTTTATATATACATATTTTCATGTAAATAAAAATTTTTCATAATATAATTATATATATATATACAGTATATACTGTATATGTTGGGGGAAATAAATATCAATATGACTTTAAAATAATAGTAGTAGTAATAATAATAATAATAATAATAGTTATTAATATTATTACTACTATAAAGCAGCGGCGGTTCTAGGGTTTCATCCTCAGTGGGGCGAAGCCCTCAAACAGGCCAGTAGATAAAAGATACAAATAACTTAAATAAGCTTCAGATATTGCTTATATACACAAATATCCATTAAAGCTAAAGAAGTTACTTAGTTAAAAGCAGTGAGTGATTCTCTATGTTCTTTTGTTAACATTATCAACATAAGAAATGCATGGGTCCATTATATTAATTATGACAGCGTGTGAGTAACGCTTTGAAAACTCTTTTGCACCACCTTGCACTTTAATAGTTTAAAATCACTTTAATGTTTTTGTCGTACACTAGAAATGTTGTTCAGAAAAGGGCACATGAACCCATTTTTATATATGTCACATCTTCTCAAAATGTTTATTTATTTATCACAGTTCACCTCATTGCTGGATAATCACCACAGTATGCTCATATTTAGTATTTCTAGAATCATAAAAATAGATCCCGGCCAAGTCTGACCCCTTTACTGTGTCATACAGATGATTAACCCAAACATTTGGCCCTCTCTTTCTTTTTGGAGTGTTAATTAAATCTGAAATGGAGAAAGGCGCGGTCATTAGCTGATGATAATTAGGAGTCAGCATGAGAAAAAATAAACAATAATCTTTCGGCTGAGGTTTGCGGTGTCACTGCCTATTGAGAGATTAATGATGTATAAACGGAAGAAGAGGCGAACCATACGGCGAAAGGTCATCTGTGACGTGAGCTCTCTTTGGAAACAGGGAGGCACGACACTGGGTTCTGTTTGTGCTTGTCTCCCTGACTGCTGAATGGTGTTTGTACAGTGGAGGAGAGTACTTCCTGCATACCATTTCCATTTTATTAACTTTGAGTCAAGTGAGCTGAGGTGAAAGTAGAAAATGATCCGTCTCTTTGTCAAATGCCTACAACCTTCAGGGAACTTGCTTGACATAAAGCACATAAAGGTCAAAACAAGGAGGTCTGTAATAACAATTCTACAATATATATTCTTTAAATATTCAGGGCTCTAAGGATTTGTTTCTACTGCTTGTTCAGATTTTTACTTGCCTTTTCAACATTTTCACTTGCCTCAGCACAAAATAAATTATGAATATAAAATACGTTTTTATTCAAACTTAGAATTGATTTTTTTGGTACATTATTATGATACATTATTCACATCTATACATTTAAACAGAATTTAAATATTTTAGAAATCCAAACTTTGCAAGGACAAAAAATGCATGTAAATAAAAAATGTAATATATATACCACTAGACCAATAAGAAAAGTGACATTACTGTCAACTGAATGGCCGTTAATAGAGAAAATCATTAGTTCTGATACCTAACAGTTAAGCTGCCCAACTCTGACTCATTGGTTGGCATAGTGTTTTTTCCCGCTAAGGGACTACAAAGGTCTTGAGTACATCTCTCTAAAGAATATCATTGTTTTTAATAGACCAAGTGAAGCTGTAAAACACAACTGCATGTCAGCTGATATAATAATAATAACGCATTTTATTTTGACCATTTAGGGCTGTAGAGTCAAGTTAATTTACTTTCTTACCTTTGTGCCTTTAACATTCAGGGTTATCCAGAACAGTGTTGTTATTGGTAAATACTATATAAACTAAAACCATTTAAAATCTTTTTCGTTAACTAAAAAATAAATCTTTAATAAAATCAAAATCTAAATATCAGGTAAACCCCCCCCCCCCCCCCCCCCCCGAAACTTATAAAGCTTACCTGGAAATAAAGTACTGCATTTTCTGAAATATAAATATTTTTTTAACCATTTGAAATGTGCTACAACTTATATTGCAAAGTGACTTATGTAATGGAATTAATGTCAAGCACCCAAAACACACACATTTGTATTTGTGTTGAATGAGAGAGTTATGTGAGCCCAAATTTATGTACAGCATATAGCACATTTCCCATAAATCATACGTTTTAGTTCCACTATAAATTAGTTTGTTTAGGCTTGTCGTCTAAAATAAATGTTGTTTATAATGAATGCCACTATAATTTGTGTTTGTTTTATACATACAGTTCTCATTCTTGTTCTGTTCTGAATACAGTTAAATTCAGAGGATTTGTTGTGGAGTGAGGGGAACTTAAATGCATTTAATTTATGTTAATAGCATTTATAATATTTGTGCATTTAGTTTTATTTGCCAGTATATGACACTATAATATTATAAATATAAAAATTATAAAATGTGACTTATCTAAACACTAAAGCACTAAAAATTACTAAAACTAAAATAAAGCTAAATCGAAATATTTTTAAAGCTAAAAACTAATAATTTTTTTAAAAACTATTAAAAACTATAAAAACTAAAATAAAAACTGTAAAATTAAATCTTAAAATTAAAGCTAGTAAAAATATAAATAAATACAATACTATAACATAAAATATTATAATAATACTAAAATTACCCTGAAAGGATTCAGCCGCTTCAACCCTGGTCTAGTGATGCCTCTGCGTAGCTCGCATGATAATAGTCGCAAACTTACATAATGAACATCACTGGACCATTTTGGACACTCTGAAGTGAAGTCTTCCCAGTTGCTTTAATGAAGGTGAGTTAAAATACAGAATGTGCTCATTTGAACTACACCATCTGAAGTGAATACTTTGTCCATGAGGCTCTTAAATGATTTACTGCATTCAGAAAAGATGAGAGCTTCGCCTTGATCCCGACAGTTTAAAAATGGAACACTCATTATCACAGTCTGTTAAAAGACAGAACAAGGACGTCGGGTCTGGCGCGTGTGTTTTACCCTCTCTTCCTCCCAGACATTTGTATCTCAACTGAAGGCAGGAGAAAATACACACCTTGAACATCAACAGCTTTTGACAGGAGCCATCCAGATTGGTGATTCGACATGGCAGCCTTCACTTTCCTTGAGACATGATGTAAAGATGTGTTCAAACACATCTCGGACTCCACAAAAAATTAGCTTGTGGAAGTAATGTGAGAGGGCATTCTTCACGGCCATATCGGAGTTTTGGCCATGTTTTATTTTGGGAGACAAGACGAAGAAAGGACTGTCCCTTTCCATGGCATCTTATACTCTCTCCTCTCTATCTCACTTGTCTTGTTAGGCCTTTCCTAATGGGGCCTGACACCGAGCTAACAGAGATTGCTTACCATGGTAAAGCGCACAGAGTTTATAGAACTGCCTGCTTATTTTCAACCTGTATTTTAGGGCATGCATTACCTTCCTGCCTTAGGCTGGGCAGCCTGTCAGGTAGTGTTTGGGGTGCTTTTCCCCAGTGCATGGAGCCTCAGGCAGGTGCTAGTGCTGGTGCAAGAGCTGGTGCTCAGCCGGAGGATCTGACTTGACAGTCCAGTGATGATGATGTATCTGACTGTGATACACCTTATCCTGCACACAAAGACATATAGCACAATATGGTTGTTTACCTACACTGAAATAAAATCAGTGTAGGAGTGAGTCCAAAACAGTTTTCATTTCGAAATTGCTAGAATTTTTCACAAATGACTACAAAGAAACAGCAAGAAACACTGAATTAAATGTGACATAAAAAAACTGAAATAGTATTTTCTTGTAAAACACTCTTTGAAAAATATATATATTGTTTTACAGTTTATGTAACATACAGCCATCGCAGGCTACAAATTATAATTAATAAATTAGTTTTTGTATGGCAAAAGGCACCGTTCTTATATATTACTATACAAAAGGGGGAGCAGGAATTAGGAAATTGATCAAAAGTGACAGTAAAGCCTTCTTTAATGTAACAAAAAATGTTTTTTTTAAATAAATGCTGTACTTTTGTAATTACTTTTCATTAGAATCCTGAAAAAAATGTATCTCAGTTTCCACAAAGATATTAAGAAAAATGTCTTTTGAATGGCAAATCAGCATATTAGAACATTTTCTGAAGGCTCGTGTGACTGAAGTCTGGAGGAATAATGAAAATAATTCAGCTTTGCCATCAAGGAAATAAATTACATTAAAAAATATTTAAAAATAGCAAATAGTTATTTTAAATTATTAGAGTATATAACAATATTAGTGTTTTAACTGTACTTTTGATCAAATAAATGCAGCCCTAGTGATCTTAAGAGACGTCTTTCAAAAATATAAAAGACCTTAATGACTCCAAACTAGCATAGCATATTCATTGTAACTCTGATATTGGGACTGCTTGATGGTCTCTGTTTGAGTGCATACTTTGTCTTTAAACATTTATAAGACTTGATGTGAAGGATGCCATATTGCATTTTTCTCTCCTACCTTTAGATGTATGTAACTGCTTTTACAAGCAAGTTCATTATAAGTACATACATGTGTACCATTTTTAAATCTGCCTTTAACCGAATCCTTAAAATGATTTGCTATTATCATGTAATGTAATGATATCATAGCTTTGAAAAACAGTTCTTTACTTTCCAGATGAAAAATACTTGTTTATACTTTCAGGTTGGAGTTATCATTTTGTGTGAAGTATCATGCTGTTTTATGTTCTCTTCCTAATTGAGTTAGACTGTTAAAGAGAGGCTCACAGACTAAAGCCTCTGCCAGTGTTGGGAAGGTTACTTTGGAAATGTAATAGGTTACAGATTACAAGTTACCCTGTTTAAAATGTAATAGTAGTGTAACTTTTTCAATTACTTTATTAAAGTAATGTAACTAATTACTTTTGAGTACTTTTTGATTACTTTTCTAAATTTGTGAAATTTAAAGAATAATAAATAAAAGCATATACATCAACTTAAATACAGTTATCTAATAAGCATGTGACGTATTCTGTGTAATAAACTCCTGAAACATTGGTGTTTTTTTGAAACTGCTGTCTCTGTATATGATGATAGTTTTCTCAAAATAAGTAAAATGCACATGAAGTGACACAGAGCAGTTCTAGAAATTATGTTTATGTGCTCGTGTACTCCTATATTGAGGCAGTAGAGGTTGAAAACACTGCGAGCTTCAGTAGGCCTATGTGTAGTAAATGAAACCATGTCTTTGCCATTAATTTACAGGAGGGGCGGACTGGGAAAAAAAATCAGACTGGAAAATTCAAACTCATACAAACAAATTCATGGACAAAACTATTTTTTGTATGGACCTGACATAAAAAAGGTTTAAATCTTTGATTTGGGGACATGCAAAATAATTAAAAGTTGTCTCCTGAACTGCACCTTCACTTCCATTTTCCTCTTCAGTCTCTTTATTTTGCCCTGTTATCCATCTCTCTCATGACTTTAATACTCAAGATTGAACAAAACTATACTTTACAATACAATACTCTACAATACAATATCTTTATAGAAAAATCCTAATACTGTACACGAGTCATGTTTTTCCCTTACAAAAAATTGCCATGCTTTTATTAGCCTATATAAAAGTAAAATATGTTATATATTAATAGTAAAATATTAGCCTATAAAAAACCATGTTTTTTTTTTTTTTTTTTTTGCAAATGGATTTGTATTTATTTTTAAATAAATACATTTGTAAAATAATTTTAAATTTTTGGTTATCACAGTTAAACAATAGTAACCATTTTCTCTGGATTTATAGTTAAATATTAAAATGTTAATTTTCGTAAGGGTTGTGTTGTTGTCTGTCGTAGCTCCCCCTAAACCTATAAAAAAAATCTGATTTTTTTTTCAGATAAATTCCTACTGTAACATTACAACAGATAATAATGATGTCCTTTATATAGTATTTTGAGTGATGACTGATGAGCAACGTGCTGCTGCTTGATTAAATAAATAAAAAAACAAAGACAAAAAAGCATCTTTACAGATGAAACTGACCTGAAACCCTGAACAGTAGTTCTGCTTCTCTGCTCCAGCAGTCCACTGTATTCTCTCTCTCTCTCTCTCTCTCTCTCTCTCTCTCTCTCTCTCTCTCTCTCTCTCTCGCATTGATTACTCGGAGTCTGATCCAAACCGTTTGGCGGAGGCGCGGAGAGCGCGCGAGTCATGACTAACACTTCATGACTTATTAGAGATTTAATTATCAAATGGCGGATTCGCAAATGATTGCTTTAGTACATTCGGCAGGCAATTATACAATAATGATATTAAATAGAGGGCAAAATCGGCTGCCAGGCCCCCGAAATTGTCCCGGTTCTCCCGGTGTCCAGTCCGCGCCTGGTTTCCACAGACACGCAGAATGTGCAAGTCATATATTGCATTTCTGGGGCTTTATATTCACAGACACTAGTCCATGTCATGTTTTGATTCAAGTGTACTGACCTACTTTTGATTTAGTCATCCAAAATGTGGCATATTCCGTCCGCGTTAGGCATTCCGTTTTTATGACTCTACGAACCAGACTGTATTTCCGCATCCCGGAAATTATTAGGGCGGTATGTCTCAGAATAGTCAGTGCAATTTGGGAAAGAAATCAGTTAAATCTGTATTTGGATGTGTGTAAATATTCAAATGTAATCCCCTTTGTAATCGTAAAAAATTTCATAAGTAACTGTAATTTAATTACTAATTTTTTCTTAGTAACTGTAACTAATTACAGTTACTATAATTTTGTAATTAAATTACGTAACGCCGTTACATGTAACTAGTTACTCCCCAACACTGGCCTCTGCAGAGAAGGAAGGCAGGAATAATGAAAGTGTTGTCAGATAAACAGGTATTAGCCATTTCAGGCTTGGCTCTGTTGATTTGGAGAGCATCCTTTGTAGAGGAATACCAGCCAGGAAGGAAGGAAAGAAAGAAAGAAAGAAAGAAAGAAAGAAGTCACATCATTTAAACAAAAAGTTTTTTTTATGTTGCAATTTAGGGTTCTTTTTTTTCCTGTTTGTAATTTCAGTATACTTCAACTTCAACTTATTTCATTTAGTTGTCAATGCTACATTTCTATGATTTTTTAATTTCATAATTGTATTTTATTTCAGCTTTACTTCAATTTTAGGTAATTCTAATAACCTAATACTTCTTTTATGGTGATATCTTTTTGTAAACATTCTACAAAATTAGTCTTCCATGAAAGAAAGTCATATGTATGGAAACCTATTTCCACCTCAGAGTAAAAAATAAAAAAATAATTTATGAGAGGAAGTTTGAAATAAGAAACACATGCACTCTGAGAAATACAGTTGAAACAGTGAAATATAAAGTCACATAGTGAGATGCAAGGTCAGAATTGTGAGATACAAAATTGAAGTTGGGATATATAAAGTCATAAATAAAAGTAACAGAGTCATAACTGTAAGATATCCACCTTATTTTTCCAGTAAGAGCGGGCACGGCCATTTGTAAATTGAATGTATCTGGCTTCCAGTGTCATTCGCTTCCAGCTATCCTTCTCGTTATTTCCCTACAGCGGCTAATGAACTGGAAGTCTTGTACCTTCACAGAAAACCGCTTGCTTTTTTTTTTACTCCAAGGTAGAAACAGGCTTTCATACATATGGGTTTGGAACACCATAAGTGAGAGTAAATTTGACTCAATTTTTATCTTTTGTGTGAGCTATTTTTAACACAAGCTCATAAAGTATGAACCATGTGACCTTGACCACAACTAAAGGGTTTGACCCTGCTGCATTATACGCATTCTCTAAGGAAATGCAGTAAAAAAATATCATAGTGTTTGGAAACAAGATTTCACTGAATATTACTATAAAGACTTAAACAGGTTACTGTTTTTGTAGCCAACTAATGAGCTAATGAGCACATGGAGTGAGCACTGCTATGTTGCCAGAAGTCTTGTGGAGATTGATACTGCAGCACCGTGATTAGATTAGATTAGTCCATCTGAAAGAGTTCTCACTAACAGATAGAATCTACCAGGCAGGAGCAGATGTTTATAAATGGGATACAGAGATAGAGCGGGAGTGGAGAGCAGTGCTTTCCCTGTAGATGAAGATGTGAAGCTTTGTCTTAGATAGCAAGAACAATGAAATGGTTGGATGTGTACATTTACACAAGTGTGTGTGTGTGTGTGTGTGTTCATGAGCTATTGCATGTCACTGCGACACCACTCCTTAGGGGAAAGTGAAGCAGAGGCTGCTGAGAAAGGCCTTGGGGACGCCTGGTGCAAATGTTAAACCAGGAACATGCAATTCTGAACTAGATAGATGTAACATAATCAAAAACAGTGATCTCCAGAATGAGAGATGTTGTAGATGTGCAACAGTGCTTAGTATAGAGACATTAGAGACAATAGTGGTGGGGGATTTGCTTATACAGTGAATCATTCTGTAGAACTATATAGGCTGCATCTGAAATCACATATGTTAATCTGCATTCCAAAAAAGTACACTCAATATATTTTATAGCATATGTAGTATATAATGTGTAGTATGAATGTAATCTAGGCTAGATTCACCATGTTTTCATTGTCATTGTCTACCAACATCAGTAGCATTGCCTTACTCTCATTTCTCCTCTCTTTATACAAATTCATATAAATCAGCCACAAATTCACTAAAATGTAAAATTTCTATGGGAAGGAGTGAGGAACAGAAACAGGATTATATTCCAAACAGAGACATACAGAAAGAGGGGGAGAGAGGGATTGTTCAGTAGATCACTGTTTTTTCTCTTACTCCCTCTGAGCCCTGGGGATTCAGTGGAGTCTGGCCCCTGAAGATGCTAGACAGAGAAAAACGACTGTTAACTAAACTCAGACATCATAGATTCAGGTTGTGCTGTAGGAGTGGACCATATACACTGCGTGTCTGGAGGAGAGAGAAAACAGGACTTTAAGCTTATAAATCTGAGCCACGTTAAAGCCTATTGGTTAAAGTAGCCAACATAGTTGTAGCTGGTGTGGCTTCGCTTGTTGGAAACCCCTCTAAAACCATGAAACCAGCCGATCATGATTATCTGCATGGCTAAGTTTGTCAGCCTGGTCTGTTTTGCTGGTTTTAGATGGATCTTGGACACTTTTCAGATGCTTAGGCATGGAGATGAGCTGGCAGACTAGCTAAACACCATTTAACCAGGCTAGGAATCTAGTAAGACCATTTAAACCAGCTAAGGCCATCAAACCACCATACTGTAGGCTAATTTATACAATTTGTAGCAGCAGGGTTCCTCCCCTTTCCCATCTTTTCCCCTCTCTATTCTTCTTTAAAGTTTCATGCTACACTAGCAGTGCTAACAGGTGCTAACTGCTTGACATTATAGAATGAGGCAACAAAACGACAGTTAGGGCACAGATTGTTGTCAAAGTTAGATTTTTAGATGTTATTCCCAATGCAGTTATGAAATAACTTGTGAATTTTCACTAGATGCTGAGAGAAACATCACAGAAGCAAATAACATTTACCTCAGGCCATATATAGGCTTATATGTGTGCTAATGCTCTTACTGTTTCTTTTTTATGTAAAGGTAACTCTGATGGGCACAGCAGCACAATATGACCTTGTTAAGCTCTCTGTGGATAAAATAAACCTTTAATTATTTAGCAATAAAATTTATGAGAAAGAAAAAACTAAGCAGCGTACAGGACTTTTGTTGCCTGCACTGCTGTGGAAATGAGAGACCCAGGAGACCATGTGTCCTCTCGAACACTCTCTGACCTTGGCTATTGATTCCCGTGGCTTTGCCTGCCCTTCCTTAGTTGTCAGCGTAACTTTATAGCCCTTTAATGACCACTCCACTATCATAACCATGGTTGGCTGACATACCAAACACAAAATATGGGCCTGGGTATGTTTCAAACAATATTCATACACAAGGTGCAACATTGGTTTTTGCAATTGGCAGCAAATTCACTGCTTAGTATTTCATTGTTCAGGGTTGGAAGAGCTATATAAACAGAGTGGTTGCAGACAAGCATTGAACAACATGGCTTTTCATTGATTTTGCACTTTTGTAGTATCTAAATTCCATTATGGACATTATTGTGCTGCTTTGTTATTAATGCATTGGGTGTTTTATTCAGTGTTTTTTAATGAGGACTTGTTTATTGATTGAGAAGTTTGTGCTATCGATCAGGTTTGACTTGTTTGTAATGATTTACACTGCAAGCTCCAGCTTTCTTCACATTCCAGTGTATTTTTCATAAGCCCATTTCACACAGTAATACCAGTAAATTGCCATAAAACTGTAACCATAACAAATTTACCAGTAAATACAAAAATGCACTGTTCAGACAGGCAACGGGGATCCTTCTTTTTACCGGTAAAGCACCATTCCCATATCCGTTTTAAAATACTGGTAAAACGTTCCCATTTAAGCGTGCTTTTGGCCCAGAGACATCGCATTAGATGACTTCAAACTGAACTACACAGCATGGAGTAAATCTGCATCAAAATGTTATGATTGGCCCAGAGTAGACGTCTTACATCAGTGCGCTCTGAACTCGTACGTGCTCATACTGGTAATCTTCGTTCTGCGTTTACACACAGCATCATAACGGTAATTTAATGGTAATTTTACAACTTCCCTTAGTGGTAAAGCATCTCTTAACGGTAATTTACTGTTAATTTATCAGTAAAGACTTTATGTATGAAATGGTCTATAGTCTTGTCTGCAGCTTCTGCGTGTTTCTCCCCCTTTTTAATTATTAAAGCATGTTTTGATTGCCAGAATGATTGGGAATCTCAGGCTGAAACATTCAACAGCTAAATCCTCATGCTTTCCTCTTCCTCTTTTCCCAGTCTTCCTTTTTCTGCATCATTCTGCTATATTTTTTTCTTCAAAGTGTTTAAAAACAACATGAGACTTGCATCAACCCTGTTGGGTTTCTTAATAAATATCCCTGGTCTTACATGGCAAATATGATGACATATTAAACTTGTCAAGTTTCACACTAAATTGAAAATAAATCATTAATATTATATATATTGTGTGACAAAAGGTTGTCTTTAATGGATTACAAATTAATAATCTTCCTATTTAAATTGTAAAGATTTTATACATAAATACTACATAAATAGTACTTGTTGCACTGCCTTTATTTTATGCTGATTCTAATATTAAAATGCAATTACTGTACATTCATTATTTTTATTTACAGTAATATTTCAATTAATTTAATTTCAAATTAAAAGTGCTGTATTACAGTATTACAGTAATGATAATCAACATTGAAAGTAATAAAATAAAATAGAATAAAATTATTAAAATCCTTTGACTCATCCAAATCATTTGTGCAAAAATGTGAGCAATTGTCATGAAAATAATCTCACAATATGATGAATCCTAATGGTCCAAAAAATAAGTTTATTATTTTATATATCATGTAAAAAATAAAAATAAACAATAATAATATATTTTTTGATGAGCTATATCTATGACAGGTTTCTTAAGTGTACACAGTTCATCATTAAAGGAATAGTTCACCCAAAAATGAAAATTACCCCATGATTTACTCATGATTAACCTCAAGCCATCCTAGGTGTATACTGTTTGTCTTTTTTCTTTCACTTCTCACCAGAGCTTAACTCCGATTGTATTCATCTTAAAGAAGAAAATCATATACAGAACACCTAGGATGGCTTGAGGGTTAGTAAATCTTTTTTTGGTGAACTATCCCTTTAATAGGTTTTCATAGTCTTTCCTGAGATTTTTTATTTAATCATATAGCAGAAAAGCAATATTTTCAGTGGACGAAACTGATGTAACTCAAGCTTGGAAACTAAGAGCAATGATGAAAGCCTCGACCGAAGCTTTCAGTAAGTCTGTTACTCCAAAGATTCAGTTTAAAAAACTAAAGATAGATCTTCCATGGAAAATACTCCCTCGTGTCTGTAACTCCAGCACTTTGTGAGTATTTTAACAGCATAAAGCAATACTGTACACCGTTGGCGTCAGAGCCATTGCTTACATAATGGATTGCATTAACTCTACATCTGCCTCTAGAGCCACCAGGCTGCGCAGGGTTTACATGCTCAGCTGTGCTCGTCTGGAGCTTTAATGTTGAGCTGAACATGAGTTCAAACCTTTTATTACTGTAAACGAGTTTGTATGTTTTCTTGAACTCATGCTAAGATTGTTTGGAACAGCATACCAATAAACACTATATTTTTGCAGTATGCAGTATGCACAGAGGCTATGGGAATTTTCTGTGTGAAAGGAATACGCAGACAATGACTTACATTTGCTAAAATGTGCAATTTGCAGCAGATAGTTTATCCCACAATGCAGCTGATTCCATTTGATCTTCCATTTAGAGTGTGACAAATAAACTAGAATCATATCAACCATGATTTCTAACATGTCAAAAAACATATTAAAGACGATGTGTAATTTTATTTAAAATTTGATAACTTGTGAATATTATAATTAAGGTAGTGAGGCAATGTGACAACGTTACATGCCACTGTTTGAAATGTGCATTGCTGCATATTTCATATTGTCTTGCAATATATATATACTCACTATATAAATCAAGAAATCTCATATTTCACATTCAAATCCAAAAGAAAAAATTACATTATAATTTTAACAAAATTATTTTAGAATCTTTTTGTGATTTTTTTTTCATAAAGGATATAATATTATTATTATTTTCTGAATATGAATTAAAACTTAAAGTACATTTGTAAGGCATAATTTAAGTGCACATTTATTTTGACTTCTAAATATATTAACAAATGTAATAAAATAAGTATTATATTAACATTAATTAATTATTATATTTATACATATAAAATAATAATCGCAACCAGAGAGGATGATTTTTAATTAGATATTTATTTTGCATTATACTATTAATACCATTATGTGAACTTAATTAAAGCAATAAATAAAGTCACTTTATTTATTTTTTATTTTAATTTCATTTAATAGATTTTTTTTTATTGTGAAATAATATTTTTTATCTGTGAAATTACATTTCTTTGTGTGATTCGACCCAGTGTTCTTCATTCAACAGCTATTGTGTTCATTAATGCAGTAAACCAGAACTAATGACCGATGACCTTTCATTTTGTTAATTCAAGGTCAACAACAACGAGAGGGAGTATTAGAGAGAAAGAAGGGGATGAAAAGAAAGATCAGGAGAGAGAGAACATCGCCTTTCCTTTTTCAAGTGAAGGAGTTTGTTTTTGGCACATGTTTATATGAGAGATAGAAAGAGTGTGAGCAAACAGAGTTTAAATAGGTCAGTAAGCATAAAGCGTGTGATCAACCAGCCTTTATTGGACTGTGACAGTGCAGGGACAGCTTTGTGCTGACAGTAGATTTACATATACTTACTGACCACAGGGGTTTCTTTCCATAATCTGTGATGTGTGTGCGTGTGTTTGTGTGTGTCTGAGAGTGTAGCTAGATACTGCTTTTCAGTGTGCTCACAGAGGTCAATCATCTTACGAATGCATCATGACTAAGCTGCTGGTGTTAAAGTCTTGAACTCGTTAAAACTAATAAAAATAAATACATAAAAAAAAAAAAAACAATTCCAAGCAATCCTTTAAAATGACCGTGAACTCTGCTCACATATAAAATACCATTCCTTGAGGGAGTCAACGTGCAGATCTTTCTTTAACAATTTTCTCCTCTATCTCTAATTCTGGCTCTGCACAACATTCTGTAGCATCTTGGCAGTAATCGTTGTTATTAAATACGATCGATCAGCCAGTGACGCATATCTTTCTGCCGGTGGGAGGAATGACTATTGCTAGCAAAATAGATATTGGCCTAGAGACTACAGTACTAAATGGGGGTTTAACAGTCAGTCTTCGAGAACATTTTTGTAATAAATAAAAGGCGGTTTTCAATTTTTTTAATCCTTTTATGTGTTTTAAGGTCTTTTGAAAATGACTCAGTCTTCTGAATTGTAATTATGATGTAAATGTATTTCAAAATTTCAGGAGCGTGCGCTTCCTCCGCATTTGTTACGTCTGTGTTCCCTTATAATTGGTTTATCTCAGGATTGGGAGCGACTATAAAACATTATTGTTTTAAGGAGACCGTTTTGAGAGAATAGTGCCGCCAGCCCTCATTTAGCCATTTAACTCTCCACTCCATCCTTCTCATTGTGTAGTCTAAGATTGAGAAATCTCTATAGAGTTTTAATTCTACAGTGAAAACCAGCCAAATAAGATGAAGAAATGATTCACATTTCTATGGACTGAATTATTGACCAGAACAAGCAAAAACTACAGTATCTTTGATGCACCATGTTTAGGCCATGTCATAGTTTTCAGTTAGGACTCAAAGCTTCGGGCGGAACGGGAGAACCATTTTAAGTTCCATTTTTAGTGATATATGGACTTAAATCAAGCCATTCGAGCCATTGTTGATCAATAATGTTTAGCAGATTCCAAATCAGTTCCAAATATTTGAACAATTTCCAGTTGTTTAGTGAGTTTTTAGTCAATATTGAAAGAAAGAAATGTTCATTTAATTTCATGTACGTCTCGTTTGCCTTTATGATGTATAATTGTTCACAAGTATAGTTAGATCAGTGGTTCTCAGCTGGTGATGAAAATTTGGGAAAATAATAATAATAATAATAGAAATAACAACATGGCATTTACCATATAATTTGTTTAGTTAAATTAAATTTAAGTTTTGTGTACATCTCCACAATGTTAATTCATCCGTCCATGTAATTTTCAACCGATTTATGAATAAGAACGGGAAATTACCACTCCACTTCATCCAATGAAATTTGAACTTCTTGTGCCAGATAATGATTTTTTGGTGTATTTATACATGACAAATTGGCACTGATGAATTATGTCATATTCTAAAATATATAATATATGGATTTTTAATTAAATCGACACACTAGCTTTGATTATTGAAGAAAAAAAAGTAAAAAAAAAATGTTTGGTTTATTTTTGTCTTTCATCGACCCATAGGCCCTCACTGAAAGAACCATATATGGCTCGAGAGCCTAAGTTTCTGAACAGACTGTGGAATATCAGTCAGTCAAGCAAAATGCATGCAACGTACTATGGCAATGCCTCAGACTGACAAATATGTAAAAATAAACAGGAATTTTCAGACTTTTGAGCGATTTGTTTCTGTTTTGTACACATTGTCATGTTAACTATAATTCAAATGCAAATTTGTTTTATTGACCACAATATTATCATTGCTATTTGTCGAAGAGGGGCATTTTTGATTAATTTTGAAAAGGGCAGGGGCTCAAGCACCCAAAGCCCCTCCTCTGCTCATGCCAAGGCTTCAGTAATAAATCGATGTTCATGTGAATTTAGCTGTGGCACTTTGCTTAAAAGAGCATTTATATTGAATTGATGAGCTGACCTAGCGTCTAATAATGTCTTCTGCCACATGTGGCCTTTCCATCTAGGAAGGATCGACCTCATATATGACAATTTGGTGTGATCTTAAGAAAGATATATAGCATAATTAATTTCCAGTTACGGATAGGTGATTTGGCAGTGTTCAGGGCCAGTTGTGTGCCAGTGTGCCCTTCTCACCCAGCTCTGAGGAGACGTGAGATGGTCATGTGATCTGCCGAATTAAGTAAATTTTAACTTGCAATCTTAACATTCACACTTTCTTGTTGATAAAAATCACACTGAAAATATGGGATTCAAATTACAAATTTGTTTTAATGTTTTAGATTTTTTAGTAACATTATAAATGTCTTTACTCTCACTTTGATTAATGTGTCCTTGCTTAAAAAAACAACAACAAAAAACTTACGGACCTCAAACATTTGAACGGTAGTATGTACAGTACATACATTCATACACACATATATAAAATTAGATAAAAATAAAACATGATGGATTTTCACTAGTGGTCTCAAGCTAGAGAATAAATGGAGGAACCTGTTTGTTGCCAGACCTTTTTTCATCCTTCTGTTCTTCTGTTTTAGGCTCTTTTCTTATTTGTGTGAGTAAACATTTCTGGCAATGGCTGCTCTAGATTACCAAGTCCCTCTAAAGATTTAGTGAAAATCATGAGCGGATGTAAGTGCCACTGAAACACACACACACACACACACACACACACACACACACACACACACACACACGTTTGTCTTTGTGAAAAGTGGGGACGTCCCATAGGCGTAATGGTTTTTACACTGTACAAACTGTATATTCTATGGCCCTACATCAACCCTACACCTAACCCTAACCCCCACAGGAAACTTTGTGCATTTTTACTTTCTCAAAAAAACTCATTCTGTATGGTTTATAAGCGTTGTCCTGATTTGTCACAAAAACAAGAGCACACACACACACACACACACACACACACACACATACTGAGAATATAGTGGAGTTAATTACTTTCCATGGATAAAGACAAAAGCAAGATAAAACGAATGAGAAAGTGAAAGAGAGGTGGTGAGAGATAGAGAGAATTAGTGTTAATGCTTCGAGGCATTTGTTCAGTCGTTTTGTTAACAGCCTGATCGATAATCTGTCAATGTGTCTTGTAACTGCATAACCTTAGATGTGTCCTTATTCACTTACATGGCAGAGCAATCAGCTTTAACATGGTGCAGGGCACACAAACACACATACATACATATTCAGTATCTGATTTAATCTTCTTTACTACATAGACCTCTTGTAGTGATAAACATTGAAATAATCAGGTCCACGTTCTGTTATCCACTAAGATAATACCGCTGTCCTCATTACAACCCAACAAACGCAGCACATGTGTATGTCTGCAGACATCTCGGTACTGCTGCTGTCTTCTTGCTGGAAAAAACAGGTCAGAGCTTTCTAACTAACCAGACACTAAACTCATGCAGTATACCGGTATTACAGTTTTTCTCGATTGGTTTGGCTCATTTCTTGAAACCGAGATGACATTCTCAAAACCATAAGGTTCTTTGGCCAAACAGTCTTACAGTTCTGCTCAACATTATAGCTCACTAGCAAAATCAAATATCTTTCCCCAAACTCTTCTTCCATGCTTCAAAAGCAGATTCCTTTCCCATATAAAAGGTCAGTACACTCAAAATAGCACAGATCCTTCTCAATTGCCTTGGCACATGTGCATTCATTTAGTGCTTTTGTCAAAATAACCTGGATGGTTTAGCACAACACCATGGATCCCCTGCAAAAGCTCATATCTCTCCCAAATCAGTTTATCCATGTGTCAAAACTAAATATCCTTCTCATATAAATAGTCAATGCCCCCAAAATGCATTATACCTTTGGCATTGTTTAAGCACTGCAAGTCAAAATGCTTAGACGTTTTGTCACTGAGGCACAGGTCTAGCAACAGAATACCACTATGAATAAAACTAAAAGATTTTACAGTAAAATCAGCCTCCAATAAACCACTCATACTCAAGGAAACTGTAAACATTTTTATTCGTACAAAGAAATGTTAACATTAGAGAACATACTGTGAAAAGAAAACATATACAGGATTCTGTAAATGTGAACAGTTATAAACTCAAACAAAAAAAACTCTAGCCTACCATACTGTAAATAAAGTTTCAGAACTATAGTACAGAAATATTTTCAGTGGTCGCCATTGTCACCCTCTCTTTCCTGGCCACCATCCTCATCCTCCTGGCCATCGACGCGCTGCTCTGTGTTAGGCCATAAATTCTCATCCACATCGCAACGGATATTTTCTCTTGCGATGCAGCGAGGGAAGAAACGGCGTGAATGTCTCAACCATCCCCTACATTGATCCCCTGTGATGTCCTCACATGCAGCATCCATTGCATGCAGCAGGGCCCTCTGATCTTGAGCCTGATGCTCATACACCCTCCACCTCAAAGCTGAAAAAAACTCCTCAATTGGATTTAGGAAAGGAGAGTAAGGTGGAAGAAACTCCATTAGCATCCGGGGATGGGTGGTGAACCAGGTTCTGATGCGTGGGCCACGGTGGAAGTTCACATTATCCCACACAATGACATAATGTGGTAGCTGAGGTCCTTCTTCACCTCTCTCATTTTCCGGGATCAGATCAGTATAAAGGTGGTCCAAAAAATTGAGGAGCTTTTGTGTATTGTAGGGCCCTAAACTGGGAATGTGTGTGGCCACACCTCTTTCTGATATAGCGGCACACATTGTTCACACTGCAAATGAAACTGGCCCTGGGCCAAGCTCTGTCTATATACTTTTGGCAGCAGTCATAATCATAGACAACACCTGTCAGGTAACTAAACAAACTGTTTGATTGGTCATCTGAGATGTGGGAAACTGCTCCTTCGTTAGTTCTAATTTCACCTGATTGATTGTCAAGTACTGTCATAAATTTATCAAATGTTCCAAGAAATTCTTTCATGGTATTATATCTTTGACTAATTTTGACAGTTGAACAGACAATTGTGCATATGATGACTTACACAATGAAACCATGCTGATATGTTTTGGAGAGAGTAACCATTTCACTGAAAAATCAACTAATCAGTTTAGATCAGCAAGATCTATTTATTTGGAAAATGTGCTAAATGTGGGCTCATTGTGCTAACTGTAGCTACTTGTACATAATCATTTGAAAAAAAAGCACAGAGTCACTTGAGACATGTACTAAAGCATTTGCAATTTGATAAAACCAATGAAAAATGACATTCTGTTGTGAACAATTGCAAGGTGGTTTGGAGATTTGTCCATGTTATTTTGAGAATGTCATCTCGGTTTCAAGAAATGAGCCAAACTAATCGAGAAAAACTGTAAAACATACTTGTCACGCTGTCTGGTCTCTGTTTCCCTGAGTCTCCACTAGTGGTCTCATTTCCCCATAGGCACCTCACCGTAGGCACTACAATTCCAACAAAGCCTTGTCCCTTCATCACAGTAATTGCACTCCTGTTAATTGCACTCAGGTGTCTTCACTTGTTAGTCATTATCCTCCCTATATTAACCAGTCCTTTTCTGTTTGTCTGCATGGAGTCCTTTCCTTCCGTCACCCAGTTTCCTCGCCTTCCGAGTTCCTCGCCTTCCGAGTTCCTGTTTCCATTCCTGTTTGGGTTCCTGTTCCTGTTCCCGTTCCTGTTCCAATTCCTGTTTATTTATTTGTTTGTTTGTTTGGATGGATATTTGGTTTTGACCCTTGCTTGTTGATTTCTCTTTGGATTACCCATTAAAACCCATACTGCGATTGGATCTCTCGTCTCCTGCGTTTCACTGGGTCTCCGATCGTAACAGAAGGACTCCATCAATGTCGAGATCCAGCGGTGTTGGACTTCATTCCCGTTCCCCAGCCAGTATGGTGGAGCGGAGGGTGAAATATTTGAAATTAACCACCCTCCGCCAAGAGGGCAATGAGGTGGGTGCCATGGCACAAATGTTCTGGTCCCTAGCTGAGGGGATGGGATATAATGATGCGGCCCTAAAGGACACTTTCAACACCGGGCTGGATGACCTGGTTCTTCGAATCGAAATGGAGCAGTTGGACGCTTATAATTTCTGGGAGTTCGTATTCTATTTACAACATCGGTCTCTGTGGAATACTCCAGCCACACCTGTCTCTCCCGGTGGGATGGTCGATTCTAGACCGGGGTCTACAAACCGGAGGACCGCCAGCCTAGCACCACTGCACAAGATGGCCGCCAGCCCAGCGTCACGGTGCAAGATGGCCGCCATCCCAGCGCCACAGAACAAGATGGCCGCCAGCCCAGCGCCACAGCACAAGATGGCCGCCGGCCCAGCACCACTGCCCAAGATGGCCACCGGCCCAGCGCCACTGCCCAAGATGGCCACCGGCCCAGCGCCACTGCCCAAGATGGCCGCCGGCCCAGCACCACTGACCAAGATGGCCACCGGCCCAGCGCCACTGCTCAAGATGGCCGCCGGCACAGCGCCACTGCCCAAGATGGCCGCCGGTCCAGAGTAATGGCACAAGATGGCTGCTTGTCCAGCGCCTCTGCACAGGATGACAGCCACAGTTGACCCTCCAGAGTCGAGTCAGGTTCTCGTTGACCCTCCAGAGTCGAGTCAGGTTCTCGTTGACCCTCCGGAGTCGAGTCAGGTTCCCGTTGACCCTCCGGAGTCGAGTCAGGTTCCCGTTGACCCTCCAGAGTCGAGTCAGGTTCCCGTTGAACCTCCAGAGTCGAGTCAGGTTCCCGTTGACCCTCCGGAGTCGAGTCAGGTTCCCGTTGACCCTCCAGAGTCGAGTCAGGTTCTCGTTGACCCTCCGGAGTCGAGTCAGGTTCTCGTTGACCCTCCGGAGTCGAGTCAGGTTCCCGTTGACCCTCCGGAGTCGAGTCAGGTTCCCGTTGACCCTCCGGAGTCGAGTCAGGTTCTCGTTGACCCTCCGGAGTCGAGTCAGGCTCCCGTTGACCCTCCGGAGTCGAGTCAGGTTCCCGTTGACCCTCTGGAGTCGAGTCAGGTTCCCGTTGAACCTCCGGAGTCGAGTCAGGTCCCCGTTGACCCTCCGGAGTCGAGTCAGGTTCCCGTTGACCCTCCAGAGTCGAGTCAGGTTCCTGTTGACCCTCCGGAGTCGGGTCAGGTTCCCGTTGACCCTCCAGAGTCAGGTCAAGTCACCGTTGACCCTCCAGTGTCAGGTCAAGACATCGTTGACCCTCCAGAGTCAGGTCAAGACACCGTTTGCCCTCCAGAGTCAGGGCAAGTCAACGTTGACACTCCAGAGTCAGGGATAGTCAACGTTGACACTCCAGAGTCAAGTCAAGTCACCGGTGATCTTCATGGGCAAAGTCAAGTCACCGGTGATCTTCATGGGCAAAGGCAAGTCACCGGTGATCTTCATGGGTAAGGGCAAGTCACCAATGATCTTCATGGGCAAGTTCCATTCACCAGTGTTCTTCATGGGCAAAGGCAAGTCACCATTGATCTTCATGAACAGTTGCAAGTCACCATTGATCTTCATGAGCAGAGTCATGTCACCAATGATCTTCATGAGCAGAGTCAAGTCACGAATGATCTTCATGAGCGGAGTCAAGTCATCATTGATCTTCCTGAATCCAGTCTAAACATCACGGAATTACCAGAGTCTCTCCACGTCTCTGCGGAACTACTAGAGTCTCTACACGTCTCTGCTGAATTACTAGAGCCTCTCTACGCCTCGGCTGAACTACCAGAGCCTCTCCTCATCTCTGTTGAACTTCCAGAGCATCGTCATGTCTCAGCTGAACTCTCTGAGTGCTCGACTGATCCTGTCGTGGCCACGGAGGCCACCCTTAACTTGTTCATGTTCTCTGTTTCAGACTTGCCTAACCAGACTGGCTCTCCTGTGTCATCGATCCCACTGTGGTGGTCTTCTGCGCCGCCCTGGTGGGCTTCTGTCTCGACCGCACGGATGTGGTGGTCTTCTGCACCACCTTGGTGGGCTTCTGCCTCGACCGCACGGATGTGGTGGTCTTCTGCGCTGCCCTGGTGGGCTTCTGTCTCGACCGCACGGATGTGGTGGTCTTCTGAGCCGGCTTGGTGGGCTTCTGCCTCGACCGCACGGATGTGGATGTCTTCTGCGCCGCCCTGGTGGGCTTCTGTCTCGACCGGACGGATGTGGATGTCTTCTGCGCCGCCCTGGTGGGCTTCTGTCTCGACCGGACGGATGTGGTGGTCTTATGCGCCGCCCGGGTGGGCTTCTGTCCCGACCGCACGGAGGTGGTGGTCTTCTGCGCCGCCCGGGTGGGCTTCTGTCCCGACCGCACGGATGCGGTGGTCTTCTGCGCCGCCCTGGTGGGCTTCTGTCTCGACCGCACGGAGGTGGTGGTCTTCTGCGCCACCCTGGTGGGCTTCCGTCTCGACAGCACGGATGTGGTGGTCTTCTGCGCCTCCCTGGTGGGCTTCCGTCTCGACCGCACGGATGTGGTGGTCTTCTGCGCCGCCCTGGTGGGCTTCCGTCTCGACCGCACGGATGTGGTGGTCTTCTGCGCCGCCCTGGTGGGCTTCCGTCTCGACCGCACGGATGTGGTGGTCTTCTGCGCAGCCCTCTTGGGCTTCTTTCTTGACCGCACGGATGTGGTGGTCTTCTACGCCGCCCTGGTGGGCTTCTGTCTCGACCGCACGGATAAGGTGGTCTTCTGCGCCGCCCTGTTGGGCTTCTGTCTCGACCGCACGGATGTGGTGGTCTTCTGCGCCGCCCTGGTGGGCTTCTGTCTCGACAGCACGGATGTGGTGGTCTTCTGCGCCGCCTTGGTGGGCGTCTGTCTCGACCGCAGGGCTCCAATTCCACCTTGCTCCTCTCTGGATTCCTGCCCTGTCGGTTCTGCCCTGGGGACTTAACGTTATGTCCTTCCTGGACTTGTGTTTTGTTGACTATGTAACATTTGAATATATTCCACTTAGACCAACTAATGACCATTAAGAGGTTCAGTCAAATAGCGACATTGTAAAACAGCAAAAGCTAAGCTATATTTTAAACAAGGACTTCAGAACAAACAAACACAGAAACAGCTTGTGCTGAAATGCATTTAGCCCCATTGCGGTTTTCAGTGAAGTGCTTAACTGTGACCTGTAAGAGCCTTCAATGGTTTAGTCCAGCTAACTGAAAACTAGCAGCACATTTCCCTTAGAGAGCCATGAATCCATCAACCCTGGAGAGAGTCTTCATCAGATCCTCAATGGATGGCCCATAAATGTATTGATCGGTAGTTAGCTGTTAACACTGATAAGTTTCTAATGATGTCCTCTGTGAATCCATCACCTCTTCAGCTCATTAGCATAGACGTTAATGCATACCCAGGCAGAACTATTAGGATAAGTGGTGGCTAACATTCTTTAACATAAACCTTGCTACATTTAAGCATTTAACAAAATTTTCTTGGAGAGAATATAGGTTGTTATCAATGACAAAAACAATTAGAAAAATAGCTTTATAATAGCAAATTTTGCTATAATAGCTGATTCCAGCTTAGCACTTTTCCACAGAATCAGTCTTTCCTCGAGTTGTATAAATGCAGCTCACGTTCAGCACTCAGGGTCCACATTCGCCAGATGACTGAATATGTCCCTCAATTCTGGAAAAAGAGTCCAGAGGTGAGACCGAGAGGGGACGTTTTATGTAAAGCTGCTTTGTTTTATGCAGGACGAGGGTAGTGCTCTGTGGGTCCTTCTGAATAATGCAGAGATGGGATGAGCCCTCTAGTTTGTCATGGAAAGGCATGGGGGGGATGCGATTAAAGATTTATATGGGCCACTGGAGAGTGTCCACTCTACTGTGGTCTAACTTGGCTAAAGTCCTTTGTACCCCATCACTAGGGTCATATACAGTATGTCCTATGAAGAAGACAGATAGGACAAGGGCCCTGAATAATACAGATGTGAGGCAATGAAATGACCAATCTCATCAGAGCTTCCCAAGTGTTTGGATTAAGAACACTTCTAGTGTTTAATTTCTGCTAGTTTTATGCATAAATAAACGTTTTATGCATTATGCTTTATCTTTAGCATCATTGCAAAACCAAATGCAAATTTATTTATAATGAAAATGTAAGGTAAATGATGATAGATAACATACATCACATAAGCACTGTTTCTAAATGGATCCAAACTCTCTACAAACTTACTACAAAGTCAAAAAATTTACAATGTCAAAACAAAAGTAATTAATCCAGCAATGTAATTGCCAATTCAGTTAACATTTGCATTTATGATGACAATGATGATTATATGGTTTGATCAAAAAAGATTTCTGCTGTGTAGTAATGTGGTAATAGTAGAAAGACATGGGTTGACTAAAGAGTTATTTTTCACTGAAGCTGGTGGAACAGGGGAGTCTTGCAAGTGAATCTATTTAAGAAGCCTAATAGGAAGCAAAAATGAACAGAAAGACCCTCATGCCCTCAACCTCCAGCCATCAACAAACTCCTCAGCCTCTAGCACTTACGCAGCATATGCTGATGAATCTTTTAAAGTAAAAATTTTTCACCTGTCGGTTGTGATTCTGGTCCAAGGCCGAGGACGTGTGACAGCTCCACACTCTGCTCCTTTCCTTCAGCCTCACATTCATCCAATAGACAGATATATGGCTGAGAACTGGCTTGCACATCTTCTCAAAATAACACTCTGCACTTTTCACACAAAATCCGCTCCTTTCCTCCACAACCATTACTGAAGTCCCACCTCTGAAAACACACACACTCTTCTGATGGAAACAATGGCCCCTAGCTGCCTCCAGCCTAGAGAGATAACGAGAGTGAGCGTGGTTTGGAAAGGTTAGATGTATCGATCAGTTCTCTCGGTCTGAGACTTTTTACCACGATAGAGTAATTGAGGATGAAGTAGGCAGAGCATGGTGCTTTACCAGCCACATCACCAGCTGTAGCGCGCTAATGGAAAGGCAGCTGCTCTTGTCAGGGCTTTCCTCCAAGGATCCTTAGTACAGAATGCTGAACAGTAAGATGAGAACATCTCACACACACACACAAATTGTATTTTCCCCTTGAACCAAATCCAATTATTCATCAAGCTAGGATTAGTTTCCCCCTAAAAATGAAAATTCATCATTTACTCACCCTCAAGTTGTTTCAAACTCGCATGATTATTTTTCTTAAGTTGAGCACAGAAGGAGATGTTCGGAAAAAAAAATGCTCACACTGCTCTTTTCCATACGGTGGCAGTAAATAATAATACATTTTTGTAATAAATTAAATTACAAAAAAATACTTTATTTTTTTTATCATATAAATGCTACAGTGAATTTAGGCATCACAACATTATAATGCACAATATGAGAAATTTATATTTATTTTGAGATTTTAAAATGATTATATAATCGATGTTTATAAATATTAACTTGTGGGTGTTAGATAATGGCAAAGATAATCTTAAATTATCATGTGCAATTAAATATCCAATATAAAATGAAATGTAATTATTTGTACCTTTATTTAATACATTATTAGCAAATCTTGCCAAGTTGTAATCTGCTTAATGCGACTATAAGGATATTATAAATATTACCATCATGATTTTCTGTAAAGCTAAATATTTGACTTGACATTGTCAATGTATATATTTATATATATAAAATTTTAAATTAATTAATTAGAATTAATTAGAAATAATAATAATAATATATAAAACTAAATATATTTAACATTGGTACCAGTTATTATTATTATGCATTCCTATACCGTCAAGCTCCATAATTACAAAAGCATAACAAAACAATCATAAAAGCTCTTCTTAAGCCATAATGTAGAGAATAAGTGCTTAAATATCGGTCTGTTCATCGGAAGAGAACTGAGCTGGACGATGACATCACTGGATCAACAATAAACTGTCTTTAACTGATAAACTGACTCTTTCGTTTATTATCAGCTCATATTTTTCCTGTTGAGCATTGTAAAGCTGCTTTAACACAGTCTGTATTGTAATAAAGCACTACATAAATAATGTGACTTGACTGTTCCTCACCAAAGCTATCGTATGGCTGTAGATGACTTGTATAGACTGCTTCTATGGTACTTTTATTGTATTTTTTTGGAGCTTGATGACTTGATTCATTTTTCTTCACATTCACGGTATGGAAAAGAACTGCATAAATATTCTGCCCTGCTCTTCTGTACCAGAGATGCAAGCAAGTCATAGATTTGGAACAACTTGAGGGTGAGTAAATGATAACAGAATTTTCATTTTTGGGCGAACTAATCCCTCAGGACTAGATATGCAGAGCAACATGCTTATGTGATAAAAGACAATAATTATTTTCAGTGTGACCATGAGCAATTAATGGCCATGTGTGAGCATCAAGACTGAACTGACATGGAATTAACAGATGAATTCCGAGGCCTGTGAAACAGATATAAAGGAGACGACCTTGTCAAATCATCAAAGTAAAAGAAAGACATAAAGTATCTAGTGATACTCTGTAGTTTGTATAGAGTCCCGACTCTGTGATTGAGCATTCAATCATAAGCGGTTGGAAAATAATCATCCATCTCTCAGTAATTTAGACTTTGCTCTTATCAAATGTCAGATACAAATAATCCAAGCCAGCGGCCTGACCGTCCTATCTGCCATCTGTAATGCTCAAAAACTGGCACAACCTGACAGACAATCCATTGTGGACGGCGATGGTGTTGTGTGTCCTTGCAGTCTTGATAGATTTAGCTAAGACTGCCATATAGTTGCTGTGCTCTTTCACAGGGCCATTCAATTAGCAAGTTAAACACTCTGGCATCTCTCATTGCCACCCAACATGCAGAAATGAGAACAAACTTTTTTTTTATTCAGTGCATCAAATATTGCCCGAGGGCCTTATGGGCTTGTGAAAATCTCAGAGTGGGTCTGCTATTATAGATGAAAGGAGTTTACTCACTGTCATCAGTCAGCATTTATGAATTTCTTTCTTCTGCAGAACAGAAACTTTGGAAGAATAACCTGTCCAATCTTGTAGATGAAAGTGAATGAGTATGGAAATACTATTCCAGAATATGGATGCAAATAAAAAAATTAAATAAAATAAAATTTCTATATTGTAAGTTTCTTGGCATCAATATGATATAAACTATAATAATATAGACGGACAAACGGATCGATGGGTAGATAGATAGATAGATATGCCACCTATACAAATACTGTATGTATTTAGTTTTTTAATTTCATTGTATTTAATTAATCAATCTTGGTGGACCTGAACACTTAATTTTTTCCCCCGAATGCATTACCTGTGTTAAATTTCATTGAACGTCAGTCCATCTAGATGTGATAAGCACTGACACTGTTGCAAAGTTGCTGAAGGTGCAGAGAAGGCAATAAAGTGAGGATTTCTGATGAGTCACACAGCGGTAAAGGATCATGGGAAAAGGGCAGAGGACACTTGGCAGGAGATAGGAGAGCATAGAGGGAGATTTCTGCTGTTATTTTACACAAAAAAGAAAAGCAAGCAAGGAAATTGAGCACTGAAGAGGTAATATTGCTGCACAGAAGCTGCAGCTGGTGTGCCTGTGTAAATGAATGATGTATACCACACCTGCTCTTTCAGAGGCACCAACCCTGCCGCCTGCTGTGAGATCTGAAACATCCTGATCACGGATGCGGAGCTCTTATAGGTCCATTGTTCTAGCGAGCGAGCTCCCTCACAGTGAGGAAGAGAGAGAAACCACAAGTTTTCCTCTATTACCCCCTACTCTGGCAGCAATCATCCTAGCATTCAGTTGTGAGCCGGGGCTGAGGGGTCATCTGCTCCAGCAGTGCAGGCCAGGAGGGTAAAAACTGTAGAGCAGAGGTGTAGTGACAAACCCACCCGAAAGAGGCATATCAAGCCAAAAGCCTTTCTCATGTGATGGCAAATACGTATTTCATGATTATTAATTATGCTTGCACAAATAAATAATTTAACATGATATTTCGCTATATATATATATATATTTAGATTTATTGCTTGTGATGAAAACAACAATAAATGTTGTTTTTAAATTGATTATAATTTATATTTCCATTAAATGACACACAAAAAAAAGTTTGTTAGCGAAACCATTTGAATGAAAATGATATTATCATTATATACAAAAACACACATACTCTACACACACTCATATTTTTTTTCTTTTTGAAGAAATTTTGGTAACGGTTGAACAGTTGGGCTACACTACAATTTGTTCAAAAAAACAAAACAAACAAAAAAAATTATTATATAATAATTGTAATGAAAAAGTGTACATTATTGTTAACCTTTATATTAATGTCAGACAGACTAATATATAGCTCACGAATATTAATGATATTTAACTCTCTTTTATAAATAGTGTGGTCTGTAGTAGGATAGAGGAAATGCAAACAAATACACAGTAATATTGTAATATATATATATATATATATATATATATATATATATATATATAAATGATACAAATAATATTGTATAATCCTTTTAAGAGACTGTCGGAATACAGGAACTGCTGTTCAGATTCAACTCTACCTGCATTAAGTATGTGTGGAAAAGAGAGAGTATAAATTACAGCTGGGCTGTGTGATATTAGCAGTTTGGCCCTGTGATATCCCTCTTTAGGTGCAGACAAGACAGGAGTTTGAGCAGAAGGGTGTGCTAATTACAGGTTTGCATTAAACAAGCCCCACTGAGACTATAGCCTAGACTCTCTCTAGCCTTTCTCTTTTTTTACAATCATTCCCCACTCGTTCTTATTCTCTTTTTTCTCTGTTTATGTCATTTACCTTCCTTTTTGCTTTCTTCGTTCCACCCTGGTTTCCTTCTCTTCCAACTCCTGCAAAATCATCAGCGGTCTCTCCCAGAATAGAAAAGCCATTACTTACATTTAAAGCTCAAGTAATACATTGTGAAAATCGTAGGCAGGCAGATTTGGATTAACCTCGGCTTTCCGTACATCAAAAGAAAAATGCTGTCTCCCAGCGGTCGCGTTCAAGTTATGTGCCAGAAAGAAGGGGAAAACATATTTCAGTGCTATTTTTTTGCATTAAATTGCTTTTCCGGTTGATTCTCGCGAGTCAAGCTGCTTTTCATGGCTTTACCAAAGATGTGCAGTCACAGGCCAAAAGTTCAGCAACCTCATCAAAAGCATGGGTTGTTTTCTGAAACAGCATATTCACTATGAGTCACGCTCAGGCTGTGTGTGTGTTGATGAGTTGGAGTCAGACTCGAACAATATGAGGAGGGGAGAGAGAGAGAAGAAAGATAAATCAGAAATAGAGACATTTGTCTGTCTATCTGCAGGGTATAAAACTATAAATTATGTCCTTTTTCATTTTATTTCAGGTTTAGAAACCATGTTACAATTTGTAATAGGATGTATTTTATTATTTGTAACAATAACACATTATCCATGATAGTAAGATTGTAATAAATTGATCATTAATATGAAAATTAAAAAAATATTGAATGTATTTAATTCAAATGTAATAAAGAAAGAAAGAAAAGCAGAATGGGCAACAGGTTGGAAATTTGGACTAAAGCTGTTGCTCAATAGAGCTTATTTAGTTTGTGACCAAATATTGGTTTATTATAGTTATCTCTAACTTGTAGTTCTCATAAATTAAATACAAATATTTGTTTGATCATCTTTTACTGTAATTTAGGCAACAGAGTTGAATGATTGAGCTTGACAAAGACAACACTAGTTTGATCAATAATGTAATAATTTTATTATAATGAATATTATATATATATATTATATACAATATTTTATTGTGTATATATATATATATATATATATATATATATATATATTAACATCAATATATTTCATACAAATGTTTAGTTACATTAATATTATATACAAAATCAATTAATTGTACATTTTCCATACACTAACTTGGGTAGCAGGGTTGAAAAATTGGGCTTGACAGATGCAACACTACAATTTTTTGTAATTTCAAAATTAATAAATAATTTAATTATTTCATATATTATAGTTAATATGTATAAAATATATTATATAATAGAAGCATCTTAAGTAGTTGTCTGAGACTTTAGGAACCTCATTGTAGATAATAAGTCGTAATTTAATTAATTTACAAGATTTCTGTAAAAACTGGTATTTCCCAAATTTGAGGGTTGGACCTTTCGCCTGGAGAAACAAAGCGAGACAAAGCTGTAAAACACAGCACAGGGTTTGCTGATGAGATGGGATAGTTTCCCACTGGCTGCAGAGAAAGAGGAAGGGAAAGCACAGTGTGGGAGTTGCTGTATTATTTGCAACATTAGAAATATGCATATCCTCAACTTCATTACAAAGTACGTGGGTGTTAAGTGTGCAATCTTATCTGACCCGGGCAGCTATAACACATTCCCACTAACACTGAATGTGTGTGTGTGTGTGTGTGTGTGATCAGGCGTGCATGAGAAAAACATTTGTAAATATTAGGCTCAAATACTCTAAATCTCCTGCCTTTATTCTCAACCGCAGAACATGATTTGCTTCCTATCAGAAACTGGTTGATATATTTAATCTATTTTTGATAAATTAGATCACTGAAGAGACATTGATCTTTAAAAGAAAATCATTTGTTTTCTATCTACTTGAACCCTTACAATATTCTTTTCTATTTGCACACAGAGATATCAAACCGTACTATTATTAATTCCCATCTCTGAGAGAGCATCCGTAATCTACATGATCTTCTTACCTACCTTCAGTCTGCAGCAGCAGTATCAAGGATGCAGAGCAGATCTGAGGACTCAAATGAGCATCCTCATGAGCTGTGAATCCCACAGCTGTCCGCCGTCCTGAGATCCTTTATTAATCAGCGCCTGAAATTCAGCAGTTCCTGTTGAAGCAGCGTATTAGCCCATCCTGTGGGAACATGATGAGAAGTGCTGTATTTCACTGTACCTTATGCTGAAATAGAAGAGACCTGTTGCTTTATTAGACACTAGAAGCCGTCAGAGGCATAGAAGTTTATAAGGCAGTGCTGTTATTGATACTCCTTTTTTTCTCCACAAGTTTGAGCTCATCTTGCACTAGCTTGACTTCACGCATTAGTAAGAAGCATATGTAGGAAGAAGCACCAACCCACTGTTTACAAAACGAATATGCAAAGAAAGTCAAATGCCCTTTACAAAAAATATAAAACAACGATGTCAGATGATTTTGAAGTTGGAGTAGAAATTGAGCGGAGTTTTCGCCCTACCATATGAAGAGCTAACCATGTGTGACCTTTCCAACGTGATTATGTAATGCGTGATGCACACCACGAAGCCAGCTCAGGATGAGCATTTTTGGTTAAAAAGTATATACATTTTTTTATTTTTATTTTTTATTTAAGTCCATTATATGGAGAAAAATCATGGAATGTTTTCCAAAAAACCTTAATTTCTTTGCGACTGAAGACAGAAAGATGTGAACTTACTGGGTGACATGAGTGTGAGCAAATAACCAGGAACTACCCCTTTAAATTGAACCATCTACAAAATCAAGACTTCAACAAGAAGATCAAAAATCATCAGTGATGCAGTAATTATTTTCTTGTATTTATTTTATTTGCTGTTAACAACTGATAATTGCCTCAGTTTTCCACTGGTTGGACGAACATTTTCCACCCGGAAGCCAATTGATACACAGATGATTATCTTGAAAGGTGGCATGTAAATTATAAAAATATACCTATATGATTAGAGTTTAATTGACAGCAGGTTCAGAAATTAACTGGGGCTTGTGGCAAAATTTCCAAGAAAAAAAAGAAAAAAGAAAACCCCCACAAATTCAAGATAAAGGGGCAAAAATTACCCCTGCACAATGAAAAAATCAATTACAACTGCAATTAAAAAGAAATGTGAAAATTAATGAAAAGTGTATATTGGCGGAATTACATTTTGATTCGCTCAAACTGCATCAGAATGCACTTATGTGCATAGTTTTTTTTTTTTTTTTAGCATTAAGCCAATCACACGTGTGCTTTGACCTTAGGAATGCAATGGCCAGAGACACTTAGATTAATCAGCGCTGAAAAGTTGGTGCCATATGCGTAGGATGTTGACGAAATGTCACAAGGGTCAGTATATGACGCCTTGGGATGAGAATGCGTTAGCAGTTAGGCTGTGTATTGAGTGGGTCCCTCAGGGAGAAGCAGGAGGAGGGGGTTTTCCTCCATGTGACAGGCCCGCTGAGGCGCAGGGTGGACCAGGGTCAGCAATGCTGCTATCGACAGACACATTACATACCGGAAACTAATGGAAAGAAGCCATTATGGAGAACAGGGGGTCTAGAAAAAGGAAAGTCACAGGAACTATCTTTGTAATAATAGGGTTGAGGAAGAAAATAACCACTGAGAGAAACAGGAAAATAACAAATCAAGATCTGGAGGAGGAGAGGAAGAGATTGCAAGAGTGGAAACACTAGTCAATGAGAGACTAGGGAATGATATGAGAAAGATTTAAGAACTTTTACAACTTCAGTGGACTCTATTAATATACTCCACATACACATAAAGCCACATGATGTGATTGAAAAATAAAATACATCTGTGCACAAACTCTACCAGCTTGGTATGACTGGTAAAAATAATTAGTGTAAATTTTTTAACATAGCAGGGAATATTGCTACTTTAAAAAAGCATTGCATTTTAGCATAAGTTGCTACTTAATTTTTTACAAATAATTTATTTATTATGTTATGTTGTAGAATAAAATACATCTGTCCAGCTTAGTATAAATAGTTGGTATACATTTTGGAACAAAATAAAATAATTATAAAAGTTTATAATCATAGTTTGATAGTAGTTTGAAAAAACTGTGACCAGAATTGAAGTATTTTAAAATTAATTAATTTATTTCATTCTTTATGTAATTATAAAACTAAATTAATCTATGCACGTACCAACACGGTATTTTTCATTTATTTATTTAGTAACCATAGTTGGGAACTGTGCTACTAAAAAATAAATAGATAAATATATAATTTGAAAAAACGGCTACCAGATAAAATAATATTTGAAAAGTTGTGACTTTATATTTTACAATTATTTATTGAGAGAGATTATAAAAATGCATTAATCTGTACACATACTGTACCAACTTTGTAAAATTGGTTTATAATTAATATACATTTTTAAACACAGTAGGAAATTGATGTACTAAAAAATTATTTAAAAAGATATATTTAATGACTATTTTAAAAATGTCCTTACTACCTTTCTGGGCCTTGAATGTGATAGTTGCTTTGCTGACTTACGGGTTTGGAATGACATGAAGGTGATTAATTAATGACAGAATATTCATTTTTGGGTGAACTATCCCTTTAAGGTTAGCCTGACTCTCTGTCTCTAATTTAGACATGAAATGCAATTATAACTTGCCTTTAGCTCCGCTGTGGCGTCTACTGGCATTTAAACAGCTGTTGTAAGGGACAAGTAAGGAAAATTTTAAAGGCGTTTTTTTTTTTTTTAAACAACTTAAAAGCCATTAGAACTGGACACATACTGTGTCTTTGCTGCTTCATCTGCAAAATTCTGAAGCACAGTGCCGGACCAAAGCAATGGATTATGCTAGCTGCTAGAGCTCTTATGAAAGAATGTCACATAATTCTTACTGAGTGCAGAAGAGTCTGCGTCTCTTGAACAGATGTTAGTTTAATAAGGGCTTAGCTTCTGTAAACACGTCCTCCGGCCACAAAGTATGCCTATTGAGTCATTTACACTGGACTGATGTGAGGACACTTCCACTGCTGTGTGTTTATCCTAATGTGGGTTTTGCAATAAGAACAGCAAAAAAAATAAATAAATAAAAAAAAAAGAAGAGAGCTATGTGCTCAGAGAGGAAGATAAGAGAGGAAATGGAGAACAGAGGGCTAAATCAGCTGCATAATATGTGCAGTATCTCAGTCTGCAAAGCTTGTATAACAAGCCAAAGCCTCCAAAAGGGTTCTTGACATAATTGAAGCTTGTTTCAATTTTTGGGACTTGTTGTGTGTGCTGTGGAAAACACATTAAAATGAAAAATGGCTCTCAAGCTAACTCGGCAGTTGATGAAGGTGCATTATCATGAGAGGAATAAACAAAAGCTCTTAAAGGGATAGTTCACTCAGAAATGAAAATCTGCCATGATTTAATTTCATCCATTTATTCCAAATCCATTTATTCTGCAGAACTCTAGAAGCATTATTCAGGCCAATTTGGATGACTTTTGCTGCGTTTCCACTGCTGGAACTTTACCCAGGAACTAGGGACGTTGGGCTGGTACTCCATGTGTTTCGACCGCAGGAACCAGTATCTAAATAAAGTTCCAGGTAAAAAATTGCCCCTCAGAAAGTCCCTAGTACTTTTTCAAAGGTCTGGATCTTTCGGGGACGGGACTTGGGCGCTAAACATGCTGGTATTGGTTGAGTTCACACAACATTGTGATTTCAACCACCATTTATTCAGATAATTTTCAAAATATTACTATTATTGTGTCATGAAATGTAATTTGAAAAGTATTTCAGGCGAGAATGTAGTTGTTTAAAATGCAAATATGCGGTTTATTTATAAAGACAGCACCTGTTTAAAAATGTGTTTCGCTGATTTTGGTGACGATCAGCTCCACGCTATCAGCAGGAGCTCAGTGCACATGTTTACCGATGAGAGCAGTCTCAACTAGGCTAGTCCTTCTAATATTTGCTGCTGGCTCTGATGTCTCTTTAGTGGTTAAACATAAAATATAATTGTTTTGGGTAAATCAAACAGGTACTCACACTATTTAATGCCAAATCTGTGCTTAGTCGAATGTATTGTCTTTAAAAAAAAAAAAAAAACAAACAAAAAAAAACCTATGCGTTCTATACTAGACAAACTGAGACTTGTCATGGCACTTGTATACTGTTGTTGTTCTCTTGTTGACCTGACTGCTTCTATTGTTCTCATTTGTAAGTCGCTTTGGATAAAAGCGTCTGCTAAATGATTAAATGTAAAAATGTAAATGTAAAGTCCTTTTTGTCCAGTGTCTAGACTATTTTTCTACAAAGTACAAAAATATGGGTTGTGAGTGTACAGTATGCACATAATATTCTGGTGACTAAATTTGCTTCATGTGCACTGTATGCGGACCCTCACATAGACATAAAAACTGAAGTATAATTTAGGCTTAACTCCGCAAATGATCCTTCACTAAGCTCCGCTCCCTTGGTCGCTGTAGCTCATTTAGACTAGCTTTATATAACGTTCCAAGCATGAATGAATGGTAAATAATAGAAGATTTGGGAGCACCACAATTTCTGTGGTAACAGTTGCTAAACTAGGATTGGTCTGTAATGCTTTTAAAGGGGTAGTTCACCAAAAAATGTAATTTCATTCCAAGCCTGTTTGACTTTTTCTTCTGTGGAACACAAAGTAGGATATTTTGAGAAATGTCTGTGTTTTTTGTTTATGCACTAATAATAATAATAATAATAATAATTATACATATTCTTCATACTAAGAAAAAAATGCTTCTTTGAAGAACTGTTCATTGAACTATTCTTTGAGGAACCAAAATTGGTTCTTCTACTGCATCGCTATAAAAACTTATTTTTGTAACCTAAGAGTGTACAAATGGAAGTCAGTACCAAAACTACTTGGTTACCAGCATTCTTCAGAAAGAAATGCCTGCAGAAATGATGCCAGAATTGACATTTTTGGGTGAACCATCCCTTGAATGTGGGTCTTCGCAAAGGGTCAGTTTCCTTGATCTCCAAAAATGCCAAAATGCTTTGACCCCCACACAAACACAGACATGTCAGAGGTGACTGCAGACAAGCATCCCTACATTTATCTTCCAAAGGGAGCTCATCACGTGGCTGTTGGGCATCATCTCCTGTTCCATGTCTAATCTGGGCCACTGCAGCTTCTCATATTCCCGCTTCTTCAGGGGAAGAGTTTTCACACATGCTCCTTACGAAGGGTGGCTGCTATCCAGGGCTCTGAAAGGAATAGAAATTAGTAGATTAAATGCTGCATGAGTTAGACAGAACTTGCTGTACTGTGTTTATCCTGCTTCCACATGCAATAAACAAGATGTACTTTTTAATTTGCTCTTGAGAATGGCATTAAATAAATGAATAAATCATTATCAACCAAATAAATATATTTGGAAATGCATGAAATTACTCCTGGGTTTTGCTGCAGAAGAAATTACAACACGGCTCCCTCTGTTTGCCACAGTGCAGATAGAGACAGACAGTGACCCACTTAAAGTACACTGAAAACCATGCATCACACACATTTGCATACAGAGTCCAAAATGAACACTCACCAAGTGCCAAATGTGAATTGGAGATGGTCAGAACTTTAACAGAAAATATCGATATATAAGATCACAATGGTCATGTCAGATGTCCAAACTGAGGGTGAGTGTTTATGAGTGTTACAGATAAAGGTACGGTTTGTGACGGATGTGTTTGGATGTGATGAACAAGTTCAGGATGTCCACTAAATGCAACATCTTTGATGTTTGACTAAAGGACACACACACACACACACACACACACACACACACGCACACGCACACGCACACGCACACACACACACAACACTTTACATCACCAGTTGGTGATGACAAATGACAGTCTTTAAGTGATTCACTGAATCTTTCACTCAAATTATTCATTAAAAAAAATTAAATGAACCTGAAATACTACAGTAAATACTGCAAATAATGATTTGTTGTCCAAATGCAAGGATATGTAAATAAGTAGTATGGTGTGTTAAATAAATAATTGTATAAACAGTGTTGTGTATTTCATTTTATTGTAAAGTTAACTGTTCATGAGATATATTGCCTGAGGGAAGAAACTGTTCTTATGCCTGGCCATTCTGGTGCTCAGTGCTCTGTAGCGCCGACCAGATGGCAACAGTTCAAAGTGGCCTGGGTGTGAGGGATCCAGAATGATTTTGCCAGCATATTTATAACTAAAAACAGGACAAATTAACAAAAACATTAAAACAACCATGGAGCTCCACACTGAGGTGACCACACACACCACCATATTAGACATGACATTTTATTCAGCAATGTCACATTAAATTGATCAAAAGTGACAGTCAAGACATTTATAATGCTGTTCTTTTTGACTTTCTACGGTCACACTTTATTTAATGTCCAATTCTCACTATTAACAATATGTCAATAGGCATGCTAATAAGCAACTAGTTAATTGTGAAAATTAGTCCCTATACTAAAGTGTTATCCTTTATATTAATCAAAGATAAAATAAAAAAAGTATCATTGTTTCCACAAAAAGCAGCACAACTGTTTTCAACATGGATAATAAGAAATGTTTCTTAATAATTACCTTTGAAAATATGTTTAAAATAGAAAACAGTTATTTAAAATTGTTTTCTGTATTTTTGTTCTAATAAATGCAGCCTTGGTGAGTATAAGAGACTTCTTTCCAAAAAAATAAATAAATCAAAACCCTAATTATTCCAAACTTTTGACAAATAGTGTATATATAGAAGAAAGTAAGTCATATGGGTTTTGAACAAAATGCTTAATTATTAATTTAGGGTGAACTGTTCATTTAAATCATTAAGGCCAGTACTAAAAACAATACAGCACATCGATATACCGGTATACATTGTTCTCCTACATCACGATGTGTACTATGACAGATCAATGTCTGCCCATGACTCTGAATCCAGCAAATTGAGCTTGTGTTTCATGCACAAGTGCTTTGATTATAATTCTAATTAAAGTAAGTTAATCAGCGTATAGGGACACAACGACCTAGTGTGCATGTAATTCAGTAACACAAGTTTCACTGGAGGTGTATTGCTAGCAATTAAATCAATGTCATCTTTACTTTGTGTCGCTTCATCTGGATGGGCTATCAGGTTCATCCGCGCACAAAAATATAAATGCAAAGAGGAAAAACTGACGTCGACAGTCAAATAAAACAAAGTGACAGCATAATAGAGAAGTGAAAGACAAGGAAGTTATGAAAGAGTACAAGTTGGCATTTGTTATGTCTAAATTACGCCAAGATTGCAAAGAGAGATGAAGTGCAGAGATATTCATAGAGCCGAGAAAGTGTGAGGGAGGGAGGAAACTCTATTGTGCTCTCTTTAACAAGGGAAGAATAACAGAGGAAAGGGTGACTGAAATGGGCTTAAATTTGCCAACCCACTGTCACTTCTTTAGTCAGGCACAGTGTTTATAATTTTTCCCTTTGCCTGACTCATCATACCGATTAGTCCGTTGATTTGACAAAAGCTATTGAAGTCATTTCAAGTCATGTTTTCTTTCCCAGTTTGGCACTTTTTGGGGGGAGACGAGTGTGGATGACAGTCAATCAATTACGAATCTTTAGCTGAAGTGACGTTTTTCTGTTGTTACATGACCCCCCTAGGATATGCCTTATTCTTTGTTTCGCTATTCACAATTATTTATCATTCAGCTCACTCTGCGTGAGCGTTTCATTCATTTGGACACGTTTGCTCCTATTATCAGCTGTTTAGAACAGAGCACTCGCAATTTCATGTAATTGTTATCTAATAAAGAGATGGTTCCCTTCGTATTTCTTTCTCTCTCTGCTGTGACTTACATGTGTTTCGTGATCCACTCATGTCTTTTACACCTTCCAATCTGTTACTGCACTCACAGGAAGTGTCATGTTTGGATCATGACACCAAATTGTTTAAATCATGGGATGAAAAAGGGCTTGTTTGCCCACCAGCACTAGCGAAACCGACTTATAAAAACCTACAAATTTGCTAGTAAATGTGACTTAAAATCTTTTGTCTCCCACACTCAGGTGCACCATTCACTTAACCTTGTGATGGTGGTCTTGGTAAAGCTCCAACTTCATACTCAACTTGAACCCTAGTTGCTTTCTTAATACATTAACATAATTGAAAGAACTGTAAGAGCATTTTCAAGCTTTCTGCATTCTACATCTGGCTAAGCTTTAACCAAATTTTGAGCTCAGCCAAAAGAATCCAATCTTTCCCTTTCCCCCAGCCTATTATGCACCTTTCCAACCTGCTCAATTCACTTAGAGTTCATTTATTGGTATGATTTGTCGAAAAGGCTTTTTCAAAATCAATTATCCATTTACCCTACACTCTCTTTGGAATAAAGGCTTATTAGATGCAGTTCCCGTCACTGCCATCAGTGTTAGAAATGGAGCTAATGAATGCTAATGCATGCTAATAAATGCTAAAGAGGCCGATCTATTAGAGACCAGGAAGCAGTGGCAAGTGAAACCATCCTCACACAAAATAAGACACAAATGCACAGAGGCCACGCATGTTATCTGTTACCCTAAACACATGCTATTAATTTTACCATAATGACCAGAATTACTGAGCAAACACAAGAATGGGTTGTATTGTGTAGTAGAATGCCAAATAGAAACAGAAACTTGATGTATTGATACACACTTTCATAATTTATGACATAAAGCAGCATAGATTTTTAATTTTAAATAATCGTATCCTCTCGTGGGCCACATAGAATTATGTGGCGGGCCGGAATAGGCTTGCGGGCCATGAGCTTGACACATGTGGTGTAGGAGTTAAAGAGATAGGCCGAGCAACAACAAAAATGACAGCAAAATTGTGTAAGTCACTTAAGATAAAAGCTAAATGACAAATTAGATATCTGTAAGCATGGAGTTGAACATTATATAGAAACCACTGTGTCACTGTTAACACCACACTAAAATCCATCTATGTAAAATGATAGGGAAACTAATTTTAAAGGGGAGTTTGATGCTTTTTTCAAGATCATTATTTTGTGTATTTGGACACAAAATAATAGAATATGTTGCCATGCTTTAAAGTAAAAAAAAACATTATTTTTCAAATACTGTACATTATTGTAGGTCCTCTATTCCCCGCCTCTCTAAAACTCATTTTCTACAAGGTTCCTCATTCCGACAAGTGCAGTCTGCTCTGATTGGCCAACTGACCCAGTGCATGCACTCGTCAGAAATGTAATGCCCCTTTCGCATTTACATGTATTCAGACACAACTGCTGTTCATTCAAATTATGTTCATTGCACCAAATTTTCACTCTGAAAATGTATCTGGGTGTGAACAGGCCTTAAGCAGACTAGCAAAAATTACCCAGATAGCACACATACGTCTGCAATATGTCTGTTAAAGTATGCATCATCTGGAAAGCATCTGCACTGTACAAACATCTGATACATGTCTTTAAGATGTTAGTTTCACATACATTTTCCTATAGACGTATTGCAGATGAGCAAACCTCTAAAAAATACGTCTTGCAAATGTAAATGCAGACGTCAAATAAACGTCTCCGTGACGCAAGTGTTGCTATGAGGGGATTGAGCACCAGGCTGGGAGATTCTCTTAAACTAAGACCAACAAACCACTGTAGGCTGCTTTAAATGTGACAAAAAAACAATAATGTAGCATTTCAAGCTACCCTGTTAATTGTATAGGGAAGCAGTTTGTCACTAGAAAAGCCAAGTTACTTTGAAAACAGTTTTGCTAATATTATGCCACTGTCTTTTGGTGAACTGAGCAGCTTATATTCCTGCACATAAATCCTGCACACAGACTCACAAAACAAACAAGTACAACTGTTTGCTAACCGCTATGTCAATGTATGCCGAGGGTCTGTTGTTGCAGAGTATACCATGTGCTCTCTAAGCGTGCAGGCCACATAGATCTGCCTTGTGCAGTGCCTTAAAAAGCCATAGTGAAATATGGGGGAGTGTTCTGCATGCGCTGATAAATGAGCTCACCGCTATTATTGAGGTCCTGTTCTGCTGTTTCCCTCCACAAAACGCAGGCTTGTGTACCCAGCACAGCAGATTATTGGCAAATTTAATTACCTTTCTGAGAGCTCTTCAATCACATGGATAAGTGTGTGCGTGTGTGTGTGTGTGTCTGGGGGAACAGAGAGAGAGAATGACAGAAATGAACTTGCAAGTGTATATTTTTAGAAGGTGTATGTGTGACACTGTGGAGGCAACTTTTCCTGTGGATGCAATGAAAAACTCCACATTGCTGCAATAAAAGTCTCACAGAGCAAAATTCCCAGAGGCTCTGATACAGTCCTTGTAATGGTGATTGATATATATATATATATATATATATATATATATATATATATATATATAATTTTAGTCTGTTAAATTACTACTAAAACAAAACAAATTGAAATAACTATACAAGTCTAATATTTTTTATAAATTAAATACAATTGATTAATTAAATCAAATAACCTAATAATTATCAAATTAAAAATTAATGTAAAATGTATTTATAAAAAAAAATGTACCCCCCCCCATTTTATCAATGTTCTTATAAAGCTATTTAAACTACTACTATACAGAAAAATTATTTTAACGTTCATATTGTGTTCTTGTCTTTTTGAAGATTTTCTTTTTTTACTCAAAATGCTTGTTAATATTATTACATTGGACTTAAACTTGCTGACTTTGCTCACAGGGTATAACCACAAACAATAATATTAAATAAAATAAAATAAAAACATAAATAAATAAAAATAAAAACAATACACAGCCTAAAATAATAGTGTATAATTACACTATAATCAATTTGCACAGGTTTTGCAATTCTTTTTGGAACTGATTGGCCATAGGCAGTGTTGGGGGTAACGAGTTACAAAGTAACGCAGGGGCGTAGCCATCTTTTCAGAAGTGAGGGGGACAGAAATCACACACACACACACACACACACACACACACACACACACACACACACACACACACACACACACACACACACACACACACACGATGATTATCATTATTTAAAACATATGAGTACATTTTTTCAGCATTCTTTGATGAATAGAAGGATCCAAAGGTCAGCATTTATTTAAAATAAAAAGCTTTTGCAACATTATACACTATATCATTCAAAAGTCAGTATAATTTTTATTTTTTGGAAGAAAAATTATGGAAATTACTTTTATTTAGCAAGGGTTCTTTAAATTGATCAAAAGTAATGATAAAGATGTCATTTTACAAAAGATTTTATATAAATGCTGTTCTTCTGAACTTTCTATTCATCAAAGAAACCTGAAAAAAATCTACTCTGCTGTTTTCAACATTATCATAATAAGTGTTTTTTTGTTTTTTTTTGGAGCAGCAAATCAGAATAGCAGAATTATTTCTGAAGGATTGTGTGAACAGAGTAATGATGCTTAATAAATTACTTTTTGAAATATATTCAAATAGAAATCAGTTATTTTAAATAGGCTAGTAAAATATTTCAAAATGTTACTGTTTTGCTGTACTTTGGATCAAATACTTTAACATTAACATCTTTAACATTACTTTAACATTAACATTAAAAACATTAACAAGCTTACTGTTCAAAAACTTTTTTCAAGTCCAGCGGGTGATAAATAAAGTATATGAACAATGCAGTGCTGTTACAGTATAGAAACTATTCTGCCTTATTATGTGATAAAAATAAAAATCTTATTATTTGTTATTGTCCAGAAGTTATAGATTTCTAAGCCAATTCAAAGCTTGAAATTATAGAAAAATTTAAGTTGCCTATACACTACCAATCAAATGCATTTGAAAAGTAACTTCACTACTTATTACTTTACTTTACTTTTTTAGGGCCCTATAAAATCCGTTTTAATTTTTTAAAACATATTTTTTTTTCCAAATTCTGTTTTCCATTTTAATTTTTCTGGATTCCATTTTTTTCTGTTTTATTTTTTCTCATCTCCTTTTTAATGGTTAAATGTAATTGTATTAATCAAAAAGCATGTCTAATTAATTTAAATCATAACACTTATACATTTTCACATCAATTTATTAAAAGTTTAAACAAATTACATGTTTAAACAAATTACAAATTACAAAACACCTGTGCCTCGTTTTGATATTTAAACATATAAATGTAAGGAATTATTATTATTATTAAACGTGCAGTACGTGCTCATGTTTATTCAACAAAGCCTTTTGGAAAATCCTTTAGTTTTAAAATCGTGACGAGTCTCCAAAAATAAATAAATGTATGGGAAACACATCCCACAGCACAACCACCTGAGCCCAACTTCAGTCTACACATCACCTTAACTTTAACTGCGTTTGTAGAAGGCACCTCAACACAGACCGGAAGTTAACTTAGGGCCAGGCGCGTGCATATGGAGTCAATTTAATGCAAAAGATTTACGTTTTGCAAAAGAAAATAAAGTTTTGCAAACGAAAATTAAGGTATTGAGGAAAATAAATTTGCTTTTTGCAAAAAAAAATTAAGAATTGCAAAACATAAACGAAACGGCGCGATAGCAATGATTTTGCAAAACATATTTTCCATGGTCATATCTATTAATTTATTTGCAACGCTGCTTTTATTTTGCGTGTCAGTCTAGTTTGAGCTTGCGATACCATTTTTCCTTTGCGCTTCACTTTTCTGCACGTCTCTCTTTGTGGCACTGTTTTGACGTGGGGGCGAAGTCAAGGGATGGGGGCGTGTACAACATGTCTCCCTGGAAGTGACGTCATCGGCCTGAGACGCAGCTCACTGATCCAGGTCCTGTCATGATGAGCAGAGACTTTCGAGTGGATCGTTTCTTTTTATTCAATAGCATTAAAACATTCATGTTTTCATTTTATTTACTTTATTAACAAATGTATGTGTATTAGCAGCATTTGCTCAAGTTAAAGAAGTTGTTAACATGAACATCTGCTGTTTATTTCTCTCTAATAATTCTCTCTCTTATTAGACTGAAGTTGGGCTCAGGTGGTTGTGCTGTGGGATGTGTTTCCCATACATTTATTTATTTTTGGAGACTCGTCACGATTTTAAAACTAAACGATTTTCCAAAAGGCTTTGTTGAATAAACATGAGCACGTACTGCACATTTAATAATAATAATAATTCCTTACATTTATATGTTTAAATATCAAAACGAGGCACAGGTGTTTTTATATCACTGTATTTCCGAAGGAAGACTTGCATGTTTTATGTCTGATAAAGCAGCGTTTGTGAGCTCACCGCTGCTTTGTTTCCAGCTTATTGGGTAAAACCTCTATTTCTTACGCTTTAAAGCATCTCCTGCTTAACATTTCTTCCATGTTTTATTTTTAATAGTAAATCCCCTTTGTTTACCAAAAAAAGAAAGTTTGCTTAATTTTCAATATTTAAAAGAAAATCTAAATGAATGTTTTATGCCTTCATCTGATAACCAGAAAAATGTAAATAAACAACAGAATTTCTGAGGGGAAAAAAACATTTCATAATGCTATTTTAAGGAAAATTTAATAAATTAAGTTGTTTTTATGCATTTAAGTAATTACACATGCTAAAAAAATAAAACCTATGGTGAAGAAAAAATAAAACATTTCATAGGGCCCTAAACATGGAAAAAATGGAATCCAGAAAAATTAAAATGGAAAACAGAATTTGGAAAAAAAAATAAAAAAATAAAAACGGATTTTATAGGGCCCTAAAAAAGGAAAGTAAAGTAATAAGTAGTGAAGTTACTTTTCAAATGCAGTAACTAGTAAAGTAATCTCATTACAATTTACAGAAGTAACTAGTAACTAATTACATTTTTTGAGTAACTACCCCAACACTGGTCATAGGCCTCATTGATCTGAGCTGATGCACCTCAGTTTTTGAGTGAACATTGCCAAAATTATCCAAAAATAAAATTTTGTCCCTCAAAAGTGCTCAGATGAATGAGGCCTGCGATCAATCAGTTCAAAAAGATGGAATCCAAGATTTGGTGATAATATAGCATAATGAGAGATGTACAAGCAATTTTAAAAGGCTGGTAATTTTTGATCGGGAACACCAGATTAGGCAAAGGATTAGGTAATGTTTTTTGAAAAGAAAGTTTATACTGTATACCCTGTGTAAGCAAAGTCAGTAAGTTTTAGTCCAGTGTAATAATATTAACTAGCAATTAGCTAGTCAAAAAGACAAAAACACAATAGGATTTGCATCCTATATCTATCTGGGGTGGTGGGGTGGTGCTAGCGCAGTGGATAAGACACATGTCTTTGGTGTGAGAGACCCGGGTTCGAATCCACTGTGAGACACCAATGTGTCCCTGAGCAAGACACTTAACCCCTAGTTGCTCCAGAGGTGTGTGACCTCTGACATATGTGGCAATTGTAAGTCGCTTTGGACAAAAGCGTCAGCTAAGTGAATAAATGTAAATGTAATGTATCTGTCTGTCTTTCTGTCCACACACACACACACACACACACACACACACAGAGTGAGAGAGATATTGGTCTTGGACTGGATTCTGTTTTATGATCGATACGGTAGTTTCATTTCAGTATGCAGGTTATTTTGTGCTTGTTCAGGTAGTCTGGAGTCTATGCATGAGGGTGTGTGTGTGGTTAATAAATTCCAGGATTCTGAAGGGCATTTTCCTCTTTAAGCATGAGAGTGAAAAGTGTTTCTCCTTGATGTGTGTCCTTGTTTTAGCGAGACGTGGTCCTCTGTCTGAAGACCTTTACAAACAGATTCCTAGCGCATGTCTCAAATATCCCCCTCAGTTCACACAAACACACACACACACACACACACACACTAGTTTCTTGTACCACGTCTCTTCCTCTTTAAACCGTTCCGGTGTCCATCTCACTGTTGTGTTCTGTTCCTGCCTTTGTTCTTCCTTTTCAGGGTTTTCTTTTTTTGTCTTTCTGTCCTCTGATCCTTGGTTCAGAGTGCCGGTCAAATTGCCTTTTCTAATTACAGTTGTGACAGAGAAAGATTTCTACTGGTTTCTATCGTTTTTTCACTCCCTTTTCTTAGAGGATCTGGATTCCTACTGAAAAAAAAAAAAGATCATAACGATTTAACATGGTCAGGCTGGTTTTTGGTACTGCAGGTTATTTGTTGCAAACCTAACTAACTAAACCAAGATGGTCTTTTTAGGTGAAAACCTCCATCTAGACTGCCAAGCGAAACCTGGAATTTCCAGCATGAATCTGATCTGGCCTGATGTGAACTTTTCATTTATCTGGGTTTTATCAACTTGTAAAGAGATAATTCACTCACAAATAACATAAAAAATATTGTAATTTATACCCACCCTCATGTCATTTTAACTTCATATTTTCTTTATTCTCTGAAACATAAGGAGATGTTAGCAACATTTGAAGTTCGAAATTTCAGGAAACACCAAATAATCAATTATATATATACTGTAGCAGTCATGTGTCGTAGAGCAGGTTTGCTGTCATTTTCATTGACTGGTTATTGTACTGATCCGACAGCTTTAGTAGTAATAAACCAAGATTTTGTCTTAGTGGATCATGATGTTTCCAGCACGTCAAACCCATTGACTTATTCTAATACATGCTCCTCTGTATGTGTATGTGACTTTCTCAGTCCTGCTTTTTTCCGCATGTCCTTGAGCTTTGCTGTGAAAGCATTCTGGTGTGAAATGACCAACAGGAAAGAGATATTAATCCAGCAGCTCTCTTCTCAGATACTAAAGAGAGAAGCATACCTGCACTGTGCTAACATTGGGGTATTTTCGTTCTTCAGGGTCCATCTTGTTCCACTGGTCTAATATTGCAACAGGATCCTATTAGTATTTTTAGGTATTTGAACCTAATATATGGTTCTTGCACACATACATATTGACAGCATGTAATCCCTGATATATTTTGCATGTTTTTGAAAGACATCTCAACAAGGTTGTTTTATAATTATTTAACTTAACACTATATTTTCTACTTGAATAAATGTTAATTAAATGTGCACTACAGTTTTCATTCTCACATTTCTGTGCTGATTTGGTGCTCAGTTAGCAATTAATATTGATGCTCAATTATTAATAATGGCTTTTATTATTATGTTTTTTAATTGTTTTTTTTGTATTAAAATGCTTTAAATGCTTTATTAAAATGTTTTGCTGCTTAATATTTTTGTGGAAACTGAAAATATTTTTATTTTCTTTTAAGAATACAAATGTAAATGAACAGCATTTATTTAAATTAATCATTTATATATATATATATATATATATATATATATATATATATATTTTTTTTTACAATATACTGGTCTTTACTGGTCAATTTTGAAAAGTATTAATTTCACTTTTTGTTGTTGTAAAAATGTTACTTACTCTAGACTTTTGAATGGTACTGTATCACATTTCCACAAAAATATTAAGCAACAAAACAGCTTTTTAAACATTGATCACAATAATAAATGATCTTAGGGACCAAATCAGCATATTAGAATGATTTCTGATGTGAAATTTATTGTAAATTGAAACAATATTTCACAGTATTACTGCTTTTACGTTTTTTTTTATCAGATAAATGCAGCCTTAACTGTGCTGTTTAATATTTTTGTACTAGAAACACATTATATGATACATTTTTTTAGTATTTGTTGCATTGAAAGTTTAAAAGTTACAAGTTTTGTTATTTCTGGTCAGTATGAATACATACAAATACTACTATTATTATGTTTATTTTTGCTGTGGTCTTAAATTCAAAAAGTAATCATTTATTTTTCATATCCTATTTTAACTGTGGCATAATACCTATTACCTTGTGTGATATCATCCCCCCACAGCAATTTATATACATATTCATGTAGTCAGTCACGTTAAAACAGTTCATTACTTGTGAGGAATATTCATGCTTGATATCAATATTTATAGCATTCGAACTAGAGTAGGACAGTTTGCAGGTGCAGACAGAAGTACAGTAACGTAATGTCATGCGATTTCACACCAGTGACTCAATGAATTCAAGTATAATTTTCATAGTGCTTGCTAGCACATAAAAATCACTCTGCCTGTTTTCCCTCTTGTTCTCTCTCGTCTCAAGTGCACACATTGATAACCTATAACCAATGTCAAGCTTCATTAGGAAGCCATTTGTTTGCCCACGGGACTGACTTTCTGTCTCGTGGGGTGTTCGTCTCGTCAGCCATTAATTCCGACCTCTGCTGTCTCTCATAAAAACATTATTCTCTGGCATTAGCCCCCTGCTCTCATTACATCCGCACTGACCAGTAGATGAAGAGAAGCAGGTAGAGTGTGTGAGGAGAGATTACAGTAATCTAGCGTGTAGGACAGGCCAAGGAGACTCTATACTATTATATTATCATTTCAAAGGATTATTGCTTTGAAAAAAGGTCTACTGTCCAATTATGATTGCTTACCCTTTCAGTCAGCTGATATTAATGTCATAATTATGTATAATTAGAATGATTATGGAAGAATAATTATGCAATACATTTTTATACATAGCCCAGTGTTATGTGTGCTATACTAAAGTAATAAGCTATGGTAAGTGCTTAAAATATCTAAAATCATGGTAAAACTGTTTTGACTTTTAGAAAATACAGCAACTACATGATAAATAATAATAATAATAATAATAATAATACCAAAGTCTGAGACAACAAGTGCAAAGGCTTCTATCTTTTCTCATTAAGTGATCAGATTTTTTTTTCAGGATTATTATATAATAAAATCTATTTCTATTTTAAAGTACAGAAAGTTAAATATTTAAAGAAATTCTAATTATATATTATAAATTATATTTCTTGTTTAATAGTAGTTCAATTATATATACATACATATATATATATATATATATATATATATATATATATATATTATTATTATTACATATTATTATACATTATCATATTATATTATAAATATTTTATTCCAATATATAAAATATTATATTTTAAACACAGTTGTAAATAAAGCATATTACTAGAGTAGATTTTTAGAGTACAGTCTTTCTACATCAGTATTTCTCATTTAACTCAATATTAATGCCCATTTCTTTGTAATTATTTGTGAAATTTCCTAGCAATTTCTGAGTAAAATGTTTTCAAAGCTCGTTTTTTTTCTGGTGTATTTCTCATTTCACCAAATAAATCCTCACAATGATGAAAAATAAATCAATGTAAATCACCCAGTCCTACTATGGAATCCAATTACTGCACATCCGTTTTGTCTTTCCAGCCTTCATTCACACATTATAGTCCCGTCTGAACTTTTGTATAGGAGAAACACACATTTTTCGTCATTTAACAGTGAGGTACTCACTGTTAAACCAAGACACGCTGCCACAAATCACCTAGTTCTCCTGAGGATGACCAATTTTGCCTTTAACCTCTAGTCCTCATGGAGAGAAATAAAGAGGGAGGAAGAAATAAAGAAAGAAAGAGAGGGGGAGATATGCATGAGAGGCAGAGATAGAGAGAGAGAGAGCATGCATGTGTGATAGAGAATGAAAGAAGGAGAGATAGAGGGAGGCCATCTGGGAGGATGAGGCGTAGAGGAACATGTTGTTGAGAGGGGTTGATAGCCCGCTGTCTGTGCTCAGACTGTGCCTGCAAAAACACATCAATTATACAGTGGTGCTTTTAGACAGCTGGCCTGAGAGAGGAAGAAAAAAAAAACAGCAAGTATGAATATAACATAAAAGAGTGGTGTCTTTTAAAGACCCACTGATCTCTCCTCATTGAACACAACTGAGAGTTATTGCCACACTTTGTGGAATGATAGCTTCTGGCATAGCCCCGGCACAGTATTAAAGATCACATTCACCCACTGTCCACTGGATTAAAATAATAATAATAATAAAACCCTTCTTAGAGCCTCAGTAGATCACATTCACTGAAATAAAGAGAGGTAAAACGGCTCCAAAAGTCTGAGACCACTTTGTTTTCATTTGTAACTATTAAATATTTTTAAGTATAGAAATTATTTTGAATTGTAAATTACACAGTCAATTGTAATATATATTTATATTCAATGATAACATGTTTAAGGTAATAAAATAGAATAGTTTAAATATTTATTTTCGTAATATTTAATTCTATATAATAATAATAATAATAATAATAATAAAGTAAAAACAGTAATATTTTAAAATATTATAACAGTTTAACTTGTAATATTACATTTTTCAATTTTAAAGTATTTTGAAATGCAATTACTCCGGTCTTCAGTGTCACATGATCTTTATCAATATCATCATCAAAAGTTTGTTTGTTGGTTTGTTCTGTTACCTTTTGTTCAACATTCTAAAACTTTAACTTGTTTCATCCTTATTTATGTTTAAATGAAGTAATAAAAACCCTGTCACTGTGGTCTCAGAACCCCACTGTAGATCCAGCAGTGTTGGCATTCACTGTGGCAGGGTGATGGTAAAGGTTTTCCTTTGTTCCATTAGTGCGGGGTGGGCCGGTAGTAGCGTGTGGAGAGCTGGGAGTTTCATTGTGTTCAGTCAGCTCAGAGCTGACATTGCAGTTCAGCTGTCTTGAGGTTTTGTTGATTGTACTGGCATAATGGAAAGTCCAGCCACTTGTCGCTCACTTATGTAAGACTGGGCCATTTGAACTGACAGAAACCACTAATGTGTACTTAAAAGCATGCCGTGAGCCAAAAGTATTGAAATGCAAATCAATGATCTGTGCTGGCTTGTTCAGAGATAAATATGTTGTGACACTGCAAAAGTTTAAAGCAGAAAGTGCTTCGATATTACTCACGAATAGCTAGGAAACAAATTTCATCTGTGAACTTCACGAAACATGCATCTGTGCTCACCCACGCAGACTCTGATCCACCTGGGAAATAAAAGAATGAAATTGAATTAGACAAAATACTGAATGAACAACAAAGCACTCAGGAAGTGATTGGAAAGCAAAAGACAGGATTTGAATTATATTGAAAAAAAACTAAACAAAAAATTGATATATTATATTATATTATATTATATTATATTATATTATATTATATTATATTATATTATATTATATTATATTATATTATATTATATTATATTATATTATTAATTAATGATTTTTTAAAATATATTTATTTATTTTTTTCTTGCTGAGTAAAACCTTTCTCTAGGGGGACATTTTAGCCATCTGAGCAAAAACATTCTTTCAGTGTATGTGCACACTGCACACACGCACAAAAAAAGTGTGTAACTTTTATTTTTAATGTGCTACTTATATCTGATGTCACCCTTGATGTAACTAAATGATGCACATATTAGGTTACCTGAGAAAACATTTTTTACAGTGCTGTGTTTCTTACCCAGAAATGCTATTAAAAATATTTTTAAAAACCTCACGCAGAACCGTTCAATAACATAATATAATATAATATAATATAATATAATATAATATAATATAATATAATATAATATAATATAATATAATATAATATAATATAATATAATATAATATAATATGTATAAAAAATGAAGCAAAAAATGTAAACGTGAATTCTTTTACAGTTATCTAATCCCCATGTAGCAGAGGTTGCACACTACTACACCTGTGTGTGACTGTTAATGTCTCAGAGATTTGTTAGCATTCTGTGCTGATCATCCCATATTTCCATCACTTAATCAAGCCACTCTACTGTAATACGATTAAGTTTTATTTCACATGTCATTGCGTTTTCTTTCACGTTGAGCTATTTCGTTCGCAACCATAAAAGTATTCGATCTCTACAGCGACTGATTTGGTGCAAATCATTCTCTCCCTGCATTCCACTCGGAAGGGCTCATCCCTATGCCACAGACGTCTGTTGTTTGAAAGCTAACTATAAATTTTTATAATTACAAAGACGTTTATTTAATTGTTTTTCCAATTGAGGATATACCTGAAACTTATACTGATTTTTGTACAAAGCCAATTACAATAACTACGAACCCCATAATCCAGCCAGACGACAACCAGACTCATCTCAACAATCATCTCAACAAACTCTGTGTCTCTATTTATTTCATTTTCTCTGCTTGTCTCTCTCACTCACCTGTGGGGGATAGACAGGAAGAGTCTGTGAGCTTTGTGATTACTGAACCGGCCAGCCGTGATGTACAACTCCTATTGCTCTGCCAACACACATACTACCTGAGCGAACCAGGAAGATTCCTTTTGTCGAGATGAAAAGGAAAACTCTGAAACATTTGATTTGGTTGCTTTACATGCTTGTCAACTGCAAATTGGATGAAATTGGTGCATGCCGTCAGACTTCTGCTGATTCATGCTGCCCTATAAATGCAGCCTTTCACGCTCATTTTTACACAGTCCTGATTGTTAAATCATGATGAACACACATAAATCAAACGTTAAACCTGTGATAAGATAGAATGCATCTTGGCTGAACACCTTGGAAATGTCAAGCTGAAACAGTTCAACTCTCTCATCAGCTTTTGTCAGACAGAGGGAGATAGAAAGAGAGAGAGCGGAAATTACATAAAACCAGGCAGGTTACAATCAAGAGTGGGAATTGATTTTAGAAGCCCATTCAAGCAGAACACCACAGAGAGCTAGCGCATGATTGATTAGCTTGACATGCACAGAAGCACATGAACACACACACACACACAAATGTGTACAAACACAAACTAAGCCTAATAGCAATGAGAATTTTTAATGTGGATATTCACGTTGACTTGCATTTTTCCAGGAAATTCTTCATTTAACATTCACTGGTTCTTGTTGATTTAGATTCCGAGGTATAACATCTTGTCAACATTTTCTGCTCATACTCACTTTATATGGATAAAGTGCATATAGAATTTAAAAAGCCAAATATCTCGTCTATTAGGCAGTCACTGTATTTTTTCCACTGCTGCCTGATGCTGTTAGCTATAGAAAATGTAATCCCTGATTTTATCCTATTTCTTCATTCATTAGATAGTCATAGGAAACTGATGCATTAACCAGCCATGACTCTTATCAGAAAGAACTCCATTAATCAGAATCAGAATCAGAATCAGAATCAGAATCAGAATGAGCTTTATTGCCAGGTATGTTCACACATACGAGGAATTTGTTTTCGTGACAGCTCCGCAGTGCAACATAACAGCGACAGTACAAAAAACACAATAAGGAATAAAAAATACAAAAAAATACAAATAGGTGGGTAAGGATTGACAATATACAAATTGACAATGTATGGCAGGTATATTAAAATGAGCATTTATGTATGTACATGTATATTATGTGGAAAAATTTTAACTGTACGCTAAGTATGTGTGTTGGATAAATAAGTGTATGTGTATATAAATATAAATATAAGTAGTGTAGTGTGTTCCATGTATGTACATGTATATTATGTGCATTAAGATCGCTTATCTAGTCTAGAATCTTTATTAATGATAATTGATAATACAATAATAGGAAAAACATTATTAATCCATTAGTCACTGAGCCGCATAATTATAAATGAGACCGTCTTAGAGTTTTAGCTGTTTCTTCAATAGCAATGAGATTAAATTGTGTGCAAATGGATGTTTACTTCTGCTTCTCCTGAGAAAAAGGCAGCAGTAAGTTCATGTGCCTCCTTTAGTGTTTCATAAAATATCTCAACAATTTCTCAAACTGTGCTCAATCTCGCAAGTTGATTGTTACCCATTAACTCTGTATAACTGTACTCTTCCTGTACCGTGTAAGATTGTTAAAGATTGTTTAATAAAGTGTTGTTATTGTTAACAAAAAATTAATTTATACTAAATAATTTTTAGAAACAAAATTAAAATAAATCTGAAATAAAACAAATATTAGATGAATAAATTAAAAGCAGAAATAAAACAAATAACAGAACTTAAAGTACTAAAATGACTAAGCTAAAAACTGAAATAAAACTAAATTAAAGCTATATTGAAATATTTGCAAAACAGTATCTTAAAATTGACAAGTGCACATAACAAAATTACTCAAATTTTATAAACAGACATATAAAAATAAAAGCCAATAAAAAAAATTGTGATCTTTAATGTATATAAATAATACTAAAAGTCTTTTTTTCTGTTAATAAACGTTATCATTTATTTGGGGCCTCCTAAATTTTTTGAAGAAAGATCTATGACAAAGCTGGCTCTTAATGAAAAATAAAACACTGTGATTGGTCATGTTATTTGCTTCAGTTTAAATGCAGGTTTTAGACGTGTGACAAATGTTGCTTCAGCTTCTGTAACGGTTGCGTTAGAGAATGTGATGTGAGAGAACACAGAAAGACAGATTATTGAAATTGAAAAATCACCTGGCCATTCAGAGCAAAGGCAGCACTTTGGCAGACAAAGAAAGAAGGGATCACAGCACAAAAGTGAGAAGTATTTGCTGGGCTGAAACCTCAAACAACTGTTTAACAATTCACATTGTTATTTTTCATGAAGGTGAAGGTTATTATTCATGCCATTTAGTGTCTTTTGATAATTTTTTAAGATCTGATATGACAAGATCTCTCTAGTCTTTATTGATCAGTAGCTCTTGAGCTGTAATGTTCAAGCCTTATAGGTTTGGAGAGTCATACCTGATGATTGGTTGCCGCCTGCAACTGATTAGACGAGCACAACAGGCCGGACGTCGTGATTGGCTGAGTTCTCAAAACAAGTCACCAGGCTATTTTCTGCCAGAGCTCAGTGCGGTTTCTCCAGCGAAACATCTAAACAAATAGAGATAAACAGAGGGATAGAAAGAGCGAGGGAGAGGTGAGGGGTTAACAGTCATTTTCAGTCCACAGCAGTTTATAGAGTGAGATATTACATAACCAGTACCTAAGGAGATTCATCAGCGGTGCTTGTGGGAAAGAGTACCTCCTGCATTGTAAGACTTGCTGACTGAAGCCAAACAGCTTAATATCAACAAACTACTGAATAATAGAGAGATCTGGTCCTAGGCCCTCTTTCCTGCATGTAAATCCTTTTATGTGACCGAACTGGCGAATATATGTCAGATAAGGATGTAGACGTGATTATTCATTTTAAATAGGTTTTTACATAATTTAGTTTTTTTTTTTTTTTGACGAAAATGTCCATTGCTGTATTTTTGGATTGCTGTGTGATGCTGTTAGTTACAGATAATTGAACTAAAAAAATTTAATTCATTAGATTAGTCATTAAAAAAGGTCCATAATTCAACCATGACAACCATAATGATCAGCATTTTTAAGGACATTGTTCGTAAGGACAAAACCGCAGTTAAGTGATAGGGAAAACAATATTACTTTGTGTATACAATATTACAATATTTCTCTGCAACTACACTAGCATTTATATATTATCAGATTAAAATGTAATATTTAATCATTTTCATTTATTTTATTCCTTTGAATTAAGTCCACTTAACACTGACCAAAATAACATTTTAGATTACTGTACATACATCTACATATTTTTCAACAGCATGTATGGTTAAAACTGTTTTATAAAAGTCATAATACATCTTTTTCCATCATGTCTGTTGATGAGGAAAACAATTATATATATATATATATATATATATATATATATATATATATATATATATATATATATATATATCATCTATTCTCCATTAGAGACCGACAGAAACATGAGAATAATCACTCCAAGATCTATTTTCAGAGGGAAAATGCAGGAGAGAGTAAGAGGGATGGCAGAATGCTTGCAAAGAGATTGAAGCGATGCATAGCCAGAGCGAAAATGCATTTATAAAATTTTCATTAAATCCAAAAATGCCTTCATTTGACCCATAGTGCACTAGAGTTGCTATAATAGAGCTTTCAACTTGCCTCATCACCCTTCTCTCTCTCTCTCTCTGTTACCGTTTCAATTTGAGGTCATGAAGGGGTCAAGGGACAAGTGATAAACCGAAAATAACCTACAGTAATAGCAACGTATGAAACTATGAATAAATTGACGTTTTTAGATATATTTCTAATATATACAATATATAAATTTTAAGATAAGTAATTTTTTTATATATACACCAAGACTTAAAAATTTGGGATCAGTAAGATTTTTTTTTAATAAGTCCATATTAATACTGTATTATGAAATATTATTACAAGTTTTCATTTCTCTTTGGAGTGAATATAATCATGAATAGATAAGATCCCTAAAGTTGCAAAAACTAAAGTCTTAAACCCAAAGAGATATTATTTATAACCCTTGTTTAAACACACCCCCACATGTCTACATCAGTTTGTGGGAAGATTTGCATAACACCACCCAAATTTTCACGCAAAGAATGCGTGCTGACTCACAGTCTGTAGGTACGTTTACATATTTAAGGAATTTGCCACTGATGATTCAAACATGAGTTTTGGGCAGTGTAGACTAGCGCTTGTTGTTTGTTGTTTCTCCAAACACAAATTCAGAAATGGTTTAATGTTTAAAAAGACAGTATAAGTTATTATAATCCGTAATTATGTCCCCACTGGATGCAGCAATGGCTCGTTTGTAATGGGTTTTATTGTTTTGTCTTGTCGTGCCGGCGTTCTGACCGGGACATGACATCACAGTATGGTGTGGGACGTAACATTTCCGTCACATGCTTGAGGTATTCGTTATTCAAGCTTTTTTTTTTTAAAACGATGTGTTTCAGAAAGGCGGGGCATATAGGAGAACCAAATAAACACATTTCATTACAACAAATACACAAAATAATGTTATTTTTAGTAACATCATATGAGCCCTTTAATATATTTAAAAATGTCGTTTATTCCTGCATTATTACTCCAGTCACTTCAGCATCACATGATACTTCAGAAATCTGATTTGGTGCAAAGTTATTATTATTATCACAATATTTTTGTGGAAACAGTAACAAAGAACAGCATTTATTTAAAATGCAATATTTTAATGCATCCTTGCTAAATATCAATCAAATCAAATCAAATCACACTAAATTCTAACTTTTGAACGATACAGACAGTATACATTGTAAAAATATTTACAAATCTTATTCTGTCTTAATTTCAACATTGAAATTCAACTGCTGTGTGTTTTAGAAACTTAAAGTTTAGCAGGTTTAACCTGATTTATTTAATCTTGAAGTCTGTTCAGATGTTTGGCAAGCTGTCGAAGTGTTCAAAACCCGTCTAGAACCATTGAAACAGCAAGTTAGCCAGCAAAGGCCAGCAAACCACCTTAGGCTGGTTTAGGGTGCTTTTTTCAGCACGTATCACTGGCACAATAGCTGTAAATCAGCCTCATGGTAAAACACTGTCGTCAATACAGATAATGAGCATGATAGTGTTGTCGTTGTGTAGTCATGCCTCCCCCGATTAAATACTTGTCTTGAGGTGCTCTCATTGGCATGTTATTGTCAAGTACTCGGTTTAGAACAAGCTCCCTAATTAAACCATAATTAGTTAGATCGATCAAGCATTAAGTCTTTGCGGCTCAGCTGACCCTGTTGGAAACAGAAAAAGTAAAACTGCTTGATTTGATGCAGAGGACAGTGTAAACCACCTGGGAACACATAAAAGACAAGAATAAGATGACATTATATCCTGTGGTCAGCGGGAAGTCTTCAGCAAAGGCTTTAATCCTTCGGGTGTGATTTTCAAATGTGGCATTGGAAGAAAATAGGAGGATATTCTGGCATGACATCGACCAGAGCCAAGCAAATCTTAACAATCTATAACATCTGGCCATCAATAGCAGATACACAAAGACACAGCTTTCTTAGGCATCGCTGGAGGCCTTTCTTCTGTTTGGCTTTTGGTTTATTTGTTGCTTTGTTCTCTCGTTGATCATTTCATTAACTGCCTGATGCAAATACCAACAAAACCCCCTGCAGGGACTCAAATCCTGAGGCTGATTACAGCTTGTCAACCACTGCTGAGAAAACACAGACACACACACACACACAAACAAGACTTTTACATTTTTGAAGAAAATCTAAATGGTATGTGTGTGCAAAACTCACCAGCATGATGGCAGTGTGTCAAGATTGTTGCCTCTACCAAGATTCCTCCTTTCCTAACCAGGAGCAATGTGAAGAAAGTTCTCTAGGGCTGCACAATTACTTGAAACCAAACAACCTGAATTGTAAATAATGCAATTTAGTTCAATATATGCACAGCCTGTTTGAATCATGGCACTGTGTTCTTTTACATGCAAGCAGCTCATGATCAAGATGCTTTCAGTGTCTCACATTCAGAGATATATAGTAACAAAGTGCAAACACTTTGTTACCGTACTTAAGTACAGTTTTTGGGTATCTGTACTTTACTCGTATACATATTTTTACTTTACTACATGTTAGAGTACTTTTACTCCAATACATTTACATCCAATACAGTACATTTCATGAGATGGATCAGTCAATAAGCCATATAGATCTCTAGACTTGCAAGCAAACTGCTCTACATTCATTTTCCCAAATGTAATTTTTTGTTGAAATAGTATGAAGTTTGTAAACGAGATCCTGAAGACGGACACAAAGAAGGGAAAATGCTGTAGCAGGCCGAGCAAGCTCACTGTTTGCGATGGGCAAAATATCGGAAGAAAATCGAAATATTCAATTGGGGATGTTTATGTGAATGTATCTTCGAGGGGAACTTGACTGTCTTCAGAATGTTCAGATGGCATTTTCTTTTAATTTTGCACAAAGCAGTGGATGACTTAAGGTTTCTGTGAGCTATGCAATACAATCTGTATGCCTCATCGTGTGAGTGGTGACAGTTAAGCTTAAAAAGCACTGAAAGTGAAGTAGAAGAGCGGTAGTGATGACATCTGTGATTCCCTAATTGGGAAAGAGGGGTGTGGTTTGTACTACCGCAGGACTCAGTCGACACACTTGAAAAACATGGCTCCACAAAAACAAGTAAATAAATATGGCTGTTTTTAAAGATACTCAATGTGTAGGCAAGGGAAAGAACAGGCAGCAAGGGAGTTTAAGGTTGACAAATATGTCTGAAAAGATATTTACCAAGAGGTGGGAGTGAGACAGTTGGTGCTAATCCAGCAATATGCCATGATGCAAGCATAGTTTGTACAAAAAAACTGTCAGCACTGGTTGAAACAGAGAAAAATTATAAACAGAGCAAATACTATCTGCCCCAGTGCTCCCGACAGACATGGGCTCAGACACACCGTACCACACACACCATTCCCATCTTCGTTAAGATTACACTTTATTTCTCTGCCATCGATCAACATGAAGTCACATGCTTATCTTGTGTGCAACTCTATCAGTGCTGTCATCTTTAAGGGTTATTTTAAGACCTCTATAGATCTCAATCATGCCCGGCACTCACGGTACGGCTGGACCTGCTGATAAGTACGACAGAATGCGACAGACTGTTTGGCTCTATTTATGTTAGATGGGATGAAGAATATATCGATATCTACATGAATCATGGTGCCCTGTCACATTTCAGCTCATCTGTCGATCAATCAGCTGTTTAGCGCCACCGCAATTAGCAGCCGACATGACCTTTCACATGCTAATAAACTGTGATGATGACAGTGTTTGACTAATAGGACACTGACAGGTCGCCATGAGAATGCATGAATGAGCAGGAAGGAGGAAGCAGAGACTAGTGTACACTTCGCCAGAGGGGACAGCGCATGAGTGAAGAAGGAGAAGGAATGTATGTAATGAGATTCATCGGTATAAATCTATATAGGGCACATTGCTAACAAGAGTCAAAACACCGGAGTCATTTAAAAAGTCAATGACGTCAATTGATCTTAAATAACTGAAAAGAGGATGAATTACTAGGGACGGGAGATGCTACTTATTTTCTTTTCAATCCAATACCAAGTACCAGAGAGGATACTATTGCAGATATTGAAATCATTATTGATATCTAAATGGAAAGTTTATTCTGGGACTTAAATGATTAATTATACCCATGGGGAATCATTTTAAATAGATGCGGTAGAGGATGACAATGAGAAATAATAGCACTTGCCACAGATGTAGTGAGGGCCTTTTGAAGCAAAGTTTTGCTTTTTGAATATAAGTGGTCTTGACTACAGTGAACAGCAGCATTTGTGATATCACCAGGCGATTAATAAATAAGTAAATAATATTTGAATAAAGTAAATGTCAAAAAAATCACTTTGTTCCACTGAAATGCTGCATAACTCAGCACCCACACCATTTTAAGTTTCTCCAGGTTCGTGTGTATGTCTTCGGGTGTTATATCATCAACGTGATTCTCTGGAAGTATCTGCGGAACAGAAAACAATCCTCCCAGTGGGGGAAAACAATCCCATCAGACCGAATTAACTTATTTTACATGCAAAGTTGTGCAGGTGCAAAATAAATAAATAACCACACAACAGCTTGCCATGAGTATTTTCTTTCTAAAAATACTGAAATCTTTTGGAAATGTCTGTTCATTGTCCCTGAAGGCAAAAAAAAACCTCTATGTGGTTCTTAACTATATGGAATATAGTAAATAAAATAAAATGATATAAAAGTTGAACACCATCAGAAATAATGCATGAAAATTATAATTTGGGGTGCACTGTGGCAGTAACTGGACATAAGTTCACATGGTTCGGAATCATGGCTAAAACGAATTAAACTTTAATTAAATAAGACCTTCATTTCTCTATACTTTTTTCTGTATGTAATAATGATGTTTTTTGAACATCAGAAACAAAAGTGCAAAAATTACCATTAGGGGTGCAGTGGTGTAATAACTGGCTGCAAGTAGAAAATGAAATGAAATTATAAAATAAATACACATTATTTACATGATTTCTCTAACCTTATTCTGTATGTAGTAATAAATTGACAAAATTTACCATTACCAATTACTGTACATAACACATGGAATCCTCTCACATTTTTAATAAATAATAATACATCCTTTAGAAAAAAAAAACATACAAAAATTAACAGCACGGCTGTATAACTTTATTGGTACATATTTGTACATTATCAACCCTCAAAGAGTGCATATTAGCATCTTAAGATAAGAACATGCATGCATCCCTAAACAGAAATGCCTAAAGTTAAAGGTACAGTACACAAGTGTATCAATTCACTGAACTCTCACATGCAGTAAATAGGAGAACTGCAAGACTCACAAACACTTTGCCAATATACAGTACCTTACCCACAACCACCAGCGCTGAGCACAGCATAGCGCAAAATCTCATAAAGTTGGGTTTTATTGAAAGTCTTGATCTATAACACACAAAATCAGATACACACTAGGGAAGCAAGAGGCAGTAATCTCTTGGCCTGGCATATGGACTCTGGAAACAATCGTATCAGGATGCTGCCTATCCCTGTTCCCTGTGCACTGTGTGCTTGAATATTAAAAGTGGGTTGTGGGGCCGTGACAATGTGGATAATGGTAGCAGACATACCTCCCACAGCGCTTCCAGAACAAGCCTTCAGAGGAATATTCAGTATATGGAACTCGGAAATGTTAAAACAGAGCAAAGGATAAGAGAGAAGGAGACAAAGAACAAGACAGCAGGAGAGACGGACAGAGATGGAGAGGCAGATAGGTCATACATTTGAGACTTTGCCTAATTATAATAATAATAATAATAATGATATTAAATAGATTTTATGTTTGTATGATCGCCTTTGCTTTCTGTTTCTTCATATGCAAGTTCATTATTACAGTTACTAGTATATTAATCATATTTCTCAAATTATTTTTAATGCCATTTTCATAACTTATTCCATTTAGCTAAATTTTCCTGATTTCAAATCATTTCAAATTTTACTTTGCATTAAATTAAGATAAAATTATTTTAAATAAATCTTATCAAATCGTATTAATTTAAAACCATAATGTTATCGCAATAATTTATTGTATTTCGTTAAATTACCTAATTTCGAATAATTTCAAATTTTACTTTGCATAAATTAAGATAAAATAGATTGATATATCGTATTCCATAACGTATTCCATTAAGTTACATTTCCTAATTTCAAATAATTTTGATTTTACCTTTGAATTACATTAACATAAAGTCATTAAGTTAATACATTTACATTTATTCATTTAGCAGATGCTTTTATCCAAAGCGACTTACAAATGGGGACAGTGGAAGCAATCAAAAACAAAACAAAAAGAGCAATGATATACAGTATAAGTGCTATAACAAGTATCAGTTAGGTTAACACAGTACACATAGCATGGGCTTTTAAATAATATAATAAATAAAAAGAAAACACATAGAATAAAAAAAAGAATAGAGCAAGCTAGTGTTAGAGGTCTTTACACACACACACACACACACACACACACACACACACACACACACACACACACACACACACACACACACACACACACACAATTGCATAATAAATGAAAAGAAAATAGAATACAAAAAGATTAAAAAGGTAGAAAGATTTTTTTTAATAATAGAATTAGAATAGTGAGTTTTAAAGTTAGAGGGTCAAATAAAGATGGAATAGACGGGTTTTAAGCCGATTCTTGAAGATGGCACTCGGATTGAGTTGGGGTGGTCATTCCACCAGGGGAACATTTAATTTAAATCAAGCGACGTTCACTTGCAGAACGCAAGCTTCTAGAGGGCACATAAGTCTGAAGTAACAAATTTAGGTAAATTGGTGCAGAGCCAGTGGTAGTTTTGTAGGCAAACTTCAATGCCTTGAATTTTACGCAAGCAGCTATTGGAAGCCAGTGCAAATTGATAAACAGAGGTGTGACGTGTATTCTTTTTGGCTCATTAAAAATGTATCTTGCTGCCGCGTTCTGGATTAATTGTTAAGGTTTGATAGAACTGGCTGGAAGACCTGTTTTTGCAATGAAAGGAAGAAGGAAAACTTGTCTGTAGTTCTCTAAAAGAGATGGGTTGATAATATAATATAATATAATATAATATAATATAATATAATATAATATAATATAATATAATATAATATAATATAATATAATATAATATAATATAATATAAAACATATAATATAAAACATATAATATAATATAATATATTATAATATAATATAATATAATATAATATAATATAATATAATATAATATAATATAATATAATATAATATAATATAATATTATTTAATAAAACATTTAAATTACTCAATTTGCAATTATTTTGTTTTAAATGAAAATAAAATCATAGTTATCTCTCTCTGTAATGTATTAATGTAAATTTCCCAATTAAAAAAAACAAAACAAAAAAACATTAAATTAAAATATTCTTTTTGCAATTAAAACCATTTAAATTAAAATACTCTTTTCAACTTTTATTTTACTTTAAGTAAAATAACAACAAGACAGAACTTAATTCTGTATGTTTGTTTTTGTGAGTTCATCACCTTTGTTCCATTTCTTTGTACACTAATGTGCATGGACTCATGGCTTGCATCTGAACAGTGTGGGGACCTCAACACTGTTCGTAATGACAGAGCCTCAGGGGAAGTGACACATCATGCATGTGGACAGGCAGTGACGTGGCAATAAATCTTCACTTCTAGCCTCTTTCCGTCTGAGCCAAAAGTGCGACAAAAGACCTGAGCACAGCATCAACAAACAGATGTGTCACATCGATGTGAAAGGCCTGTTTGTGATCGCTAGTGTTGGTTTCAGGCTTGCTGTTCTTAAGGCTTGTTCACACCTAGTCTGATACAACTAAAAGACATGAACGAACGAATATTCACACCACCGGCGCCAGGGGGGGTCCTGGGGGGTCTCAAGACCCTGCCAAAAAACGCCTTGACCCCCATTTGACCCCCCTCCCTCTTCCTGATTAAATATATATATATATATATATATCCGGGATAAAAATATAAAAAATTATCTTCAAACTACGCAGAACAATAATAAATAATAATTATTTCGACATTTATTCGTACACTGAACGAGAACCGTTTCTGCCGGACGCGTCCGATTCGATGATACTGCGCATGTGTGATTCAGTGTGAAGCAGACTGACACACAGAGCGTCTGAACCGAACTGATTCTTTTGGTGATTGATTCGGAATGAAGGGCAGTCATCGCCAATGACATTACATCGAGCGCAAAAGAACCGGTGAACCGTTTTTTTTTTTTCAACTGGTTTTATTTGATCGAACTGTCCGAAAGAACCGGTTCACTTGAGCACCTGCTCCTTTGCCCCTTAAGTGCCCTTTTGTCAAAGCAAAATTTCCTCGAATTTTTTTAAAAATAACATTCCCTTTTGTGAATGCCTGCCCACGCCAAATCATAATATTAGTACAATTTATTAATAATAATTTAGCCGTAAATAAAATGACAAACATGATGACCTTTCACCTGACGACGACGACCTCATCCGACAGGGACGATTCCTCACGCCACACGCGCATTTTTTAATTGCTAGAGGATATTTTCAACACCGCGGCAGCTGGTAAGTGGTGTTTCATTCTCAGCGAAGTGATTTTGATGTTTATTTACTTATTATTTTACAAGAACGATGTGATGTGAGAACATGCAGATATGTTGTTTATATTGCTGTGTGTAGCCTGTAGTGCAGAAGTAACACTAGCGTGCTGTTTGAGGGAGAAAAGTTTCACAGGCATCGAAGGGTCTGTTCTTTTTTATGTTATTTGACTAAACTATTATTATATTACAGTACTTATTTATTTTTTAACACATAGAGTGCCTTAAAAATAATTATCACAACACTGGTAAGGCTTATTCAGATTTTCACATTCTCTGAATTATCATTATAAAAATAAAAACAATTCAGAAATTAATTAAAATATAATTATATTTTAAATGTGACGCAAATATTTTTCTACAATAGCAACAGTGTTTACAACAGCAAGACCACTTTAGCCTGTAAACTCAATAATATATTTCTGGAAATAAATGTAAAAATATCAATGTCAATAAAAAATGCATAATATACCTGACATCAAAGTGCAGTGTGAAGGATACGAATAACAAATGTAGCCTGTTATTTATTTACATTGCAAAGGTATTCAATTTTAGACAACTACAACAGTAATAATAATATTAATCACTATATTCCAGTGTATCAGTTTTGTTATGTTTTGTATCAATATTTAAGGTGGACTTACTGATTAGGTGCAAGAGTAGTAGTGATGGTTAAAATAATAGATTAATGCTGAAATAGTAAATTGAGCCTTGTTCCTAGATGGACAGAGAGTGGAAAGTAACTGATCAAATGAGGAGATGGAGATAGAGATAGAGATAGATGGAAAAAGAGGGACATATAGAGTCACAAGTGACAGAAAGAGGCTGGTGAGAAAGAGGCAAAAGTGTTTTCTATAGTTTTTACTATAATCGCTGTTGTTAATTTTTCTGTAGAACAGAGAAGAAAAAGCCATCAGGTTGGGACAATTTAAGACATTTCAGTTTCTAATCCCAGAAGTATTATTATTTTAAACTTAAAATTGTCTTCTCTATTGTTTCTTTTTCAAAACTGCATCAAAGCATTTGCTGCTGTATCAATACATAATCATGCATATCTATACGCGAATCAGCAAGGAATGCATCACAATATATTGCTGTATTGATATTTTGAATAGGGCCATTTAAAGCCTTGTTCCATGTGGCCCTTTTATACTTTGAGCACCTGCCCCTCCAAAGGTCTCTGCATTGCCCTGCTCAGCCGGAGTGTCAGCCATGTTAAAAAAGTTAACCGCTTAAGTCATTTGTGGATTAATGCGCATTGGTGACGCGAACCATTTAAAGCGCCAACCCTTTAAAGTTTGAGCATATGGTTTGCAAACTGCAATTGATTAATTAATTAAAAACAAAGTAGTTAATATGCTTTGTTGTTTTGGTTGTTTAGTAGCAGTAATATGCAGTTATTAGCCGTGTCCACTGTATTTTTTGTTGGTTTTCATGAGACCCCCCTTGAAATGACCAGGACCCCCCATTGCCCCCCAATCAAAATTGTCTGGAGCCGCCACTGATTCACACACACAATATTTCACACCAAAAAACCCTTTGACATCTGAACACCAGGAAAGTGATCACAAGTGATTTTTTGTTTTATCTAGATATCAAAAAGTATGAATTAAGAAGAGAAATTAGAATAAAAATCTGATATTTAAATGACTGAAAAACATAACTGAGAACCCCACTGAGTCTTCTGAGACAGAAAGAGCAATTAGGCAATTAAAAAATTTGGCCTTTAGCCTCTTCAGACATTCTTTTAAAAGCTTGTTAATGTTCTTTGTGCCCAATTTTTAGAGCTAATATGGCTATTTTCTCATCTTTCTTTGAGACCACTGTGTGAAAACTAAGGTTATTCTCACTAAAAGATGAGAATTCTTGCAATTTCATCTATTTAAACTTTCAAACACAATATCCACTCTCCGTGAGCAATTCATCATGTAAAGTCAACTGGTCCTGATAATAATAAAAGCAAACAAAAATAAATCTATGATGATGATTAGCCTATTATATTATAGCGTTTAACCGAAGACGCTATAGAAAGCTGTTTATGTCGTTATGTGGTTAACATTTATGCATATTACACATTTTATCATTGGTTATGGCAAATAAAGTTTAGATACTTGGAGTTACTGTCATAGATGATAAATTGCACTGTTTTATGTAAACAATGTAAAATACTATATGTAACAGAAGAAGCAATAGTGACAAATGATAAAAACACTGTTAATCATAACTGTCGGATCCAAGATGCAAATTAAACATGCATCGCAACACATATTATGCACACACAATCAGTTTTCTCAACTCAGTTGATCAATTGGGATCCCTAGGGTTCTCCATATGTTTAGCAATTATACCTGTAGGACATCAAACACACACTTACATACACTCGATGATATTTAAAAATATCTTGCCTGTGTCATCTATCTTCATTAGCTGGTGAGGTCGAGACGACACAGAAACTCTCAACAGTTAATAATATAAAAAGAACATCGCAGACCTAAGGGAGAGCCAACACAAAGTGGAGAGAGCTATTAATATCCAAACACACACACACACACACACACACACACACACACACACACACACATTTAGTACTGTATGTACACCCAAGCTGGTACTCCTGCACATTTACACACACTAACCAATCATAAACCCTTAAGAAGACGCAACAACCTTCAGCATTATAAGGCGGTGTGACCTTCATCCATGCTCACAAACTCTATCATTAAGCAGCAATCTTACAACTGTACGTTTTTACAAATATTAAGCCATTTGAGCAAGACATTAGATTGCACTTATAGCACAGTTAAGAGCCAGTTACAGGACTATGTTTAATTAAATTTCATGAATTTTGACTAGCATGCATATTGCTAAGAGCAAAGCATTAGACATATTCTGTTCCCTAACAGAGCTTTAATTGCTTTATATGGATCTCTTGACATTGGGTCTATTGTATATATATATATCAAGCATACATCTTACAATACCAGATTTTTTGTAAATGTACATCACAATTTTTTTTACAATTACAATAGAGGGGTATGAAAAGGGTAATTATTCAGTATCATGGTAAATATCAAAAAGTGGTTGGAATTTTGATTTATCCCATTGCATCTTTTGAATCCATTGATTGAAAAGTTTATTTTTGTGTGTTATGAGTCATTTAATTATTCCCAGAGTTGATTCTTTCTTTACTCAGGCCCCCGTCCACAAGGAGACGTGTTTTGCTACATATGCATACATTTTGTTCTGTATAGGCGCTTCGACCACACAGACTGTTTGGGGAGAGTAAAACTGATATTTTTTTAATCTAGGTCCCAGAGTGGATAAAATTGAAAATGCCGCCCTTGAGTTTTCATCTGGACAGCGAATCCTTATAGTTTCTGAAACGATGACGTCATCAGCCCACATCTCACCCCTAGTCAAACACCGCTACGTCAAGTAACAGAAACTTAAACATGAACAAACACTGAACTATTGTCTTTTTATTAACTTTAACACAGATTAATAAATGTATTGTTCCATGTTCGTTTGTATACAATGCGCAAGGTTTATCCGCATAGTCCAAGTCTTCTTCTTCATTTTTAGTGTATCTCTGTGGTAGAATTACAGTGCCACATATTGTTTTGTACATCATATACATCGTTTTGTGGTTTCATGTGGACGCAGATATTTCTTTAGATGAGGGGAAAAAAGATTGGATAGGGAAAGCTCTGGCTTGGTGGGGACGTAGCCTTACTGGCTTTCTTTTATTGTGATCAAGATTGACTTGCCAAACTGAATGATCGACAAATACCCTTTCATTCAGTCAGTCAGCAGATCCACATTAACAAACATGATGGATCAATACGTTCAGTCCATTGAAAGGCAAGAAACTGACATGCTGCAAAAGAGATACTGCAGTAAACCTACAATGGATGAAACTTCAGGAGAATGGTTTGTTCACCTAAACTGATGTATTCCCAAAAAATAACAATTTCAAAGTGATACTGTAAATATGCAGAGCCTAATGTTAAAGAGTGTTTGTAAAATATCCTTCAGGCTTACAAATCATACATGGAAATGCAGTTTTCATGCTATTTAATCTACATGTACCTCTCAGCATGGGAGGCTTCTGCAAGAGTGCACGTTACGGTTGGTGTCTTCAGGGTTGTGGATGTTTTAACCCATAATAATAAACAATTTATTTTATTCTACTGTTTCTATTTTAAACCACAGTGCTGCCGAGTAATTAAAAAGGAGAAATCTGGAAAACCAGTGTCCCGCAGAGAACATGCATCAAAGGGGGCCTGTTTTTTTTTTCTTTTTCATCCTGTTGTCCATCACCAATTTCAGTGGGGAGTGAGTTTGCTCTTTCCACCAGTGTGGGCCCAGTGTGGAAAGTGGCTGTGTTTCTCCGCTGCTTCATTACTGTATGTATGGGCATGGCAGATCCACAGATCTGTGGCAGGACGTTCTGAGATGCTATCTTACCTCCATCTCTCCAGATACAGTTTAGGCATGATTATATCACAAGCCAGAACACATTTCAGAACAAAAGCCTTATCCAGCAGTGCTTCTGATGTCAGCACACATACAGCAGTGGCACCCATCCTGCTTCAGTAGCGAGAAAAACAAGATGATTATTTGAAAGTTACATGCAAATGTTTTTTTTTTTTAATTAGCCAAAGCTCTGCTTTCCTTTCAGATTTATCACAGCACAAATTCTAAATGCAAGGATATAATTAAAATGAGTTTGCACAGTCAATGTACTTGATGTGAAAATTAAGCTGAAGTGCAAAACGTAAAAATACACACTTCAATCTAACTTTAGCATAATATATATATATATATATATATATATATATATATATATATATATAATTTCATCTGCTTAGAACATGAATGTAAAATTTAGCAGCCCTGAGATGATTCATGCAATTTTCTTGCAGCTCCAGCAAACATGAATGTACTCTTTTCACTATTTTTTTAGTAAAACTGCAATTTCTTCTCTGTGGCGAGTGGGGTGGGGCCGAGGGACGTGGGAACAAGGAGTGAGGCCGGCAATGATTGGGAAATCAGAGACACCTGCGACCCACCGCCGGTCTCGAGTCCCACGTAGGAGATGGAAGGATATAAAACTGGAGCGATGACACTGAAGGGAGAGAGGACCAGGCCTGGGCAGTAGTTTAGGTTTTGGTTTTATTTTGTGCGCATCAGTCGTCCGTGAGGGGCTGATGAGCTGTTTTCCCAATCATTGCCGGCCTCACTCCTTGTTCCCACGTCCCTCAGCCCCGCCCCACTCGCCACATTCTCTCTTTTTTTTTATCCATTCTTAAGCCGGTAAGCTAGCAGCAAAAATACCACCTTGAAATGCCCATTACGGCTGCTGTCAGTGTGTGCTCAACAGCAGCTGCCAACCCGGGTGTAAATGTCACCTGCCCCTCTGTCCTCAAGAGGTTCAGTGTGAGAGGAAAAGAATCAGGTACTGTAACAGTGACAGAAAGAGAGAGAGCCAAGGGTAAATCATACTCTACTACAATTATTAATCACTGCAATGTCATGATGAAAAATGATGCTAATATCCAAGTAAACTGCTAATAGTTCAGTGGTCAGTAAAATACGGCCTAAAATACCACCACAGTAAAACAAATACCATGTAAACAAAAGTTTTTTTTCTATTTACCTAGTTGCCTTGTTTTATAAATATATCAAATAAATCAAAATATCAATAACAATAACAATATATATATATATATATATATAAAAGAGTTTTAAAATCTAAAACGTTTTTGTTTTCTTGGTCATGAAAAAAAAAATTCTACAAATAGCAAAAAAAAAAATCTTAAACCAATAAAATAAATAAGTATTTTTTTAACTATTCAATAATGAAAAAAAGGGTAACACTTTACATTAAGGTTCCATTTGTTAGTTAAGTTTAATTAGTTAATGTATTTACTAACATGAACAAACAATGAACAATACATTTATTACAGTATATATATTAATCTTTCTTAATGTAAGTTCATGAAAATACAGTTGTTCACTGTTAGTTTATATTAGTTCACAGTGCATTAACTAATGTTAACATGCTAAACTTTTGATTTTAATAATGCATAAGTAAATGTTGGAATTAACATTAACTAAGATTAATAAATGTCACTGATGTATTGTCAATTCTTTGTTCATGTTAAATAAAGAAGTTAACCAATGTTAACAAAAAAAAAGTTTATTTTGCTATGAAAGTGCATGATATTCTAGGCTGCCCATGAAAGCCTTTTTCAGTTTACATATAATATGGCTAATATAGTTAATATATCAACTAAATTATAAATATCTTCTAGACTATATGATGATATGATGACTAAAAACTGCCCACCCAGGATGTCTGCCAGCCCAGTTTTCTATAGCCATCAAGAACCGGGCCCGGTGTTTAGATGTTATTGTAAAACAAGAAAAAAAAACACACACACAAAAAAAAACCATCATACTTTTTTGTAGAGATGTACAATACACAGACTTTTTGACTCTCACAGAGGATATTATAAATCTTTCTCCTCTTCTAAACCTCTGAGCTTTATTATCTTATATCTGAAGGTCCCCTTGAAGCACTGATGGATGACCACATGCTCCGTATCAAGACACTTTAGAAAGGAAAGCTGGCAGACTTTTAGAGGGGATGGAAAACCAAAATGTACCCTCCAAAAATAAAAATAAAAACCTAAACAAAACTACACTAGCTGTTATGTTGTGCTACATTCATGAATGATAGCTTAAATTGTGTGGCTTGTTGAAGAGATGTGCTGTTATTTTTCTAACTGACAGGACCTACAATTTTCACCTGGTGGGAAAAAAATAACACTTTAAGGAAAAATCTGAGCCAGATCTAGGAACCAGGTCATAGAAACTTGAATCATCTAGCATGATCAGAATCACTTAAACTAGCAACCATCTTTTAACATAGTGGTGAAAACATCTTAGCAACCAATCAACATCATAAATAAAAATCCAGAATGCTTTCACAAACATATTTTAGAACCAGAACCTAACAACCATCCAGAACGCTTTAGCAACCACCTAACAACATGAAATACACCCATAACACTTTCACAAACATACTGTATAACCAGACCCTAGCAACCACCCAAAACATCTTAGCAAGGTGAAAAGACACCCAAAACACTTTCACAAACATACTGTATAACCAGTCCCTAGCAACCACCCAAAACACCTAAGCAACCACCCAACAAGATGAAAAGACACCCAAAACACTTTTCACAAACATACTGTATAACCAGACCATAGCAACCACCCAAAACACCTTAGCAACCACCCAACAAGATGAAAAGACACCCAAAACACTTCCACAAACATACTGTATAACCAGACCCTAGCAACCACCCAAAACACCTTAGCAACCACCCAACAAGATGAAAAGACACCCAAAACACTTCCACAAACATACTTTATAACTAGACCATAGCAACCACCCAAAACACCTTAGCAACCACCCAACAAGATGAAAAGACACCCAAAACACTTTCACAAACATACTGTATAACCAGACCCTAGCAACCACCCAAAACACCTTAGCATCCACCCAACAAGATGAAAAGACACCCAAAACACTTTCACAAACATACTTTATAACCAGACCCTAGCAACCACCCAAAACACCTTAGCAACCACCCAACAAGATGAAAAGACACCCAAAACACTTTCACAAACATACTGTATAACCAGACCCTAGCAACCACCCAACAAGATGAAAAGACACCCAAAACACTTTCACAAACATACTGTATAACCAGACCCTAGCAACCACCCAACAAGATGAAAAGACACCCAAAACACTTTCACAAACATACTGTATAACCAGACCCTAGCAACCACCCAAAACACCTTAGCAACCACCCAACAAGATGAAAAGATACCCAAAACAATTTCACAAACATATTGTATAACCAGACCCTAGCAGACCCATAGTGACAATCTATGATTGTGAATTTTGTGAAAATGCATTTAGGTCCAAATTGAATTATTTACTTCAACACATTACATTTGTTATTTGCGGTTGCATCTATGCAGAGTAAAATAACTCTAAATAGGCAGATTTGGCTCGTAACACCACACGGAGACCTCTGGGGGCGGGGGGAGTCCCGTACACTGATGATGTGGCTTTGGAACAGCATCTATGATGTGTTAAAATTGCGCTGGCAAGAGCGAGTGCCTGAGAGACGCAGAGAGAAGAGGAACAAGTGTAAACTGTTCATCAGTAGTTTGATATCGTCTTCCCACACAAACAGCAACATTTGCCTTCCTCGCGTCGTCAAGCACTTATCGAGAAAGCCTGCAGCCTCTGGGGATCGGCGAGAGTGATTTAGCCTCTGAAAAGAAGAGCTGGCTCCTTATCCTTGCACGCTAATCTGATCTCAGGTCTGAGGACCCCTGTGTGCTCCGGCTCCCTCACAGCCTCTCACCTGTCTGTCTACAGCAGAGAGGTTTTGTTTGATCACTCAGGTCTGAGATGGTGACCTGGATGAGAGCTCGACTCATCTCTAATCTGTCATTGACAACTGAATTATTACAAAAGGTTTTTAGGGTCTAATAGAGGCAGCCTCGTCATAATATGGGCCGGTTTTTACCTTACCTATTGTGAGAGGCTGTTTGTGTGAGAGTTAGTGATGAAAGAGCAGAGATGAAAGACATGTGCGAAGAAAAGTGGAAAAAGATAGCATAGGGGCCAGTGAGAAGGTGTAAGAGGAGCATAAGGATAAGAAGATAAAAATAGGCTGTGTGAGGGAGTGAGACATCCAGAGGAAGAGACATCTGGTCAATGAGAAACGGCAATGACAAATGATTTGATAATGAAGGCTAAATCATAAGGGAGAATATTAAATTGTTATCAGGAACATAGACACATTGAAATTAAGTGCATCATTCATCACTACCATGAGAGCTTCATCAGTATAGAGATACTCTAAGAAAAAAAAAATACATCAGAAGAGTTCACAGATTGTTACATATTCTCTGTGCCCTGTCTGGACTTTTATTTTGAAGTATTTCCTGTGCCTTGTTTGTAGTTTGTTTATGTACTGGTTGATTAAGTTCCACAGGTGTTTCCCATTTACCACACCCCCTTGCTATCTTGTGATTAAATGGTTCTTGTGTTTCGCTTGTGCTTTGTCAGTTGTTGTGTAATTTTATGGTGTTGTTCTGCTCCTTGTCTTCCTCCTTCCCTAGTTTTGATAATAAACTCTACCTTTACTTAGATCCGTATTCCCTGCCTGCTTGCTTCGCGCCCCGTGCATAACAGATTATATCATCAACATCAACATGCCTTGTGCGGTGCTATTTATAATGCTTTATAAAGTGATACTGCTGTTTACTTCTCATGTTTCATTATTTATAATGTTCATAAAATAAATAATTAATGATTAAGTTTATCATTAATATTAATTAAATGTAAAAATTGTACTTTATCGTCTAACACACACACACACACACACACACACACACACACACATACATATATATATATATATATATATATATATATATATATATATATATATATATATATATATATATATATATATATATATATATATATCAAACTGTTTAATATTGTACATATTTAATAAATATTGTAATATTGAATGAAACTGCTCTTTAAATAAAAAAAATATATATTTTCAAATTAATTATTACAAATAAATAATATAAAACTGCATAAATTATTATTAAACTGATCAAAGTATTTAAAGGGAGAAAGTTACATTAAAAACATACATTTTAACATTAGACGTAAAATTTAGATGGTAAATCCAGTACTGTTTTATATAGAATTGTTCTGTAGTCTATAGAGTATTTAATGTAATTGATTTAGAAGTAACTGTAATTAAATTAAAGAAAAAAAATGAATATATTTTTTTAAATTACAGTAATTAATTACTTATTAATGCAATACACCCAGCACTGTGTATTACAGTGTGTATAATATATCTGTCACTAATACGTCAGGAAAGTAATTATAAATAAAGGTATTTTTAAGTATTTTCGTTGGGACGGAAAAAAAAAAAATTCATAAAAAATAACACAGAATACAGTTCCAAAGCCAGTAAGAAATACTCATGCTCCGTAAATCTTCTTAATTCATGGTAAAAAGTTAATTTTTTCAGAGTGTTCAGAGAGAAGGAACTTCATCAAGCGTCTTCCCAAGGCCATAATTTGCGTGATCACGTTGCGTAAGTTATTTTATTCATCGCCGTCCTCTCTCAGGGCCTGCCACTCTGCATCCTTCCACGCGACATCAAAGCAGATTAATGTCAAACCCTCAAACGCTACTCTGTGTAACTAAAACACTCTCCTCCCGATCTGGAAACTTCAATTCATTCAATTAAAAAGGACCGTCACACACATAGACACGTATGAAGTATGAGTATATGGATGGACAGACAGGGCTGTCAATCACAATTGCTTGAAAGCCTCGCCACCCAAACGTCTGTCGTCTTGTCCTTTTTGAAATGGTGAAAAACTGACATCTGAACGCTTCAACCCTAACATCAGTCCATCATTAATTTCTATCTTTCTCCTTTCTGATACCCTGCTGATGCTGAGTAGAGAGAGCGAGAGACAGAGAGAGAGAGAGAGAGAGAGAGAGAGAGAGAGAGAGAGAGAGAGAGAGAGGGGGAATGTGTTTTGATGGTGCATAAGCTCATAAATGACAGATCCAGGACATCTTATTTCAGATAGGTTGTAATTGGACTGTGATCGCAAAGTAAAATATGGATCACGGTTGGAGAGTATCAGTCATGTTTAAAAGCTACTTGTAAAAGTTTCCTCAGATCTCCTGGTTTGGGAGGATCAGCACCTCGTTGTTTGCAGGGAAGAGGTGCAAAATGATTTTATCACATAGAATGATATCTAGAGAACACTCACTGGGACAAAGTGGGACATGAAGTACTTTTTCTTTCTTTCTTTTTGTTTCTTACAAACATGGAGCTTTACACTTTACAAGACATTAACTGATGTCAAGTGGATTGCTTGTGGATTATTGTAATGTTTTTATCAGCTGTTTGGACTTTCATTCTGACGGCACCCATTCACTGAAGGGGATCCATGCAAGTGATAAAGTTATAGATTTCTCAAAATCTGTTCCAATGAAGAAACAAACTATACTATTATAACAACTACTCTATAACAAACTAAACTATACTTAATCTAAAGCATTTTATAGTGCAATCAGGTTGTATGTTCTATCAGCAAGTGTATTCTCCTCAGAATCAAACCTATAACCTTGTTGTTGCTAGTGCTAGGCTTTACAATTTTTAGCTTCAGGAACCTATGTTTCAATGTCAACTGTATGTTTAACTTGTGTAAAACTTTCTGATGTACAGTATGTAACATAAGTGCATGTATAAAAATACAATGAAAAAGTTTAGTGCAGTGATCATATTCAGGTTGTAGGTTGAAGGTTGTAGCATGGCGGTATGCACTTGTAATTGTCAAAAGTGATGTTTTTGAAAGCCAGTGTTTTCCAAGTACCTGTTATGTAACATAAACATTTGATAAAACTGATTTACACTAGAAGCAATACATTTGACATTTTCTGAGGTAACATCAAATGCTGCATCATGGGACTCAGTTTTATAACCATAGACTTTGTACAGTGTCACACTGACTTGGCAAAAACTACTGTAGTGACGATCCTGCCACTCTCTCATCACTCACTCAAAGCGTGCGCTAACCCAAACCGTCTGTCCTGTCTGTCTCTGTCCTCATTAGCGAGCGGATTCAAATTTTGGGCATGTTTTTCCATCTCTCCAAAATCATATTGGTATGTAGGATGCCTTGAAATCTTCAGACAGTTAATTCAATAATGTCATTCAGAACGCATCAGTTTCATGTTGGTGCAGTCAAGCGTGAGTGTGAAGGAGCTACTGAGGTGCTGTAATAGTCTTAATTAGCAGAGATTTGAGGACGCCGGGAATACAGCTTGCCAACATTGGATGCAGTACAAACTTCAAGCTCAAGTGGATTTTGGGGTGTACTTGAACTTGTTCTGGCCTTGTTTAATTATTCAATCTTTAGCCATAAATATTAGTGATATGCATATACTTTCCCTGTAAATTCATCAATATTTCCTACTTTTTTACTCGTTTTTATTTTTAGCAATTGCAAAGTTTGTCTTAAAGGAACAATTCACCCAGGAATGAAAATTAGCTTAAAATGTACTCATCCAAAATGTTTTTTCATCATGAGAACAGATTTGGAGAAATTTAGCATTACATTACTTACTTACCAGTGGATCCTCAGCAGTGAATGGGTGCCGTCAGAATGAGGGTCCAGACAGCTGATAAAAACAAAACAAAAGTCTAAAAGTAATCCTTATTAATTTTCATTTTTGAGTGAGCTATTTTGGGTGAGCTCATTTAAAGGATTAGTTCAGTCAGAAATTTAAATTCTATCATTATTGTATGCTGGCCACTCTGTTCGATATATTGTTATAAAAAGACCCAAAATGACAAAAACTAAATCAAACAACAACTATAAATTCAGACATTTAAGTCACTCATCACAGAAAACTGTCCTTGCAAACATGAAATATGGCAGCATTGATGTCAATATTGGACATCAATAGAACTAACAGTGTTTGCTGACAGTGCCAAATGTTTCTGTATTACGTACAACATTGTTTTGATCATAGAGCTTCAAAATACCTGAATGAAATACACTGATGATATATTGATGCTTGTTTTGAAGTTTTGGAGCTGAACAGCCCTATCATCCTCTTTAATTATATTAAATAGACTGACAAGGAAAATGTTGCTTTTGTGTTCCAGAGTCATGTGAGTTTGAAAGGACATGGTGAGTAAATAACAGAATATTTATTTATAGATAAACTGTCCATTTAAAATAGACTTAACAGCACATGCACTGATACAAGTATAAACATGATGATCATTCATTTTCCCGCCATTACTATCTTTTTCTCCCATAATCTTCTAAGTTTCTCTCTCTTTCTCTCTCTCTCCCTCCATTTCTGCCACTATCTCACTTTTTTGTTCTTTCTCTCTTCTGTCCTTCGGCTCTGTCATTGGTATAATCTTCAGTCAGATAGCGCGCAGGCCATTAAAACCAGCTCAAGCTCTGTCATTGCTTTGCTCACTTCCTGTTTCTCCTCTGTCTTGTTTCCTTGTCAGCGGCAGAAAATATTTTCATGCAAACACACACTTACACACGCTTATGTTTTATGCATATGCACACACATTCTGAGGGGCCATGGATGTAGACACACACACACACACGCACGCACACTCTTACTGTCAAATAGCTAAACCAGCAATGAAATACACACAATTACCAGCTTCCTAAAAGAAGGAGGTGGGAACAGAATTTGTGGATGCGCTTAACAGTTCATTTATTTTAAATTAAAACCAACTCATATAAACATCTACACACTCACACAAACACACACATCATTATATGGGCTCAGAAACATGCAATTATTGTTAATTGAGGAGAAAAGTCTCACTAAGGCAAAATTGATCAATTTCACACTGAGTGGATACAGAGAAACAGATGCAGTGAGAAGAAATGAGAGAAATAACAAGGGGGAGGGATGGGGTGAGGCAATATACAAAGTGAATGAATGAATGCATGAATGAGAAATACAGTCAAAAGTTTGGAAACACTTGAATAATTCTGTTTCTCATAAAGCTTTTTTTTTTTTTAAGCATTTACTAAAAACTTATGCATAAATGTCTTCCACAAAGATATAAATTGTACCTACGTATGGATTTATTCACGAAACAAAATGTAATAATAATAATAATAATAATAATAATAATAATAAAAATATATAAGGTTATTTATTTATAATTGATTGAATGGGTGAATTGGCCTTTTTACACAAGTTTAAAAGAATTACATGAATATTATTATTATTATTTTATTATTTTATTTATTTTTAACAAATGAATTGGATGATCGTGAAGAAAAATACAACTCATCCATAAAAAATAAAATTAGTAGTATTTTAACGTTATTATATATATATATATAACGTTAAAATACTACTATTAATAATAATAATTATAATAATAAATAAATAAATAATAATAATAATAATAATAATAAATAATCAATCAATTAATTACATAATGTTATTCAATTATTATGATTATTATTTACAAATGAATTGGAGTGGATCATGAAGAAAAAATACAATTCATCCATTAATGGAAACATTTTTTTAACATTAAATAATAATAATAATAATAATAATAATAATAATAATAATAATAATAATAATAATAATAATAATAATAATAATAATAATAATAATAATAAGTAATAGTAGTAATAGTAGTAGTTAATAGTTGTAGTAGTTGCAGTTGTTGTTGTTCTGGACTGTTGTTGTTCTGCCATCAGGATTTTCATATACCTCTGCTCTTAAAAGTATTTGAAGCTTGTTGTTATTGTTGCTCCTCTATGCCCCACCTTTCTGAAACGTGTCGATTTTTACAAAGCTCATCATTCTGAAAAGCGAGGTATGCTCTGATTGGTCAGCTATCCAGTGCATTGTGATTGGCCGAATACCTCAAGCATGTGACAGAAATGTTACGCCCTTTGCCATACTGTGATGGCGTGTCCCGGTCAGAACACCAGCGCGAAAAGACAAATACAATAAAACCCATTTACATGACTTAAACTGTCTTTTTAGGTGTTGCGTTGCATTGTGCTGTGTAAACATAAAATCATGTCTGCATTTGTGATCAGAGAAATTACAAACAAGAAGTGCTACTCTTCACTGCTCAAAACTTGCGTTTGAACCACAGTGGCAAATCCTTTACATATGTAAACGTACTTACAGACTGTGAGTCAGAAAGGCCGGCATTGTAGTCTAACAAACTCACCCAGGATCAGGAAACAGTCCTTCATAAAATGCATTGCACACATCTGAAAATGTGGGTTAAACTGTTCTGGAACAGTGTTGTAAGTACAACTTAACCACTGATTTCTAGTTGTGTCCTCTTTTGGAAGGCCAAACAAAGTATTTTTGCTTTCACAATGAAACACAGCGTCTCCACAGCATGGGGGCAGCAACAATACTACAGTGAGAATCAAAGTTACACCGTCTTTTTCTTTGCGTGAACATTTGGGTGGCGTTATGCAGTTCTTCCCACATCGTGACGTAGACAGGTGGGGGCATGTTTAAACAAGTTGTTTTAGGAGGGCGTGGATGAGTCTTAACTTTTATAAAGAATATCTCTTTGGGTTTAAGACTTTAGTCTATGAAACTTTAGGGATCTTATCTATTCACAAACAGCTTGTAACACTCCAAAGAGAAAAAAAAACGTGAAATCGTATCATATGACACCTTTAACACTGCACTTCAATGTATTAAGTCAATATCATGATCAAACACTATCAAAAGTAATTTTCTTCTAGACTGTTTCTGTTCATTTTTTATAGAGTTGTCATTTCTCTGAGGAGTGAATGACCTGCATTAAAATAGCATGAGCTCAAATTGAATAGCCTCTAAGAGATTTTAGAGGCTCTTTCATAATTATTACTCACAGAGAGAGTTTATTGGGCAGCAGTGTTTCAGTTTCATTCTGCAGTGACACTACATGGGCCTTATAAAATAAGAGCTGCAATTAAAAATGAATTAAAACATTTGGCAATCTACTGCATCTAAAATTGCATTATTTCAAGCTATAATAGGGATGCTGATCAGAAAGAACTGATAAATTTGTGATCTCTATTTACTCAAATCATGACTATACGTCTAATGTAATGATGAAAAGACTGCTTTTACTATATTATTGTCATCTTTTCTCATGCTTTGGCCTTTAAAGTGTGAAAGCGTGACTGAACATATATTGGGAGACCAAAATAAAAATAGGACTTTATGTCTTGCGCAGAAGAAAAATAACTCTGGGACTTAAATAAAAAGAAAACAGTGTAACTAGAAGGTTGACCACCCTCTCGTCAAAACACATCTGACATATGGTAGGGTGACCATATGTCCTCTTTTCCCCAGACATGCCCTCTTTTTGGACCTAAAAAATGCGTCCGGCTGGGATTTCTTAATTGCCCAAAATGTCTGGGATTTGGCTGTTTTCTTAATTTCGCTCCTGTTGAATCTGCTCCTGCAACATGTGATTCGCTCCAGCCATTTTTTGTGACCACCTCTTGAAACATTGTAATATATATCATTTTGCCACATCAGGGATATTTGTCAATGAGTTCAGGATCTGTTGAGCAGTAAATACTCCAGCATGGTCTTGTCAGTCATATCTCCTTATTCTCGACCTGAGATCAGTCAAATGAGACTCGGGCAGCTCTTTTTGGATGCAAGGTTGCCAAATTGGGATGCTTTTAAACTGTTGCCATGGGTTGATTTCCTCAAGTAGGTTAAAGATTTTAAATATCACATAAATTAAATTTGATCGAAATGTTTCTATTGAAACATTTTGCATTCTACCTTGTAAAACTTTCATAGACTTTTACATGAACTGTTCCATCCTGGTGAAATTACCTGTCCAACTCAATCTAGTAGCTGAGTCTAGCATTCCCCATTATTTTTCTATTCTATCTACTTGTTTTCTTTTTACTTATTCTAAAAACAAAACAAGCAAGAAAACACACATACAAAAAAAAAAAAAAAAACACTTGCTACGTAAACTTTTAGGCAAAACCCCACCCACAAACCAACAAACCACCCCCCACCCCCACTGTACTCTTTTTGGAAAACTAAAATATTGTCACCCTAACATATGGAGGGAGACATGAGTTTGCTATCCTGTGAATCTGAGGACACTCTCACTCCCTGCTGCTAATTAGGAGCCTTAATTAGTGTCTAGATGGAATTTGAAATCATCCAAATGACCCAATTACGTGGTATAAAGAGCATGTTTTATTTTTGCTCAGTGTGTGCCCACAGTCCTCTGGCAAACGGAAACTAAATGAGAAGGGTTCACTCTCTATTACAGCTCTTTGAGGAGAGACAGGGAGGCAGTGACTGGAATATATTGTAACTATTAATACAGAACCTTATGGGATATGTTGATGTTTACAAAGGAATTATAAAAGTGATATGATTATTTACTTTTAGGACATAAATGTATTTAGTTTTGATTTTTTTTATACTTTTATTCAGCAAGGATGCATTTAATTGATCTAAAGTTATGGTAACTAGTTTTACATTATTGCAAAAAAAATCTATTTCACTTTTTAAATTAGAATTCTGTTTCTTTTTAATTCTTTTAAACTTTCTATGTATCAAAAAAAAATTGTATTAAAGTTTCCACAGAAATATTAATATTAATATATATATATATATATATATATATATATATATATATATAATTCTTGCCATCCCCAAACTTTTGTAATAAATTATACATAAAAAAATGAATAAATTAAATTTTACAAATAATCACATCATATATTCAACAGACTTGCTTTGAAGAGCAGAACATTTCTCTTTTCCCCAAAAAATTAATGTAAGAAGTTTAACTGGAATAAAAAACAAAAGGTAGTTGGTATGACAATTTGGTTTAAGTATACAAAAACGTCAACCACAGAAAAAAAGTTGGAGAGAAAAAAAAAAAGAGCAAGTGAGAGATATTATAAACCACTGGGAATCAGAGTTGTAGGACCAATACAGAAGTGCCAGTCAGAGCGATTTCACAGCTGGATGTCTCTATCTCCACATACACCAACACATCTGTCTGCACTCCATGCTTCAGAAAAGAGATAGGCGTGTGCTGTCACAGCATATGCACAAAACACACATGCCATTTATTCACAAACCTCACAGATATGCATGCCTGTGTATCAGTGCACTCTCGTGTATTCCTGGAAACCTGGTGTGCTTGTTACTTATTTAATTGGTTGTTATGTGTATGGACTGTTGTGTTATCACAGCGGGTGCATTTGTCTGGTGGTATCAAAGAATAATGCTGCTGTTCGTATTGATATTTTTATCTATCAGATTAACATCGGGCACAGATTGGAATAAAGCTGTCTATACAACAACAGAGTATTTTGAAAATCCATTAGATCTAAGGCTCTGGATATGCACAGCAACAATTATTAAGAGCTTCATATCACAATAGATTATAAAAAGATTATGTGTTACATAGCAAATCAGATAATGTTTTTAAGCTTTGCTGGTGGGCAGACTTTTTACTGTATCAGTGAATCATTTCTGTGTTAATTATATTTCAAAGCATCTTCTTTTCATTGTATAAAGGAGAGGCAGCGAGTCCATACAGCATTTTTTCATCAGGAAGACAGAATGACTATGTGATAAACGGGGTGGGTGAACTGACATGAACATAACATAAGCTGCTTTAGAATAAAATTATGATGACAGAACATTTAAAGATATTAAATTCCACTGCAGATTTTGATGAGAAAGACATTAGAAAAGTTTTAAAGGGTTGCGTGCAATGGCATACGTGATTATTTAAATTATGAATTTTCCTTCAAGACACTGAGGTGAATTCACTAAACAGTGCCACTTTTAAATGCTGTGTTCCAAAAAATAAAAATGACTCAAAAATGATCATTTACTCTCATGTTGTTCCAAACCTGTATAACTTTCTTTTTTTTCTGCAAAATGCTGTTGTCTTTGGCCTTATAGGGAAATTTAGGTCCAGAACAACATTGGACCCCAATGACTTTCATTGTATGAAAAAAAACAAAAAACAAAAAAAACACCCTGAGACACTTATCAAATTATCTTATTTTGTGTTCCACAGCAAGTCAGTATTGGAACAGCATGAGGGTGAGTAACTATGTGGTGTAAGTCTCTTTAGATATTAGAAAACAGTATGGTTAAATAATATTTGCCAAAAACTGTGTTCAGCACTAAATGTTTGTGTGTATTAGCGACAGTTCATTCTGAATCCATTTCCCACTCAAGTTTTTAAATAAGGCCAATGTCTCCTCAATACACACATCAATCAAGTACGCATGCAGTGCCACAGCATTCAGGAGATTACAGAACATCAAACCATTAACCTTGAGACAGGTGTTCAGACTGCACTCCATCTCCGTCCATTAACACACTTTGACTCACACAGAGAAAAAAAAAAGTATTTCTATCTCTTCCTTTCAAATACAAACATTAAATGGACGGTCATCAGTTACAAGACAGTTATGGTGAAGGTCAAAGAAAGAAATCACTCATTACACAGAGAGTTGTGACATAGTCTCTCAAGGAGCCCCCATAGGTGCCATTGTGGTCATTCCATGTGGCCATATAGAACTCCAATTACACAAGGCTGAAAGTTTCAGAGTCCATTTGGTTGGCTGGCGGACAACAGTATGATTGACCACTCACTGTGTTTGGAAAGCTTCTCTGTGTGAGAGCAACCATCAGCAAACAGAGACTTCTACAAGAGTGCCTGTGGCTTTCCATCAAGCACTGGACAGATGTAGCAATGTTTGTTTAAAACAGGCATAACTATTGCTAAAGCTCATACAGAACTTAGTGATTTGAGCAAGGGTTAGGGTTAGTTAGTGCCTTAAGATTCAAGCTTTGGCATGCAAGTCATGCCACATTGTGATACAGTCACTCGGCTTATTAAGTGATTCAACTTTGACAGTTTTCACTTGGTAGATAACAGAATGGACAAAACAAAAAAAATCCACAGTGTTATACAACTATTTAAATAGTTGTGGTCAGTAAGATTTTAATATGAAGGAAATTAATGTATTTCTTCAGCAAGAACTTGCCTTTTGCATTGTTACAAAATATTTATGTTTCAAATAAATGCTGTTCTTTTTAACTTCATATTCATAAAAAAAATATATGGTTTCCACAAAAGCATTAGGCAGCACAAACATTTTCATCATCGATAATAACAAGAAATGTTTCTTAAGCAGTACATCAGTGATCATGTGGCATTGAAGACTGGATTAATGGGAATACATTACATAAAATATATTAAAATAGAAAACAGTTATTTTAAATTGTAATAATATTTTACAATTTTTGCTGGGGTTTTTTGATCAAATAAATGTAGCCTTGGTGAATATAAGAGTCATCTATTGAAAAAAAAAGAGGCGTATGCTGAAGGAGGGAGCCATATAGGGACCAAAGTATCATAGATACTGCACTCTTTTGACTTGAGCAGTAAACAAGCATCTAGTAACTAACCAGAATACCCTAGCAACCACACAGAAGTAGTAACACATTAAAACCACTCAATGACCTTAACACAGTTAAGTCATTAAAGTTGCCAGCCACATCTTTCTGCGAGTCAAAATCTGATATGTTCTGGGAAGAGGTCTACAGCAAAAAGCATATCAGAGAATACAATTTCCATCGAGAGGCTCTTTACAATATAATTGTAGCAATTGTGATAAACACAAGAAAATAATTCCCATCAATGGCATCATTTTGATCAGGGGCGTCATGCATTCATGATTTTTTAGGGGGCACATTTTTTTTTGGGGGGGGATGGGGTTGGGGGTATAAGTCATTCTACGAAAGCACTGTATAACTGATATAGGCTTATTTTTTTATTATTTTTTTTCCTTTTTATTCAAAACAATTCCATACATGCTTAATATATCAGGAAATATCTCGTTTCTCAAATATGTGTAGGTAAACGCGTTTTGCACCTTTATAGATTGTTATTTGATCAATATATGGAAATGTAGTGTAATCTATTAACTACACATAAAAACCTGACTTTTTACTTAAGTGCCATATCATGCCATAAAATATTTTTAATACGACTGAATTTGCATTTAATGTAAATTTTAATAACAATATTGTAAGACACTTATTTTAACACTTTCATTTTACAGAGAGTAAAGAACATTTACATTATCAAAAAACATTTTCATTCAGTCTAGCCAGAGTTCAGGCACTCTCAAAAACTCCCATTAAAATCACTGAAGCACTTTACATTATGAAACGAATATCTTACTTACATTCTTACGCACATCTGCACTTTTTGTTGTTTCTGATGAGAGATTTCGCTAAATAATTCAGTCAGCGAGCAAGTGAACAAAACACTGCGTTTCAGTGATGACTCTTCTGGACGTCTCTGATTGGCCATTGCATCCATAAGCGCAACAGAATAGTTTCTGATTGGTTATCATGAAGCGTTGTTACGAACGCGCCTGTCTCTGGCTCAGCGCCAGCCAGCGAACGCAGATTTGAATTTAGCAGCTGATGCTGTGCACTGAACGATCTAATCACACTGCTGTGATTATCAAATATATAAAAAATATTATTATTTAAATATTATTAAAAGTATTTTTTCGTTTGGAAGCTGCATTTAAAATCCACTTGGCTCAGAAATCTGAGGGGGCACGTGCCCCCTCACTTCGATTGGGCACGACGCCTCTGATTTTGATGCCTTTTCTTTGATAGTTTCTCATGTGTCTTAGAAGAGAAATGCAGCGCTGTCTGTTTGACATGCGATTTAGTGATGTGCTGTATAGAACAGTTCATTTCATCTCAAGAGACAAAGATTTCACTGTGAAAAATAATAAATTCCCCTAATTACATCATTATACAGGCAAAAATCATGGGACAGCATGCAATGCGTTTTAAAGGTGTATTGTGTAAAATATTGGTTCATCCAGTGGCTTGAATGAGGGGCGGGGCTATCTGGCAGTAAAATGCTTTATGTCAGTTTTATAAGCAAAGGACATAAGCGTGGGGTGATTCTCCACAAAAATTTTTACATTTTGATACTGTAGTGCAAAACACTGCTATTTGTATCTTTGCCCTGTTCGACATCAGCAATATTGGCTTAAAGGTGCTGTATGCAAGCTTTTGACTCTAGTAAAGCCTTAAAAATACTAAAATATGTTTGCAGATATTTAAGAAACATGCTTAAGTTAACATATTTGTTCATCTGAAAAACAGTGCTACAGTCAGTTATTCTCCTTTGAAAATGTGCGTCCCGGGCCGTAATGTCGGTCTCTGTTTTGGTTTGTGAAACCCACCCACTGCCAGTTTACCCAATTGAATTAAGGCAGCCCGGGCTGTCATTTTGCGGAAAACACAGTGTATTTAATTTCATTCATCGTCAAGTGTACTTCTTCCTGTTTGTGTCGTCAATCTGGCAACCTGCATGTGCTTCAAGTCTGAGGAGGAAGGGCAGAGTGAAAAAAACCCTTTCCAATATTTTGAATTTGGACTGCAATACCTAGTTCAACCACTCGGTGTCAATCCTACATACAGCACCTTTAACCAGTTAAGTGAATTTGGGGTGGGGTTATCTGATTGTCTGACCAATGGTAGAAGAATGTACTGTTTGAGAAACCTGTTTGCAAAAAAAATCATAATTTTTCTCAATCCCATGTGGCTCAGAAACTACACCCTTCACCTTTAAAACATGAGGATAATTTATTATCAGTCACTATAAGGCTTGAAAATATACATGCAGTCTTACTTTCCTCCCGTTTTCTCCTTTCTTAACACACTTTTGTCACTGTCCTCTTTTGATGTCCTACAGTGACATTTACCTTCTCTGTCCCTGATTCATTTTTCAAACTTACACAATTCCCCCTGGCGTATCTGCTTTTTTAGCCAGTTCAATGGACAGACATTTTTTCCCCGCTTGGTGCAGCAACATAAAATTCCTTCCTCTTTCTAAATGCCACACTCTCCAAGTCAGACAAGCAAAACAATCGGTGTGAGACAAAGACGACCATCAGGTCCAGTCCAGAATATTCCGTGGGTTGGAGAAAGGTGAAGTGCATGATTAATTTAAAAAAAAATGTTTATAGTTTCTTCAACCCAAGTTTAATGTAGAGAGTTGTAGAAAATACAAAGTAATGTGTTTGAGTGTAATTGGGCTTCCATGCACATGCGGGCTGAATTGTTGGACTGTATTTAGGATGCATTTTTCCCAAGAGCCCTAACTCTCCTGTACTTCCCTACAGCTATCACAAAAAACAACGGATTGTCATCCATTCTCTCCAAATGTTTTAGAAAGAGAGATGGGTAGAATGGCTGATATGGGGGCCGTGTTTGGCATAATGCAGTGGTGTGTGAGGCTTTGATGTTACCATGGAGCGTAGCGTGGGATTGCCCTGAGACGCAGAGGATTCGGGGGGATAAGTGGCTATCTCAAAGGTCCAGAAACCTCCTGCTAAAACGAGAGACAGGCAGTTTGTGCGGTTTTTGTTTTAACAATGGACTTTAACCACAAGTCATACTGTAGGTGGATAGAAAACAGAAAAAAAGCTGGTTGATAAAGATGAAAAAAAACACATACATACACTCTAAAATAATGCTGGGTTGTTTCAACCCAACTTTTGGTAAAATATGGACTAACCCAGATTTTGGGTTAAAAATTTAATTTAAGAATTTAACCCAACAGTTGAGTTAGTCCATATTTGACCCAAAGTTAGGTTGAAACAACCCAGCATTTTTAGAGTGTAATATGGAATACATATGCTGTACGTGATAAATCACTTAACAGTGTAAAAATCCAGGGAAACAAACAAACAAACAAACAAAAAAGACAAAATCAGCACAAAGTAGCTGATGAAAAATAATGAATCATAATTATTTACATAAGATTACCATAAAGAACAAATTATTATTTATAAATATAAATATTTCAACTGAAGAAAAAAAATTATAAAAAGAAAAAATTAAGGAATGTAAAATAATTAAGGATAATTTTTTTACTGAATATTAAAAATAATAATTAATAAAATAAATATTTTTAAGAATTATAATAGATTATTTAAATAATATAATAAATAATAATATATTATTTATAATAAATATAAATAATTGCAATAAATACAAATTTTAACAGATTCATTTAAAAAGAATGTGAAAATGAAGGCATATTAAACCGTTAAAAACTGTTTTTCACTAAATCGTCACAAATGAAGATAAAGAAATCGAAAAAAATTAGATTTCTTTTATTTCTGATTATTTTACAATAAAATATAATAATTCATTATGATAAATACTACATTCAAACAATATACTGAATTATAAAAAAATATGTAATTAAATGTATTAAACGGGGACAAGTGTGGATCTATTTATCTGGTAAAGTTTAATTCAGAGAAGCTTTTTAAACATGGTTTAATGCTCTCATAGCCATGACACAGGGAGTGGGGTATGAAACTCCCTCACGACGCAGTCTTTACAAAACTTAATGGCCAAAAAAAAAGCACATTAAATCATTATGATATTCACAATGCTGCTCAAGTTTTATATCTCCAAGCCCATGTCAATCATATCGTAAATATTCAATACTTCACCAACCCCAATACAAAAGTGAGTTTTTGATGTATTGTCTGATTCTGTTTCTGACAAATTTTTCATCACAAGCAAAAATTCAAAGTGTTTGTGTTCACGAGTGTGTGCCGACACTGAGTGATAGATGAAGGCTACACACAGAGCTCTGTCCTGATTAGCAGTGTTCAGCTCTGTGAAGTTAATGAATAGACATTACAGCAGGATCAATGGTGCCTCTCTCTCAGTCTCCATATGAGCAGGCCTAATGAAAAGGAATTACACTCATCCAACCAAGGCCTCTGTCTTCCTCCTGTTCCTTATGCTCTGTCTCTGCCTTTTCGGCCCTGTCTTGCTTCTTTGTTGTCTTTTATCTCACTTCTCTCAAAGAAAGAAAAAACTAAAACTAAAGCAGCAAACCCTTAGATCAGCTAGAATAACACAGATCTGCCAATCTCGGTCTCTTTTTCCTCATAATGAATGCTCCATTCACAATGATGGCGATTTTATCACCGAAGATTGCTCGCTAGTAGGCAGAAATCTTATCACAAATGGGTTTTGCTGGTAAATCAGATGTCATTTAAATTTGATCCGGTTTCTAAAAATGAACATTCAGCTGGGGAAAGTTTTTGTGCAGCTGTGCATAATACATCATATGATGAACAAGACGAGCGATTATCAATGCATGAATCAAACTCACTCAGTGTCTGGAATTTCTGACAGTTTTCCACTCGTTTTATTTTTTTTAATTATCATATTGCTCTATGTTGGTTGAGATAAATCATATACTGTAACCTTTTGCAGTAACATGAACATTCATCATGGATATAGTACGCCTATCTTACAAGAGTCAGCTCATGTCTTCAGTTCCATTGGTAGTTTCTAGATCATCTTATTTGCATAAAGTTAAACTCTGAGTAGCGAAAATCGGTTACTCTGATTGAAAACGAAACTTCTGGACACATTTTTGCTGCAAAATGCTCACACTGATAGATGTGGGTGTCGAGAAACATTTAACTATGCTAATGAACAGTAATGAGATGTGACAGCTACCAGTGGAAGTAAAGGCACTGGAGGAAATATGATCCATTTATTGTGAGATAGTTGAGTGTATGGAGGAGTTAATAGTAACTGTGAGCAATGACCCACGGGGATGTTGTTCAAAAAAACGAGGCATGGAACATCATGCTAGAAATAGTCAGCACTGTGTGCAAGTTTGATTCGTGCATTGGTAATAAATCATCTTGTGCATGATATGATGCATCATGCACACCACATTTTTCCTCACAGAATGTCCTGTTTTATTCATTGTGAAAATGGAATTACATTCTCATTTTTACACCCCAGTTGTGATTAGATTTCTGAAAGTTATGGTCATTTATGCAGCCCATGTAAAACAGGCAGCAACTAACAATACAGAAACAATTCGTTGTAAATGGGATTTAAACATCCATTTGTTTCTTTATGATTTACATGACACAAAATGTGATAAAACCTTGTGTGTTTGCATCCTGAATGTTGCTCGTAATTGGCTTCTGAGTTTATTATTTGTACTCTGAATCAATTTTCCTGTGTTAAATGAGGCGTCGATGAGAACATGAAGGTGAGCATGTTTGTGTGCTGCATGTCTGGACTGAACGATGCTTGTAAAGACTTAAGCATAAGCCAGTCAGTGCTTAAAGAGTTCAGAAAGGTTTTTTCCAGTTCCCAGGAATTTATAACCAGAAGTGTGCACATAATCCCACTCTGTGCACAAACACCAGTGGCTTTAAGTCACTGTTGGTCCGTCTTGATGTTGTGCTTGACATCATGAGTCAAGAACGTTCTCAGCTTTAGCTCTAAAAATATGATGCATTGCTTCTTGAAATGTGTCATATATGAGCGTAAAACAAGTTTTATAACCTTTAGTTTTTCTTTTGACTTATTTTAAATTTATATATATATATATATATTTCTTTTGACTTTTTTGTTGACTTTATAAATGTTTCATCATATACTGTTTTTTCATCCGTAGTAATTCCTTCATCAATTTTTTCACATGTATATGGGTAGATCTGAATCACTCGTATAGTTGTTTACAGAAAAAATCTGACAAAAATACAAATTTGTAGAAGCAATATTACAGTTATAATTATAACATTAATACAGTACATTTTTATGCCAGTGGCATTTGTATGGCATTAGTGTATGCCAGTGTTTCCTGCACACAAACAACAAACACAGTGGTTCCCATTTAACAGACAAATGATTCTTAAGAACTGATTCTTTTTAACCAGCCAGTTAAAAGAATTAGCAAAACAGTCCTGAATTCACTTGTTAACTGTTTGAATCCGACTCATTTAGTAATTGATTTGTTCAAAGTTTACAGAAGACTCCCACAGAACCCAGAATCAGTGGTCTGAACTGAAATGAACTGTGATTAAACGTAATCAAAGAGATAAATTCACAATTCTGATATATTCTCGAATATATATATATATACATAAATTATACTGTTTTTGCATCATAGAATGTAATTTTAAGAGTTTCTTAGGTGAGAATGTAATTATTTAGACTACAGATATATGGTTTGTTGATAAAGATAATGTCTATTTGAAAATTAGCTTTGACATTTTCTGAGATGTGAGCTCCAGGGCGCCAGCGGCCGTCCAGCGCTCATAAACCCGCTGACCGCTGGCTCTGATGTCTCTGTGGTTAAGCATGAGATATAAATTCATTTTGGGTAATTCTAATTGGCTTTTTTTATCTCATTAATCTATTATATGTTCCAGATCAAATAGTTTTGGCTGAGGGCAAAGTCTCATAACGTTATATTTTATATAACTTTAATGCTATTAGAGCGCTGTCTTTGTACTTTTAACAGAATTGCCTAGCAACTTTTATGGTGGCTGTTGTTGTTTATTAAATATTATTATTATTCAATAAATAATATTTTATATAAATAATAGTAGTATGTAATAGTATACAATATTGAGACATGTGTGTATGTGTATGTGTGTGTTGTGATAGTGACTATAGTAACATTATAAGAGACTGTTTTTATGAGTGAGTCTAATATTGAAACAGACTGAAACAGGGTTGTAAACAAAAAGTAATTTTTACTTTTAACAAAACCTTGTTAGATGCAGCCAATGAATGCAGTGAGCAGTGCTGTCATCTGAACTCACACTAAACAGTTGAAAGATATCGCTTTCCTAGCAGACATTCAAACTAATGTTTTATAGTGAATATGAGATTGAGATGAATGAATGCTGTATCAGATGCAGGTAATCACACTCACTCAGTCCATCTCTCTCTCTACAGTGACCTTTTAATACAGTAATACACTAAGCTTTTAATGAAGTATCTTAATGTTCCCTCATTACTAGTTATAAAATGTTAATTTAAATCTGTGGCGGAAGTAGGTCCGCACAAAAGACACTACTCTGTTGTCTCATTTTTATTTACACACTTGTGCCGTCAAACTGTTGTATGAATGCAATATCACACTCATAGCTATGCGATATGGCTGTATATTAGCACGTTGTGATTACCTATGGCCGAATCACAGCAGTGATGATATACAGCCATATCGCACTGTAACTCGTGTGATATTGCTCATATATCATGGCCAAAATAAACTTTCAAACATATCATTGGTTTCTATTTATTAGATTGTCATAGTCTAGCCTATTTACCCTACTAAAAAGTCCCTTTATCACGGCACAGGAAGTGCTTTAAAACAACTTTCTTTAGTCCATTGTGTGCCTGTATTTGAATCAGTTCAAATGTGTCATTTGATGCAACTCCTTTGTTTTTCAGTATGCAGATAAAACAATGCAATGATACTAAAACACTTACCATAAGCACATAACACAACACACTGATAAATAAACAGACAGTATCCCACTTCCCGCTGACAGGGGCAGGAAATTGAGTTTGTCCAGAACAAAGGGAGAGAACAGACATGTTAGAGAGAGAGAAAGCGATGTTCAGTATTGTTTCTCATTAAAACAGACAGTCAGCGCTCATAAGCGCAGTCATTGATATGCATGCGATCGCCTCAGCCCGTCCATCTGCAGCGGCACACAGCTGCTTGTCTATTCACTCAGATATGAGAAAAAAAATTAAAGGCGCCTTTATGTTTTATCTGTCTCACTGCTGAAAGGACGGAAAGACACGTACTGACAGAGGAACGCTGAGGGTCACTAACATGAAACAGGCTTTCAATTAGTCTCTCTGCAACAAGACATCAGCTGTGGCGCATGGGGAGGAAGCAGATCAAAAATACAACCCATAATAATACACACTCAGTTACTTTCATTCAAAATTTAGACTATTTGATAAGCAAAACAGTACACACCTAGACAACTCATTCACTTTAAAGCAAAATACAGGAGGTTGAGCACCTTGCTCACTTTACTGCAGTGATAGCATGATGTAGAGAGAGAGAGAGAGAGAGAGAGATTATACATTTTTACTGATTGCCAAAATATAGAATTTGTGCTTTGGGAATCTAAGCTACAGTTTTCCTGCTTAATTTCTTGAGCTTGCTATACCTTTAAAATGCATCTTATCCATCCCTATCCATAAAACTTTCCAGTTTAGCTTTCTCAAGCATCTAGTACTATAAATGTGGAAGAAAAGAAAAAACATATCTTGGACCCTACCAGCAGCTGCGCATCGCAACATAGCAAAACTCAATCGCTCCCATTATAATCAACAAAGCTGTCAGTCATCAAAAATCAATAATGCACTTTTGCACAGTTCTACTGACTGTAATAGGACTAGGAGCGATCTTGTTTTATTGTGTCGCTCAAATAGACTGTGTGTGAGAGATAGAGTCAGACAGACAGACAAAAATAGTCCAGCCTTAAATGGAGGGACATGAACATTTTGACAGACAATAATACGAGCTGGCACACAGACAGAAACTCATTCTCATTCTTTAGCCAATTCTGTTGGACAGGTCTGGCAGAGTCCAGAGGGTTTACTTAATCATTACTGAGAAGGAACCGCAACAAGTGGTCAGGATTTGGCTGGTTAGCATGGCCCAGTTTACCCCGGCTATAAAACTCAGGTGATTGGATCAAAACATCTTTGAAAAGTTTCCATAAGCACAGATTCAAACAGAATTTAAAATCACACACACCAACTGAAAAACAGTCATTAAGATAAATGGGAATTCTAGTGGACTGCTTCCTCCAGTTATTATTGACCCTCTTGTGCTGTACAGCCCACAAACACAGACAGATCCTCCCTATTGTGATATTTCAATCTCCCTGTCCTCATTCTCTGCTAGTCTGTTGTCTTTTATCTCAGTGTGGATATTTTCTCTTTGTCATTCTGCACAACATTACCCAGCATGAGTGTGTCCACCCTCCCCGCGCAATTTATTCAGACTGTCACTGCTAACTACACCCACTCTCATGTTCTTTCTTGTACGGCTTCTGTTACACCAGCCTCCTGCAGGTTCAAGAACAGCTGATAAAAAGCATGATAGCATGTGAAAAGTTGTGTGTTTGTAATAAAAATGCATTATTAAAACATTTGAACTTCAAACCATTAACTGCTTTTGGGTAAAAAATTTACTACATAATCCATAATATTACTTTCTCCAGTGAAAAATGTGTTTAATCTGAATCAGGAGAGAAATAAGCACAGAAAAGAATCCAGAATGTTTCTAAACAAGTATGTTGGTGGATTTTGATGTGAGAGGACAACAGGGGATGTACATTTTCAATGGAGAAAGCATTATTATGGATTATGTACTTATTTTGTCCAGAAGCAAAGGTTTGAAGTTACAAACATCATAATGGTGGGTTTGTTTTACATAGCTTCAAAAGATGTTAACTGATCGAGTTGTGTTGGTTACCTGTGGATTATTGTATGTTGGGAATCTCATTCTGACGGCACCCATTCACTGCAGGGCATCCATTGGTGAGCAAGTTATGTAATGCTAAATTTCTCCAAACCTGTTCCAGTGAAGATGCATTTCAATAGGAATCTGTACATTTAGAAGTTCAGAAGTACATTCACTGTGCTAATTAACAGAAAGCTGTTTGGTTTGAAAGTTACTTCTGTGTTCTTTATACATTGCTACGCTACTGACAATAGAGAATTAACCTTTTCTCTCTTTTTTGTCTGTGAAATTTACCAGTGTACCTATAGTGCACCTTTATACTATACACTACATGTGGTATCCGAATGCATAATCAGATTAATCAAAATATGCATTAATTGAAGAAGCAAGGGACATGGAAAATGCAGAACTTGACAGGTGTTTAAATCATGTTGAGCTTTCGCCACATGAGTCCACTTGCTGAGCTTACATGAACACAATATTTTAGCTGTGACTGGAAATATCCTGGACTGGAAATAAAAGGAAACATTCTCAGTGACTTTGATGGCTGGGGTCCAACTGATGGGGGCCCTGGTGGCTGGATCTTTTTTTTTAATGAGAAGAGACATCATATATTTAATTCACTTATTATCTACCAGAGTTATAATCCAAATGTGAGTGACAGAGGGAGAAAAATGAAATGGGAACAGAGTGAGAGGTGACTAGATGGGTTTTCTCCGCCTCCTAGAATGTGGAGGGATTTCTGCAGCCTCTGTTATGTGATAAGAGAGAAAATCAAAGAAGGGTCATTATGGAGGAGAGAATGAAAAATGAGAACAAAGGACAATGGATACATAAAAAGGGCTAAAGATTTGTGTGCGGTTTGTCATGTGCATATTTAAGTCAACGGACAATAACAAATGCCTTTACTGTCACTTTTGATCAATTTATTATGCTGCTGAATAAAAATATCCATTTTACACTTTTAAACAGTAGTGTATTAAACATATCATTTAAATATAATAATATTCATAAAAAATGTTCTGGTGATATTATCAAGCAATTTTCATCACAAATCACAGTAAACTGCAAGCTGTCAGAAAATCAGTCCAATCTTACTAGTAAAATAATGATCTTTGCCCAGAGGGTTTAATTAAAATTGTTTGAAATCTTTCCTATATTAAATGGATGCTAGTTCTTGCCAGTAGGTGCTAAGATGACAGGCGGTCCTTAATCAGACCTGTTTAACCTTCCTGTAACCGGCAGAACTGATACTCAAATTCGTTTTCATTTGAAAGTGCAGCTTCGGGGGAAAAAAGATGAAGTGCTTTGACCTTTTATTTAAGTGTTAGTAATCTAAAGCTCCTAAATGACTGTATTCATGCTCTTCCTGTGCATTATGTGAAGTGTGTGTGTGTACATAAGGCCGATAGAATGGCAGTGAGAGAGATAGAGAGACACACTGTCTAGAAGAGTTATTCAGGTGCAATACAGCATGGAAATATGCGCTGTTTGACTGGAGTCCATTTTCATAATCAAATAAAGAGAACTCTATCAGACAAATTCAATTCATGCCACCAGCAATAGAGCTGTGTGTATTCAGCATTCATTTTCAGAAGAATACACATTATTTCACCAGCCAAAGAGTTTAATTTTGTTTGACGTTGTTGGACTGCTGTAATAAAGAAAAAGCAAAGTGAATGTTAGGGAGAGAAAAAGTCACAGAAACAGCCTGGTGTCAAACAGAAATGCAAACATTTAAATGCAAAGGATTACATGTGTTATCTGAAGCTGTGTGCGATTTCACGCTGTATTAGGCATCGGGTGCTGTCTGAAACAAAGCTTGCTTGGAAAAGGTCATCCGTCAACTGTGTGTATACCGAAGAGATCAGTGTAATCTTAAATAAACACAATCGTGTATGTGGAGGCATGTATAAACGCATGTATCTAATTGGTCACAAGCACTTCTTAACAAGAATAGTTTACCCAAAATAATTAAAACATTCTTCATTTACGCACCTTCGTGTCGTTTAAGAGTTGAATGACTTACTTTCTTCTGTTGAACAGGACACTCATGAACAATTAAGCTGGTTGCACTTTCCCATGCAGTTACAATAAAGGGTCACTGAGGCTTTCAAGCTATAAAAACGACAAAAAAGCACCATACATGTATCATAAACATGGTCATTACAAATCAAATGGCTTCAGAAGACTTGGAATAATTATACAATTCATTACTAATAAGCAAAATTATGTCATTATTCACTAAAACTCTTGACATCCACCCTAGCTCTCCTTGAAGCATTAATGAAAGAACAAATATTGACATCTGAAAGAATCATTCTTTTGATTGCTCACAATGAATTGGTCAATCCAGTTCACACCGCTGATCTGATTTTTGAGTTCTCTGGTTAATGGCCCATTGGAGGAGACGATTATGAGTCAGCGATTTTGTTTGGCATCTAAAGACTTATTGCACACAAATGATGTTAACCGCTTTTACGATGATTTTTTGGTACTTGGAAGCCTCAGTATTTCTAGAATAAGGACTTGAATGATAAAGAACAACGGTACGGCTCTGTCAGTAAAAATGTCAATGTTCGTAAACTGATTTTCAATGACAACTGATAAACCATCAAAGACAGAACTGTTGTAAGCTTTGAAGATGTTCATTGATAGTATGTTTTTGTTGAAGTCGTTAACATTAATTCAATTTATTTTTAAAAGCTGTGTTCAACAGTGGAAAAACAACATTATGAAACTTCATTTTAAAACTACATTACCCATGATGCTATACAGAAAATTCCACCAATTATACAGTAGCAGTGAGCAACACATACAAATGGAGCTCCGCCCACTTCCATGAAGCGCCACGAATGATGCAGTGGAGTCGGTCTTCCTACGCTATATTTGTAAAATATATGCATATTTTCCTTTAAGCGTAAATGATATTGTTTCCATAGACACAATCAACGACTTCAAAAGAATAGATTCACATTTCACCATCATTTTTTATTTGATTGTCCCAATCTTCACTAAATCTGTTAAGTACACAATCTTCTATTTTGTCCAATTTTCAAATCAAAGTTTGGAATGTTGTGATTAACTCCCTCAAACACCTGGTTGGTTTGCTTCATGCCTTATAACACTTTAACTAAATTAACTCTTACAGATTTGGAGCAACATGAAGATGAGTAAATGATGAGATCTTTTGTAAATGACGTTTTTGGGTGAACTGTTAACATAAACTTTTTAACACTACTCATGCTATCTATAAGCAACAGTGCCCTGTCCAACTTCCTGCTGCTGAATGTGTGAGAGCATGGTAATGTTTCATATCAGTGTCAGAGCACCCTGTGTTACACCACATCGCTCAGCTCTCTGCACAAGTTCACGGTCTCTGTCAATATCAATCTCTCTCCATTTCTCTTAGCGAACTGATCCTTTTAGTTCTTGTGCATCCAAAATGACTCACAGATTCCGTCTCTTGCTTGAAACTCTTCACACTGCAGTGCACCTCTAAACCCCCTCTCATTCCCATTTCAATTTCGACATCAATGCTGAGCCACTAACATTCACTTATACAACAGCACCCGTCATTGCAACGTCATCTTCATGGGTTTATCATTTATTCTCATTCCTTTCCTTTCTTCCCTCAGACATGCATGTTCTTTCTTTTCATTCTGATCTGTTGCATGCACACGCATACACAATAAAGCTCATGTCTACACACTTTTTTTCCCCTCTGTAACCTTTAACATTGATTTTACACTTTTAAAAGTATAGCCTCATGGGTCGGGTATATTCAGAGATGGCTATGGATGGAGGCAGAGATTGCATTCTTACGTCTTTTTAGCTGGATTTCAATTGTCTCTATATAAACATCACATTCTTTATAATTATTTTTCCTTTTGTACTGCTGCTTTTCACTGGCAATGTGTACAATTACATATAAAGTTGGCCCAGGAGTCAACAGACTTGAAAGTTACATTTTTTATGAAATTTATAATCACTGTACTACACTGATCAAAAGTTTGAAATCATTGTGAATCTTGTTCTTTTTTCTTTTTTTTATGTTTTTGAAAGAAGACTCTTATGCTCACCAAGGCTTTACAGTCAAACCAAAATGTATTCAGACACCTTCAACATTTCACACATTATAACAGTTTATTCAATATAGTTTGTGGTAGTTAATATGGTAATAAAATATGACAAGAACTCAGAGTTAAACTGTGTCAGTACAAATTCATATTGATAATGTCAGATAACAATGAAACAAAACACGGTCAGGTCAAAGTGTCAGAATCATTTTTGGTTCCAAACTTTTATACATTTTAATGGCAGTCCATGAAGAATTTTTGGGTATAATAGCTCACATTTTACTTTATTTTAATATTCTTGTCCTGCACCCACTAGTAAAAAATAAATAAATAAATAAATAAATAAACAATTATATCTTGTGTCTGAATAATTTTTGGTTTGACTGTATTTGAGCAAAAATACAGTAAAACAGTGATATTGTGAAATATTACTACAATTTAAAATAACCATTTTCTATTTTAATTCATTTTAAAATGTAATTCATTCTTGTGTTGGCAAAGGTGAATTATCAGCAGCCATTACTTCAGTCTTGCCATATTATATTTTTTGTCCTGATTCTTTGATAAATAGAAAGTTAAAAAAACAACACTAGTAATGTCTTTACCATCAATTTAATGCATCTTGCTGAAAAAAGTACTCATTTTTATTCATTTTACAAATTTATAAAAACTTAACCCAGACTTTTTAAATGGTAGTTTATCCCAGTTTCCAAAAATCTTGGAAATCCGTCTCCCTTAGGTTTATAATGTACCAAACAGAATATATTATACAGCAAGCCTATTAAAATAGAGAAGTAGCAATGTCTGATTAATAAATTAAGTCATTCTTTTGAGTCAGATCTTTTGACAGAATCAGATGATCTATTCAGAGAACCGCTCTGAATGATTTGGTTACATACACTGGTATTTATAATACAGTACATAGAATTAACAGCCCGTAATTTCAGATTATCCATCATATAAATAAACTTAAAAACTTAACGTTTTTTTACACTCACATTTCCCACTTGTGTTAATTCTGGACCTTGACTTTTTTAATTGTTACTAAAATTGATAATCAAATAAATTGATAATCACATTATTACTGTACCCCTGGATTACACGGATGCTGTTTTTATAAGTTAGCCTTACTGAAGAGAGTGTCTTACCAGCATACAGTATGTTGTGTTAGCAAATTCAACTGAAACTGCAGCAAACTGAAATAACAAAATCAACCAGCTGAGATTTGCTGACAGTCCATCAGTTGGAAACATCACAGACCAGCATAAACCACTCTGAGGATTCATAATATTCCAAAGCGGGTTTTTTTTTAATCATTGAAACTTGCAATGATTTAATGTTCTTTTCCTTTCCTGTCCTTCCTTAGGCTGTGGTCTGGAGTTTCTCCTGGTGCTGTGTGGTTTAGAGTTGACCCAGGCTTGTCCTCGTCACTGCATCTGCTACGACTCTCCCAGCACGGTGAGCTGCCAGGCTCACAACTTCCTGGTGGTTCCAGAGGGAATCCCAGCCCAGAGTGAGCGCGTCTTTCTGCAAAACAACAAGATCCAGCGACTGCTACAGGGCCATTTCAGCCCCACCACAGTCATGCTTTGGCTCTACTCCAACAATATCTCATACATCCAGCCCTCCACATTCATGGGGTTCACCCGGCTGGAGGAGCTCGATCTGGGGGACAACAAACACCTCCGCTCTCTGGCTTCTGACACTTTTCAGGGCCTGACCAGACTCCATGCTCTGCACCTCTACCACTGTGGCCTAATCACTCTGCCTGCTGGCTTGTTTGAGGGGCTGCACAACCTGCAGTACCTCTATTTACAGGTGGGTGTTATATTCTCAAAGTTTCAAAATAGATCAGGGTGATTTGACAAACAGGTGCCATTTGTGTCCCTCATATACAGTACATGCAAAACACTAAAAAGCATGAGCTGATGGCATTATTTATAATGTGTTACTATAGATTCTTTGCATAGAGATTTTTATAAACATATCAACAAAGAACATACATATATATATATATATTAGATGTCCACAAATAGTGTATTTATGTATTTACCTTTAGTATATTGTATCCCGAGAACACAGGTTACTGAAGGCATTTTTGAAAAGATTCTTATAGAAGAAGTACAGAAGGCAAGGGAAAAACTAATATCTAAAATGGTCCAGTATGAATATACACGGTCTTCCAATTTTACAAAAAAGTTCACAGAAGCATTCACATGATTCGATTGGGTTCTTTCCTCGAATATGTTTTGCAGCTTTAATCTTATCACCAACGATTTTTTTCATTTCTCAGACAATAAAAAATAGATAAAAGGAACTATAAATTAAACCATTTTAAATAAAAAAAATATTTATAAGTAATACTGTTGAAATTATGATGAAAACTAATATGCTGTGAGATATTACCAACACACCAACAATTTAACATACAACATTTAAATCCAATCCAATCATTGTTATTTGAGCTGATTGAGCTGTTTTGTAGTAACAAAGTAAAATGGGCTAAAATTAATCCGTACAACATGATGAAACTGACTAAATTTGCCAGGACATTTCATCAAAAGACAAAAACAATAACACTGTCACTTTGGATATTCATATTTGTGACTTGTTTCAGTGCCTGTTACTGACTGTTGGTGTTTATTTGCTGTTCTACAGAACAACCAGTTGGAGTTTCTTGAGGATGACATGTTCATTGATCTTCTGAATCTGAGCCATTTATTTCTGCATGGAAATCGGTTGTGGAGTCTCCACCAGAACACTTTCCGTGGCCTGGGTGCCCTCGATCGATTGCTGCTCCATCAAAACCGACTCCAGTGGGTTCACAAACAGGCTTTCCACGACCTGCGTCGCCTGACGACTCTCTACCTGTTTAACAACTCCTTACCTGAACTTCCAGCTGAAAGCTTGGCTCAGCTGCCAGCACTGGAGTACCTACGTCTCAACGACAACCCTTGGGAGTGTGACTGCAAGGCCGTGCCGCTCTGGGATTGGCTGCGGCGCTTCCGTGGCTCCACCTCCTCGTTAATATGCGTGGCTCCGCCAGAGCTGGCTGGGAAGGATCTGAAAAGGTTGACGAAAGAAGAGCTGCCTTCCTGTACAGGCTCAGAGTCGCTCCACCAGAGCAAATCCAGCCAGGGGGACGTGGGAGTGTCGTTGAAGAAAGATCATCATCATCGATCACGCAATCATCATCATCCTCACCTGCCACATCAGGATCAATACTACCCCACCTCCCCATCGCCGCTCCCTCGACCACCCAAGCCGGGACGCAACAGGAACTGCACGACGCATCGAAGTCGCAAGGGCAATGCTCAGAACGAGGTGTATAACCTAACAGAGTTAGCCAACAAGGAATCAGACGAAAAATCTGACCCATCAAAACCAAGACGAAAGAACAAATGCATCCCACGGACTTCGGTGGGTGCCCCTAGTGGCGTGCAAAGAGCGAACAGCAGGGCGGTGTCCCTCTGGTTACCTTGTTTCATCATCCCTCTTTGCTTATTGGTGTGTCTCACTGCCCTTATTTTCCGCTGAGCCATGTAGAAGCGTCTACTAATGGTTTTACAGAATAAACTTAGCCCTCTGTCTACTCTGGCTCCTACACTTCAGTGTACGAATGTGTGTGTGCGTTTGTGTGTACATGTGTACGATAGTGAGCCCCTTTCGTGGGACAGAGGACTTGTGCGAAGTTGCAGGCCTGGAATTAAACTGGAGATGGGAAGAAACTCTGGGATTTGTGGGCGAGAGATGGAGAGACGGGACTACTCCTCCATCATCACCATTTCCAGTTGCTCCTGTTAGACCAGGGCATATTCAATAACAAAAAAAACCCATCTGCATTTGTTAACTACATTCAGTTGTGTATCACACCTCTGCAGAATAATTAGCAGCTCATTGTGTTCAAGCTCACCTCCATTAAAACCTCCGAATCCCTGTCTTAACCTTCAACCTGCACACAGGCTGCAGCCCAGCAGGGGGTAAGAGTGTGAATGAAATACATAAACCAACCATTTACACAAATGTACAAAGGGGCTGCTTTCCTAACCTGTAAGCATCTCAGCGGTTTCTATGGGAGGGATGTTGTTAACACCTTTAGCACCTGACAACATAAAAATGAAAGCCAAGCACACAAGAGAGCAATTGGGTTAGTTATGAGGTTTTTTGTTGTTGTTGTTTAAAGCTGGTTCACACAGCCCCAATAAATGCTAACAGGGTTGATCCAACAAAGCCAGAAGTTGCTGTTTGCTGTCACTGTGTGGATTAACAATCAAATTCTACTTTTCTAAAGCTGCTATGTTGGCGAGGTCAGTAAAGAAAAAGTAGAGTTTATGAAGGATTATGGGATGGCTCTGGGCTTGTGTCTGTTCTTATTCATTGATTGTGCCCTTAAGATAGTATTTTACATAAAAACTGGAAGGCAAAAGTTATTAAGACATGAAAAGGTCAAGTGGAGCTCATGCAAAAAGAATCATGCATTATCTGTTTCTCAGCTGCAATAATGTGCTGACCTAGAAGGCACACAACACCAACACTACATTAATAGCTGTACACAGCACAGTTTAGGAAAATAAAACAGGAAATTTCACAAAGGAAGAAACACAGCTGTTCAGTCACAGACGTCGAGTCGAACCTGGAATGTTAATTTGCCATAGATTCCCTCAGGAAGTTCTTAAGGTTTTTTTTTTTCTTTTTCTTTTTCTTTTTCTTTTTTTTGCGATTTTTGATTTAAACCACTATGGAGACAGAAAAACATCTCAAATATATATATATATGTGTGTGTGTTTGTGTATAATACTATGTAGTAACAGTAGATTGGTTTATATCAGAAATGTTATAGTTTCACATTAAATGTAACAGGGATAATTTATTAGCGTGCAGTCAAAGTTCTTAATAAAAAAAATCAGAAAAAGTAAAGTAAGTAAATTAATATTAATAAATATAAATGCTATAATATATAGTCAATACTGTATGTTAATGGGATGGTTCAACAAAAAATGTATAGAAAATAAATGCATACAGGTTTGGACATGAGAAGGACTAAACTTAATTTTAAAGTTAAATCATTACATTAAAAGACATCAAGGATTGTTTTATTGATACGCAACTACAGGTATCAAAAGTATGGCCTTAGCCACTTATTAACAATTTTAAAAAGTTATATATATTATATATATATATATATATATATATATATATATATATATATATATATATATATATATTATAATGTGGTTTCTGATTTATAAATATATTTAAAATAATAATAATAAAAAAAAAATTATATATATATATATATATATATATATATATATATATACAAATCAGAAACCACTTTATATAACCACTTTATATAAATCAGAAAACCCTTTAGAAACTTCAGAGGGAATCCATTGCCCAAAAATGTCAATTCTCATCCAGGTTTTTTTTATTTTTTTATTTTTGGAGAACAAACTGCACAACTCCATATAGAAAGTCAACGCAAGATCTGAGGTAATAAACCTTGCAAATATGATTTATCCTTGCAAACAGTAGAAAAACCTCTCTGTCACTCACTATCTTTGACCCCTGCTGCTGTTAAGTGGTCAAACACGTCTGTATTGGGATCCTAAAGCTGAGAGTTAAATTGTCTATGAAAAGTCACTGAGCCCCCTCCTGGACAGGTGGGGTAATAGCACTTTCTCAACCTCTACCTGACCCTCCTCAAAGACTCTATACCTTTATACTAAAGTGAACTGAGAATATTATGACGTCCAATGTGAACATTTATTTGTTTGAGAATATATGTCACTTATTGACAAAAGACTATGTGTATGACATTGTCGGGGATAGGATGAAGTTGTATTCATGTACTTTTTCTTTGTACATTGTCGTCAAACTGCAATTTTAAACATACAAGTGCACCATACTAACACCTTCCACATATTCCTCTGTCTGTCTTTCATCTTTCCTCAGCCCTTTTTCATAACTCAAACTTTCTGTCTGTTATGAAACACCACCAGACTCAAAAGCCGTTTCTAAAGAACATTAAAGAGAACTGTGGTCTCACGCTGATGGTTATGGATGCCTCTATTTTGTTTTCGAGCAGAATCCAAACAAAGTAGAAATCAGATGCTGTTTAATCAGGAAAATGATCACACAAGATAGAGCTTTTCATTTTCTGGACCAAACGAAGTTACTGCAGAAACATTTCATAATAATTCACATTAAATCACTGGGCTGATTTAAATTCTGATTATAAAAGGCAGACAATATATAACGCTTTCTCAATTCCATTTATTTTACCTTATCACACACACACACACACACACACACACACATACAGTGGAAATAATTGAATGGATATATATTTCAAGCATTATTTCTTCAGGGGCTTGCAGGACATCTCGTTTCAATAGAAAGTGATATTTTATTGAACCCTGAGGGGGAATTCTGTCACCCAGACAGATAGTAAAGCCTTTTGCTGTGTATATTATGAGAGTAGTCGATCTGAAATGGACAACTGAGTGTGGAGGAATATGAGTTTATGCTAATACCTGCTTTAGCGCCCCCTGTGGTTTGGGCCAAAGCTAAAACACTTCAACTGTGTTCTGTTTCTTTCTCACACAAGAAACAGACAGCTCAATTTGGTTATTAATTCATCTTTTTGCTTAATCCTGTTCTGTTCACACATACTGCAGCAATTTACAGGAATAGCAATGTCTTGTTAATGATGTATCTGAACATGTATCAGATTTGTGTCTTTTCTGTATGTGCAGTGCAAGAAATCAAATCTCAAATCCAAATGCGTTATCTTGGAAATAAGCCACATACCAAAAAATAATGACATGCAACTGCCTACATTATTCACTCTATAAACTGGATAGCTTTATGAGCCGAATCCTAACAACAAGCCCAAAGATGATTAATAAGTGTTGCTTATAATAAGTGGACATGGCAACCCTTCAAGAGTGCACTCTGCTCCAAACATAAACAAAACCCAATGGCTCTGTTAATGGCGATTTAGTTCAAATGAGCTAACATAACGAGTCTTTAATCGCTTTAATATTACTTTGATTAAAAATTGCAGATAACAAATGTGCGAGATGCCAGAACGTTGCTGGTTGACACAAAAGGTCAGGATGATTGTTAATGGAACTTGTGAGGAAAAATTGCCTTCTATTCCCCATCAAGTTTTATTTAGTCATTCACAAAGAAAATAACTTTATGTAAGACTGCAGCACAGACAGGCTCTTAACTACATGAAATGGCTCTCAGCAGTCTGAATCTCTTTTCAAAGCACACACAACTGACCTCTTTCTGTTGTGCTTATTCCCATGAAACCTCTAATATTTTGATGAGAAAGATGAACAGATGACTGAAAGTCCGCAAACAGTATTATATTGACTTGAAAAGCAGTCCATGCGTGTAACAGTTCTGCAGAATATACACTATGCACAACTAGCATATGCACAACTTCTGTATGCCTGAAATATCTGGATGACCTTCTGCATTTTCCAGACTTTAGTGTCACGTGATCCTTCAGAAATAATTCTATTATGCCGATTTGTTGCTTTTGAGGCATTAAATTGCATGCTTGCTGAAAAACAGTATTCATTTCTTTAAAAACATAAACCTTACTGTCTTCAAACTTTTGAACGGTAGTGTTGATACTGCAGAAATGTTTGATAAAAGTATAGTGTGCTATTTCATATATTCAGTACAGAACTACAGTAGCATTCCATTCTGAACATAGACTGGGTTCACTTCATTTCTAATTTAAAATTCTAATACAAAATTCTTTTTACATATAAGCACTATTTAATAATGAAAGATTTACATATAAAGAATGTATTATTTCATTCACATCGCAAGTTGAACCAACCCTTGCTTATCACCCTGAAAATTAAACTGGAATCTGCAGTTAAAATCAAGAGTTGATTTCCCTGTTAAGTGTTCCCTGCTATGAAAACTTTTGCATCACTACCACTCCAACAACAATGAATCAACCAATGTCATGAATTTGGGGGTGGGACTATCTGATTGACTGACCAATAGCAGAAGGGGTTCATGAAACTTTGATAACAGTGGTATGGAAACACACTTCACCTTTAACTTTAGTCATCACAAAAAAAGCACTTTTCCTCCGCAGACTTGCATTCCTTATTAGCTATATACTGTAGCACAATGTGTGTTTAATTTAACACCAGCATATTAAAACGGAAGAGGACAATGAGGTGAAAGAGCGCCCCTGATGGAGTCCTGGAGCGTTAGGCGTGATGACACTTCAAAAAATGAGTCTGAGCAAGAAAGGAGGCAGGTGGAGATGAAAAAAAGAGGTACGTGAAGAGAAATGAAAGGGCTCTTTTGTTTCTTCTGTCTACCTACTGAATCCCTCTTGCCCTTCGTCCCCCCTCCTCCATCAGTCCCTGCATCCCAGATTAATCATAAATCTAACATTGCCTGTTCTCCTAAAGTGCTTACTTTCTATAATCCTTTTATCCTGGTTATTTACTAATTCAATAGTTCCATTCTGAGTCCAATGACACCTGACAGTATGACAAGGCCAGACGAGAGGAAATGAGAAATTTAAAAACAGGAGGAGGAGGAGGAGGAGGAGGAGGAGGAGGAGGAGGAGGAGGTGATGTAAGGGTGAGATAGCTGAACCTCCAGCAGGTATGGGATGGCAGTGTATGGTCAAAGGCAAAATATGATGCAGAAAGTAATTACATCTTTAACTTTTCATACAATGTTGCCTTAGAAGAATTTCATTCTTCTGGCTAATGGCTCATTCTTTGAGGGAATCAAACCAGAAACCATCTGTTTCCAAGCCTAAGGTACAGTATACACCATCATCACAATGCATTACTGCAAAACACCAGCTGTTTTGAAATACTGTACACTTTTGAGCTTACTGGCTTTACAAAACTTTCACATAGAAAAGCAATAACACATAGGTAATTTTTTTAATATCTCAATCGTTTCTCCTAGCAGTGAGAATAAATTACATTTAAAAAAAATGTTCACTTTCTAAGTTTCACTGGTTTCCTCTTCACATTTCTCCTCCAGAGTTTCAAGAGGAAAATAATAATAATAATAATCAATTGTGCTTAAAACTGACCATAATTAAAAAGTCAGCGATTTCAATAAGAACTAAACATTACTCATCAAATTCTTCCAAGAATGGAGGAGAAATGTGAAGAGAAAACTAATAAAACTTAAGACTGAAGAAAAAGTTTAAATGTCCTTTATTCTCATTGCTAGAAGAAACAATTGACATATTAAAAATATTACCTTTGTGATACTGCTTTTCTGTGTAAAAGTTTAAATTATCCAAGCCCAGGCTCAGCAAAAAAAAGGTGGAAGAAAAAAAAGAACAATTAAAAATATTCTTCTTCTCATTATTATTTACTACTACTACTACTAATAGTACTAATAAATAATAAATAAAATGAAATAAAAATTGTATAATAAAACATTATCACTATTTCATTGCTCTTACAATACACAAATTATTTTATTTGACATACATGATACAAAATAAGGAAAAAAAGGTTAATAATAATAATAATTATTATTATTACTATTAAACAAGCAAATAAAAACTCTTAAAATAAAAGGTTAAAATGTACAAATGTATCAGTTTCCATTTAATGCTGCTTAGAAAAGAAAAGAAAAGAAAAGAAAGACTGCCATGCTTTATAGGCTCTCCCAATCAATGAAAAAGTAACCTCTGAGTGATAAAATTGTCCTATGGGTTTAGTTAAATCAATTCATCAATTTAGTATCACTTCTCTAATATGTTTCTCACTAGAATAGCACAGAATAGTCCTTTCATGTTTATGAGAGCACAGACATGCTGAGAACTCTAAAGTGTCATCTTAAAAAGCCTCGGTGAGGGGCTCTTACAGAATTCCCAGCACTCCTTTCACTGACATGAGCTCAATGACTCCAGATTTGAACATGTGACTCCAGAAGTTTCGATGTGATCCTCTCTTAGTACTCCTAAATCCAGTGTGCTGTCAAGTCAAAGCAACGCTTAGCTCAGAGACACACACAGAGATAGAGAGGGGGGGGGGGGCAAAAGAACAAAGTCAAAAGGAGAGCCTAAATCTCAGCTCAAGTCTTTATAAGACAATTGTGGTGAAGAGGAGCTCAATGCAATCACTGACGCAGAGCTTCAGACCTAGTTCATCATATGCACATCTCTCAGACTGAGAAAATCATTACAACATGGGAAAACAATTCAAAGAACTCTTGAAGTATTCCTTTCCATGCATCCTAGTTACAGAAGCACATTTTTATCTCTTACTGTACATGCCAAATGTTTCTGTATCTATCCATCCATACATCCTTTTCTTTAAAAAAAATTAATTTGAAAGCCTTTTTGATAGCTGGATCACTGTGGATTTTTGGGATGCTTTGATCAGCTGTTTGAACTCTCATTCTGATGGCACCCATTCATTGAGGAAGATCCATTGGTGAGCAAGTGATGTTATGCTAAATTTCTACAAATCTAATCTGATGAAGAAACACTCGTCTTGGATGGCCTGATGGTGAGTACATTTTCAGCAAATTTAGAGTGAACTATTTATTCCTTTAACATTAATTAACACCATTAGTTACGGTAACACTTTACAATAAGGTTAATTAGTTAAACATTTGTTACATTAACTAAAATACTTCTACACCATTTATTAATCTTGGATCATATTCTTTTTAGCATTTACTGTATAATTATTTTGTTGTTGTTGTGTCCATTTAAAATATATATATATATCCATTGGCATTGGTTAATGCACTGTGAACTAACATGAAGAATTTTATTTTTTAGCAACTAACATTAACAAAGATTTATAAATGTTGTAAAAATAGATTGCCCATCATTTCTTGTTTTGCTAATGCATTCACTATAATGTTAACAAATGAGACTTAGGTGTTAAGTGATTATTTTTAATCTGAAAGTTCTTTACAATAATACATCAGATCACTATCTAATCTGTATGGTGATGTTATATCAGTTGCAAAATGTATGTTTAAATATGGTTGTGTGTAATTTGCTGGGGTGTGTTTCCCAAAAGCATCCTTAGCTAACCATTAGTTTCAAGTAATTCAAGTAACCAACTCTATTCGTAATGACTTGCGACCACAGTTACTTTGGGGAAACGCATTGCTGGTTTACTGATTATATGTCATCTGGATTTCGTAATCAGATTCCAAAAATTAAGTACTTGTCATAAGATTTACAACGTCAATAAATCATTAATAATGGGATGCGTGGCCCGAGCTCTCATCAGCGTCTCCCTGGAAACAGAGCAGGCACACCTGCACCTGCTCATTACGGGCTGAGCGGTCACACCTGCAGCCCATCAGGAACGGGCTTTAGAAGCAGCGTCGACGAACACAGAGGTGAGAGATGTCTCCAAAAGACTTGGCTAACAACTCTCTGTGTTTCCCTCCAGACAGCAGCGTGTGACCGCCAGCCCACTAAGGACACGGACCTCACGGACCCACACAGCACTGTGCACTAAAGAAGGAAGAGAAGGCCGAGCACTGAGCACCGGAAACCCCTCACGTTGGCTATTTCCCCTTTCACCACCTCAATAAAATCCACCCTTCGGGGAACTTACCTTGATCCTCGTGTCATGTGCTTCTTCACCCCGTTACACTGGTGGAGAATGCAGGCATTGCAGTGAAGAAGTCACCGGCCAGGATCCCACTACATCACTATTACCGTTTACTTGATTTGTTGACGGACGTTTTTTTCCGGACTTGTTTTCTCACGTCCCCTTCCTGTTTCCCCAGGTGGCGCTCCTCCCCCAACGATGGAGGATCTGTTAAAGCACCTCACCAAGGTGAGAATCCGCTAGCAACAGATTATGGAGCACATGGCCTCCCGTCAAGGGGAAACGGAACGAGAGCCCGCGAACTCCGCTACCTGACCCCCGAGCCCAGGCTACCCAACTCATCCCGAAAATGACGGCGCATGATGACATCGAGACATTCCTTCAGATGTCCGAGGCGATCGCCGTCTGGGAGGCATGGCCCAGGGACGAGTGGGCGCAGATAGTGGCGCCGTTGCTGACGGGAGAAGCGCAACGGGCGTACTTCATGCTTACCCCCGAGTGGAGCGGCTCTTACGAAGAGTTGAAGAAGGAAATCTTGGGGCGGGTTGGACTGTCGCCCATTAGTGCCGCCCAACTATTTCATGACTGGTCCTACAACCCACGGTGACCCACGGCGACCTCTCACGCCTGGCCCAACATTGGCTACTGGCTGGGGGTCCCACCGCACACCAGGTAGCTGAGTGCGTTGTAGTGGACCGCCTTCTGCGGGCCCTTCCCCGCCCTCTCCGGCAGGCGGCCGGTATGCGGAACCCCACCAACATCGACGAGCTGGTGGAGGCCATCGACCTGGCGGAGGCCACCCAACACTGGGAGGCTGGGGAGCGAGCGCCGCCCTTTCCCCGAAGGGTGGTCCAGGAGCGACGTGCGCCGGAGGGCCCCCAGCGACCAGTCGGCAGGCCGGTGGTTCCCGAGCCACAGGATGAGCCCATGCCCACCTAAGCTCCTCACTCCCCTGGACGCGCTTGGCTGGCAGGCTGTGCCTCCTTGATTCAGGCAGCGCGGTCACCCTTGTCTGGCTAACTGTCCTTTCTCCACAGCCGGAACCCAAAGACAGACTGCCCATCACCTGTGTCCACGGCGATACTAGAGAAGAACCGGCATGGCGCGTCACCATCACGGCGCCCCCTGGCGCCTGGCCAGTGGAAGTCGGGATTGTCAAGGATCTGCCTGTACCGGTCCTCCTCGGCAGGGATTGGTCGGGGTTCGACCGCCTCTTCGCCTCCGCGAGCCAGCCTGTCAGCCCCGCCGGGAACCGCCCCCCACACCGGACGACCACGAAGCCCTGATGGCATCCCGTGCTGCTGGCCTCGGACAGCCCCAGAGAGGGTGAGTCTTCCCATCATAACCCTAACCTCTATTATGACCTCTTCCAGCAGGTGACTGGGGCTGGGGCCTTTTCCCCAAGAGCAGCACGAGCACGACCACCTTAAACAATGCTGGGCCCAAGTAAGGGTCGCCGATGGGAAGGACCTCCCACCGGCACCCCACCCAACACCTCACTCCGTGGTCCAAAACGGCCTGCTGTACTTTGTTGCCCAGCGAAGGGGGGAGGAGAAAACTTTGCTGGTGGTCCCACGGATCAAGACGGGAGCAGTGATGGAACTGGTGCATGCCCATCCCATGGCCGGCCACCTTGGGGCCCAAAACACCATCCAACGCATACGCGACCGTTTTCACTGGCCGGGCCTGGAGGCCGAGGTGAAACGATTATGTCAGACCTGTCCCACCTGTCAGCGGACGTCTCCACGCACACCTCCCCCCAGCCCACTGATTCCGCTGCCCATCATTGAGGTGCCCTTTAAGCGGATCGGAATGGACCTAGTGGGGCCGCTGCCAAAGTCCGCCCTGGGACACGAACACATCCTGGTCATCCTGGACTAGGCCACCCGCTACCCTGAGGCCATCCCACTCCGCAAAACCACCGTGAAAGCCATTGCCCAGGAGCTCTTCCTGTTGAGTAGTCAGGTCGGCCTACCATCCCAGATACTGACTGACCAGGGCACCCCCTTGCCCCCAAGCGCGACTGGTACAAGATGCTGCCCTATGTCCTGTTCGGCATCCGGGAGGTACACCAGACGTCCACCGGGTTTACCCCTTTCGAGCACCTCTTCGGCCGGCAGCCCCGCGGCCTGCTTGACGTTGCCAGAGAAGCCTGGGAACAGCAGCCGGCCGTCCACCGCTCCACCATCGAGTCCGGGGGATGCGTGAGAGGATTGACAGGGTCATGCCCATCGTCCAGGAACACCTTGCCAAAGCCCAGCAGGCGCAGCAACGACATTACAACAGGTCCCAGGTCCTCGACGGTGAGGAACACCCGGTCATCTATATCAGCTGGAAGCTGACCTCAGCGGAGCGACGGTATGTGACCGTCGAGAAGGAGGCACTGGCCGTAAAGTGGGCAGTCCTGGAGCTCCGCTAATACCTCCTCGGCCACCAGTTCACCCTGGTTACAGACCACGCCCCTCTACAGTGGATGGCCCGAGCAAAGGACACCAACGCCAGGGTGACTAGGTGGTTCCTCGCGCTCCAGGACTTCCACTTCACTGTACAACACCGGGTGGGGACGGCCAACGTGAACGCAGACGGTCTCTCAAAGATATTGTCAGCTTTCGCAGGTCTGTCAGGTTCCACTCACTGCCCTCCCCCAGTTTCCCCACTTCTCCACAGGGACAGGACGACGCTTAGGGGGGAGGGGGTGGAGTGTGACACGTGGCCCGAGCTCTCATCAGCATCACCCTGGAAACCGAGCAGGCACACCTGCACCTGCTCATTACGGGCTAGGCGGTCACACCTGCAGCCCATCAGGAACAGGCTTTATAAGCAGCGTCGACGAACACAGAGGTGAGAGATGTCTCCAAAAGACTTGGCTAACAATTCTCTGTGTTTCCCTCCAGACAGCAGCGTGTGACCGCCAGCCCACTAAGGACACGGACCTCACGGACCCACTCAGCACTGCGCACTAAAGGAGGAAGAGAAGGCAGAGCACTGAGCACCGGAAACCCCTTACGTTGGCTATTTCCCCTTTCACCACCTCAATAAAATCCACCCTTCGGGGAACTTACCTTGATCCTTGTGTCGTGTGCTTCTTCACCCCGTCACAATTTATTGATTCTCCCTAATTTTCATCTTTAATAATAATGAGTGGAATTAATTTTCCTTCTCTTTGTATTTTATATCAATATAGTAGTAGATTACATATTTAAATTTAAATTAGTGTGATAAATGAGGAAAAAAAGTAAAAGTAATAATGAAAAAAGGTAAAATCTGTGATGTAAAGTAATAGATTACATTCAGAGCCGAATTATCCATAAGGGCACTTGGGCCAGTGCCCAGGGGCACCAACCATTCACAACAACTAGGGGGGCACCACATGACACAAGCTTTAAAAATATTTTTCGTAAATTGTTTTATTATTAACTTGAAATTCTTGAAAGACCATACATAACTTGTTTATGAACACTAACTTAACAACAATAATAATAAATTATAAATCAATAAAGACTACATGACCACTATCAGTCCCCCCCTTCCATCCCCAATCTGTCAGAGTTGAGTTGGTCCACAACAAGTACGTGCAGATGTGTAATTTTTTTAACGGCTACAGCAAATAAATCAAAATGGACAGACGTCAATTGAGTGGTTTTGCAAAAATAAAGTTAAAAAAAGACAAGGACGCTACAATTCAAAATGTTCCAGGGATCGAAAGTTTTTTTTAAAACGAGTGAAGAATGAGCTCAGGACGACAATGACACAGAAGCAATTGACTGCACTCTCCCTGTTTACCATTGAAGTTAAAGTTAAAACATTACCGTCTACAGCCGCGAGAGGGCGCTCTATGCTGCTCAGTGATCCTGTAGTCTACACTGAAAACATAGAGCGCCCTCTCGCGGCTGTAGACGGTAATGTTTTATCTTGGTTCTTGTTTCTAAATAAATGCGACTTATAGTCCAGTGCGACTTATATATGTTTTTTTTTTCCTTGTCATGGCATATTTTTGGACTGATGCGACTTATACTTAGGTGCAACGTATAGTCCGAAAAATACGGTAGTTGGACAAGTTAATAAATTACATTTGAAAAATCACATTAATTATGTCTGAAGGGGGGGGGGTCTTTTGAGGTATAGTGCCCAGGGGCACAACACTGTCTTAATACGGCCCTGATTACATTACTAACAAACATTTTTGTGATGCAATTTGGAATATCATGGATATCAAAATAAAATAACATGCACAATGACTTAACTTCAGGGAATAAGAAATAGAGACTGTAACCCATAGTAATATATTCCTATAAATTGGCAGAAAGGCATAAAAATAATCCGCACAAATCTTTTCACTGGCAACAGAAACTCTCCATGGATAACGACTTATGTCACATTTAGGGATCATTGTGTCCCATTTTGTCTGAATTTTTGATTATACTGTTATGCAGTGATTTTTCTGTTGTCTTATGAAGATTGTGAGAATTAAATGAGGGAAACTTATCATCCATTTAAACTGATGTAAAAATGAACTTAAATGAACAGTAGATCCGTTCATCAACAATCCAAGTTCCCTTCAATCTCATCAGCTACACATTATGCTTGCAGATGGTTCATAAACTCATAGTACAATGAGTCAATCTTCAGGCTTAAATGAGTCCAGATGGACACTAACACTCATGAGCTTCAGATGTCAGACAACCTGAGCTGTTTTATGCCATTTAAAGCACCTCTACAGTATTTGCATAAGTCACCAAGCTGGCCAAATTAATTTGTTAGCAGAAAGTATGAATAATGGCCCATTTCAGCATCCCCATTCCTATTATATCACCAGGAGTGGTATTATTATACTGATTAAGGCCCTACTCAAAGATTTAGAAAAGTTTACCATGGCGATATGAATATTAGAATTAGAAGAGTAATCAGCAATATTCCATCTGTTCCGGAGCCTCCTGGAACCTCTCTGTCTGTGTCAGAACCTGCCCAGAGGCTCTGTGGTTAGCAGATTGTTTTGCGTTTTGAATCTAGACCAAGATCTGATTTAGCCCAAAGCAGTAGGCTCGGAGCGCTGCTGAGCCACCTACTTCTTTAACTGGCAGAAGGACAGAAACTGCCTAGGTTTCATTTAACAGCTGTGATCTGGTAAGACAACCATACAAGTTGAGAATTCTGCCATCATTTACTCACCCTCATCCCATTCCAACTCCATATGACGTAATCTCATCTGTGGAACACAAAAGCAGAATAGTTGTTCTTCTCTACGCAGTTTATAATACAATGAACAGGGACCGCTTTCAAAAAAAAAAAAAAATTCAGTCACCAAATATCATCATAAAGGTAGTTTAACTTTATAACTTTATAAAGGTAGTAAACTTTGTAAGCAGTAATTAAGAGTTTATTGAGGCAAAATTCATAGTTGATACTTAGTTAATAGAGAGAATTGGACTTTAAAATAAAGTGACTATATATGTATGTATGTATATCTCTCTCTCTCACACACACAGAGTGCATTCGCAAGTGTTCAAAAAAATGTTTTAAGAGATTAACCGATACAAAAATATGCTAAAGATGCTAAAATGAGTGGAAGAAATGTACTGGACGGTATACAATTAAAGCTAATAAGCAGGTGATCCAGAAAGAGCAACACAAGCAGTCTTTTCATCCATTATTTCTATGTTATTTCTGTATACATTTAGATAACAGAATTACTGGGATAAAAGTTATAGTATGGGTATAAATACTTATTCTCTCAACAGTATCGATCAAACCGAAAGTATCTTAACACGTGTATGTATTGTATTCTGAGTATGGGTCACCATACTTGGCTGAATGTCACGTCACTTTCACTTTCAACTGAGGCACCGGTAGCTTTCTCCAGATGTTATTTTATGCATATATGACTTTACAAGCATACAGATTAGTATATAGAGCAGAGAAGATGGAAAAACTGAGAGAGTGTGAAAAAGAATAAAAAGTTCCCTCCTTGTGAAGGCCTGATGGCAGAGATGGTTAGTGTGACAGCCTTCAATCTCGTCAGACAGAAGCAAGCACAAAACTGATCAGTCTCCTCAATTTAGGTGCAAGAGCACATTTGCATGACGCCACTGGAAACTTGAAGGGTGTTTCATGATGCAGGCACAGCAGGGGTGACGCATATGACAGCGCTCTGACATTCTTGAAGTTCTGGCTTGGAAACCCAAAATAAACTGCCAGATTAAAAACTAAATTAGTTATAATTTCATGTATATTTATATATATATTTATATATATATATATATATATATATATATATATATATACAGTACAGACCAAAAGTTTGGACACACCTTTTCATTCAAAGAGTTTTCTTTATTTTCATGACTATGAAAATTGTAGATTCACACTGAAGGCATCAAAACTATGAATTAACACATGTGGAATTATATATGGAATTATATACATAACAAAAAAGTGTGAAAAAACTGAAAATATGTCATATTCTAGGTTCTTCAAAGTAGCCACCTTTTGCTTTGATTACTGCTTTGCACACTCTTGGCATTCTCTTGATGAGCTTCAAGAGGTAGTCATCTGAAATGGTCTTCCAACAGTCTTGAAGGAGTTCCCCGAGAGATGCTTAGCACTTGTTGGCCCTTTTGCCTTCTGTCTGCGGTCCAGCTCACCCCTAAACCATCTCGATTGGGTTCAGGTCCGGTGACTGTGGAGGCCAGGTCATCTGGCGCAGCACCCCATCACTCTCCTTCTTGGTCAAATAGCGCTTGATGCCTTCAGTGTGACTCTACAATTTTCATAGTCATGAAAATAAAGACTTTTGGTCTGTACTGTATATATATATATTTTTTTTTATAGTATATTTACACATATGACAAAAACAGTTCTTATAAAGGAACTGCAGTGTACTAAAATTTAATTCACATTATCATACAAAAGTTTGTGGTGAGTACAAACTTCAAACTCTTTATTTAGTAAGAATGAATTAAACTGACCAAAAGTCAACAAAAGTGAAGTAAATAAATGTATAATGTCACGAAAGATTTCCATGTCAAAAGAAATTGCTTAAATTCCTTTGTAATGTTTATTGAGCAACAAATCAGCAAATAAAAATTATATATGAAGGATTCAACTTTGCAATCAAAGGAATACTTTTTTCTTTTTTTAATAATCATATCGGAAAATCTATTTTAAATTGAAATTAAAACTGTTTTTACACATTTTGAGCAAATAAATAGCCTTTGTGAATATTAGATTATATTATCTTATATGTTACCATTTTTGAACATCGTCTGTGTGTGTGTGTGTGTGTGTGTGTGTGAGAGAGAGAGAGATAGAGAGAGATATTGTGTTATTCTGATGCCAGAATATTTAACACTGCTCTCGATTGCTGCTCTCTCACACACACACACACACACACACACACACACACACACACACACACACACACACACACACACATACACACACACACACACACAGAGGCAGAAATTATGTTGACAGCCACACACACAAAATAATTTATTTCTGACAAGCAAAGCCAAAACCTTAGGCCATCAACTTCTTTTCTGCAAAAAGATCCACATAAAATCTACATGAAATCATGCCCGAATATGTAAAGGCCTCAATCTCAGGGAAGCAGGGCTGGACCCTTGAGAAAAGCTAATCCTCTTTACACGGCTTCATCGCCTGATCCAGATTCATTCTGAATGTTTCAGACAGACTGGTACTGTGACTCATCATCGCTGGTGTAGGGAGGTGCAAGCATTTAACAGAACAGCCTGCAGAAGAGGGCATGAACGCATTTATTGGAACAGCCCTCAGGACAGCTGCTGATGGCTTGGAGTAAACAAAAGCAGTTTGCTCATTTTCTAAGGATATCTTCCTCACATAGTTTATTATTTATTATTCTTTGCTAATGCGCCGAATGTCCATCAACTCTAGGCGTGGCATGTCCTGTCAAAGTGTGTCCCTGGAGACATTTGCATGCCCACACACACAGTATCCATGTCTCAATACACATCTGTCATACCAATTTCTATAGTTGTAATTGGCAGTGACTATAGCGGCTGTTGGTGAACGTCCACTTCCATACAGTCTGTCTCAAATAAAAACAAATACTTGCTGTCGGCTGGGATGTCTGCTGATCCAAAAGTCATAATGATTCAACATGGTGAGTCATTCAAAGCTGGCACAATTAAGAGCTGAGATGTTACGAGTTGAAGCTAAAGATGTTACGAGCACGAGTAGAAGACTAAAGCCTGTGAAAAACCAAACCAACAGCAGAGCGGTGTGCCGACTGTTTTGCCACTGAACACACCACAAAAAGCCAACAGGCACATAGATTCTGTACCTGTGTGAGAGAAAATACCTGTCTATAACAGCAGGTGGCAGGAATAAGGAAGCCAATTTCTGTCATGGAATAAAAAAATTTAACCGTTAATTGCAACTTTTTACTCTGGCAATTTTGACTTTCTTCCTCTTAGTCTGAGAAAATTTTCAGAATGTAAAAAACTCAGAATAGAAATTCAAAATTGCGAGATATAAACCCAGAATTGCGACTCGCAATTCTGTGTTTATATCTCCCGATTCTGACTTTACATCTCGTAATTCTGCTTTTTCTGTTCCCACCACAAAATAAAGAACAAAAAGGTAATTGCGACATTCTCACAATTATTTCCTTCTCAGAACTTTGAGCTTGTATCTCACAATTGCACATTACAAAATTAACAATTGTCGCTGACAAGGTCCAACTACTGCCGATGATGAAGAAAACGTCGCAAAAACTGGACTGACAGAAGCTCAATGATGTCCCAACTTTGGCCAATGTCAGCTTGGTGTGTCGCCACATTTAGAAAATCACATTTAGAAAAACAAATGGTTAAAGTACAGCGTGGGAAAAGTCTGTCTACCTTGTGCAGTTCCTGGCTGTGTGTAGCACCTACGGCTCTGCAGATGATTTCTGAAAAATTAGCATGTTTAATTCCCTAAAAGTCAAAGGATGAAAATGGCCAGAAACTGTTCAGAAAATCAGAAAAAAGTCTGATTTTGCAGCAAAATTTTTTAATATATAATAATTTTAAAAAATATATACAAGATATATAAATAAGCAAATCTCAAGGTAGAAATTAACATAGATTGTATAATGGTTCATTTAAAGGCACACTGGATTTATGGGCTCTCTATTACATATCACCATTTGTAGTTTACATAAAATGGCAAGTTATTTGTAAAGGAAATGTTTTTATCTTGCTTTCTAGTTTCTAATGAAAAACTTTCCATAGTGTACCTTTAAGTAAACTTGTTTACTCCTGCCACCTGGTTATACACACCCTTCATGCAAGACCATTTAAATTTCTTGTGTTCTTTTTCAAACATCTCAAATAAATAACAAATAACTCTACACTCAGTACACACAGATTTTTGCAACTTACTTCAGAGTGCAATGTAAGTCTTAAAAATAAATTCACTGAATGATCCAAAAGGCTTTCAGAGCAGCAGGGGGGCTTCTCAACCAAGCAACATATTGAACAAAGATGTCTTCATGGCCACAAAGAGTTTGCTCCTCCTGTCCCCCAGCAGGCTTCAATGAAAAAATCTGCAGAGAGCATATTTTCTATATTCTCTATTCTATATTCTCTATATTACCACCATCTCTCTGTTCTGACTGAAAAACAAAATAATTATTGATGTTTATTAGTCAGAGGAAACTATCATTTCAGCAGCTAAATAGATAAAACATATTACTTTAACTAAATGGTAAGAAAATTGTGTAATGCAAATTATGCAAGGAAAAATAAAATAAAAAAATAATATAAAAATAAAACATATTCTATAATAGACACAATATTTGATATTACTCAAATAACTGGTAGGAGTTAGTGTTAAAGTGTCAACATTTTTTGGGATTTATTTTTTAACAGTGCATGAAAAAATTTAGAATTATGTATTCTAATATTCAGATTAGGGATCAAAATAATAAAACAGTTGTGGAATAATATTTCAACATTGCAGACACAAAAACATAATAACTGGCTACTGGCTAGTTTCTGACACTCAATTTTCAAATTTGTGCTTGGATTCACTGTGCAAATGAGAAAAAAATGCCAGCAGAGTTATTGCTGAATCCAGCCTTTTGAGGAAAATAACCATAATAAAAATGTCAGTGTGAGGATAATTCATAAAGCTCTCTATTATCATCATCCACCACACACACACAAAGACACTCACGCTAATTTCCCATAAGTTTATTTAGTATGCCTATTATATCAGCTTTATGGGTGTGAGTGTGAATATGCTTTGAGTGATGTGTTGAACATGTCAGTGTGTATTTTTCAATTTCAATTGATTATTCTGGGGGTAGCTCAAAAATGTCCTGTAAAATTAATTGAATATAAAATGGATTTTTCTATCAATTGAATGGATCATTACCCTGAAACCCCTTTGAGCAGATAAATCTGTGCTATTACTTTCAACTCTACTGGACGCCAGCCAAGTTTAAATCGCCAAATGAACCAGAATTACAATTTGAGCCAATGCATTGCATACCTCATTCTGAAAATGTATATTTTCATGAATAGTAGTCAATATAATAAAAAAATGCAAATCAAATGCCAACAAGTATCATAATACCGTACCACATTATTTTCACCAACAGATTCTTGTTTGACATTTGTCATTGGTACCTGTAATTAAATGAATGAACTCGTCGCCATGGTGACAGTCAGTCACTAGTGAAAAATGTGTAACAAAAAAAAAAGGGGGTGATGGCATCCATTCAAAAGAGATTCTAATTAAAAAGATTTCAGGAACAGAGAGCCACATAGGAATCTTTTAGAAAGCTTCTCGGCAGATGTCAGGAGGTTATTACACCCCTACATTACCACTCTGCTCTCATTAATATTATAGATATGCATTGCATGCATAACAGGGTACATTTTCTTGGAGTGACCTTCTTGGTCTCCTTGAGCAAGAAAGTTGGACCCCGTGTGCTTTAGAAAGCTCTAAAACTCACAATGTCAAAGCAGACTGAAAGATATATGCCATATGCTATGCAAAGCTAATAAAAAAGCTAGTAATAAAATAATAAGCTATACTGTATGATAATATTTTGCAAACTGAATATTCAGCTTCATTTACTGTAGCTGTAATATTACGGAATGTCGTTTCATGTCTTTGAACAAAAAATAAATAGTAGAAATAAATATAAACCTCTAAAGAAAAATGTAAAATAATTTCTATCATAATCAGGCTACTGGCATTTTAATTTTGATGAAAGCATGACATGATATTTTGCATAATGTATATAATTTAAATTACGATGTGCTGTCGAGACCACAGACAAGTGGAACTACACCTGAGAAACACTTGATGGCACACAAGAGAGTACTTAGTGGAAATATGGAACAGGAAGCTTCCAGTCTAACACTTCATCTGTGTTGGCACAAACACACACACACACACACACACACACACACATCATGGATGGCTGCAGTGACTTGATACTGGCCCTGGCAGTTTTGACTCGGCTTGGCTTGAGTTTTAAAGGAAGTGGCACTGCAGTAAGTACAAACATGAGTGGCACAGACCCTCAGGCCAAGTCAGTCTAGAAGGATGAATGCAGAAAGAGAGAGAGATAGAGCGCTCTTTTTTTAAAAATCAATCTTTCATAATAATGTATATTCCTATAAAAGTCATGATTCGACTCAGTGAGTATTTGGGGGATTTGAACATTGGGCCAGTTGTGCTTTTTGTAAGGCAACTTCATAATTTTACATTTATATTTATATACATGGAGAGAGTAAGATTTAAAATAATAATAATAATTAAATACTTAATCAATAATTTTACAAAGGAAGGATTAATTAAATTGACCCAATATGACAATAAAGACATTTATAATGTTACAAAGATCTCTATTTCAAATAAATGCTGTTCATGTGCTTTTTGTTAATACTAGAAAATGTTTCCATGATTTCCACAATAAATATTAAGCTGTTTTCAATAACAATAAGAAATATTTCTTGAGCAGCAAATCAGCATTTTAGAATGATTTCTGACAGATCATGTGACACTGAAGACTGGAGTAATGATGCTAAAAATTCTGCTTTGTCACCACAGAAATGAATGACAATATTTACAGGAAAGAAATAAAGAAAAATAAATAAATATTAAGCAAACAACTAAACTCACACTAATGCTGCGTTCCAGGGAGGTTTTTGAGCCTGTAAGTCATGATTTCAAACCACGACTAATGACTTTGTACCGTTCCAGGCAAGTCACGCCAAACTTCCTGAGCGCAAGGAATTGTAGCTAGATTATAAATTTTATTGCAACGTTACATTGTCCTAAAATCTATTTTTCAACTTGTACCACTTGCATAAACACTGCATCCATAGGCAATATTATCCGTAGGGAACGTCAGAACTCGGAACTCAGAGTACATCGATCTAGTACGAGTTCACGGGTGGGAAGTCACGGGTTTGACTGCCGTTCCAGTGCACTTTCACGGGTTTAAGGTTAGAAAAACACGGGTTACGGGTCGCCTGGAACGCGGCAATATGCTCACTCACACAACAAATTTTTCTGCATATAGGGTAATGTATGAGCTGAGTAAATTGATTGGGTGTCCAAGACATCCTGTGTGTTACTGTATGAATCTGTGTTGTGTAAATATGACCCAGTTTCCTTAATAAAATTGAGAATATCTGTGTGAATATCTATAATCTGTGGCTGCTGGGTTGGTGCACCGTTTTCCAATGGATGATCGATCGCTTAAAGTCTACAGACAGTCTACCTGGAAATGAACAGCTTTGGGGGCTCATTTACAATTTGAACCCAGGACCTCTCGCAAATTGGGGGCCCCTGCTGCCAAGAGGCCAGGTGCCTTTAGAGTTCCTCTGCAAAACACATGTAAAATAAAAGTCTTAACCTTTTCTTTTTCCAATCAAAACAGAAGAATAGGAAATTTTTATTGAAACTACGTGTATGTATGTAAGTGTGAAAGGGTAGACAGACATTTGTGAGTGGGTTAATTGAAAGAAAGAGGGTGCAGTCAGAGGTTAGACAGATAGAAGTGACCTCAAGCTCATGATAAGCACAGCTTCATTAAGATAACACCCAGCACCCTGCCTCTGATCAGGGCCCATGACTCCAGTGATAACCAGCGTCTTTCTGTTTCCCTCTATCTGTCTGCAGATGAGAGAAAAGCCTGAAAAAACTATTTAAAACTTACCGTAAGCTCCCCAAGAGCTTGTAAGTATTTGACCTTCAAAACATAATTTTGCACCAGCAAAGGTCCTTTAAGAGATACATACAGGTAGGTTCTTATTTATTTTTAAAATAAACATGCACATTTAATCTTTTTTCAAAGGTTTTAAATTGCATGTTTTATTTTTGTGATTATTTTTCTTCATGATTTTTTAACTTTCTTTTATGTAAAGCACTTTGAATTACCATTGTGTACGAAATGTGCTATATAAACTTGCCTTGCCTTGCCTTTTAATGATGTGTATATATATATATATATATATATATATATATATATATATATATATATATATATATATATATATATATATACTGTATAGTAAATGTATATTTGATATAATGTATTTAATATAACAATAATATCAATTATAAACAAAACAATTAAATTATAGAAAATAATGTTATGATTTTACATATTAATATAGTCATACAGTTCTTATCACAAAGTAAACCCTCTAAACACCATAAAAATGGCAAGCAAGCAAATAAATAAATACTATAATAAATTAGTGGTTGACCGATATTGTTTATATATATATATATAAAATATTATGTTTAAGACATTTTAAATCATTTGACAATGGATTAAAAAATGCATGTGTAAAATAAACATACTTTAGATGTAGAACTATTTTTCACAAATAAATAAATATTTGATAAAACTATAATTAAAAAGGAAATAAATACTGTAACCAACAGGGCACTCAGTAATCTGGGAAGTTTGTGTGCATTGGGAATCATATTTTTCCAAAAAAGCCAGGGTAACACTCATTTTACATACAGCACACAGAGAAAATGACACAAATATGCCAGTGAGCAAATGCATAAAGCGCAACATAATTTGAAATCACAAGTTTAAAGTTTAAAGCATTCAATTCACACGGGCCGACCGTCACACAGAGAACACGCGATAATGCTGTATAAAAATGCACACTTCACAAGATCTCACAGAAAGTTTGCAATGTTTGTGAAAATAAATGTTCATTAGTCATTCAAAGATTTGTTTAAATGATGTAAATGGGTATTTGCTTAATTCTGACGTATCAAAGTATCATAATGTTTGCCTTTCTATTACTAATAATATAAAAGTAATCATTATAATAATTTTTGTATACATTAATTCCTTTGTTTAATCTGATTATTAGACAGACTTCTATCCATATTAGACAGAACTGTTAACAACAACAGTAAACAAGGGAGAACGTGAGCTGTGTGTGTGTGTGTGCGCTCAGGCGCTGCCGCTCTCATCGTCGACAAAATAAAAGTCCCATCTCGAACACATCGGCCAAGCAGAAAAACTTATCGGCCAATGCCGATATATCGGTCGACCACTACAATAAATACCATATATATATATGGTAGCTGTATGCAGTATACTGAATGTTTTTGACTGTTTATGTGAATCTAATTGTCTTTCTTTTTTAAACCAAGAGTAATTTTCTCCACCTCTTCCAAGAGTAAAAATGCTTCCTTTTTCTGTTATGGTGTGTAAATAAGGTCATGTTTAATTAGACATGTTTCCTTTTCAATGATGCTCTGCACTTCAGAGCGGAGAAGAAGCTTTCAGAAAAGGTCACGGAGAGCAGGAAACACTGCGGATATGAAAGAAGGGGGTTTATTAAGGAAGCGGTAGGCAAGCAGTGATTTAAGAAGATCAGAGAGAGGCCTTGGATGTGTGTGAAATTTGCTCGACACACTGAAATGACTTGTTCCTTTTGAGTGTGTTGGCAGTGACACATGTGTGTATGTGTGTGTGTGTGTGTGTGTGTGTGTGTGTGTGTGTGTGTGTGTGTGTGTGTGTGTGTGTGTGTGTGTGTGTTTGAAAAAGAGAGAGAGCAGATTTGACATCAGCAAGTAAGAGTGTTACAGCTAATTTCGGTCACTCCCATGGAAAGCACTCATCACCAACTGAGACATGGCCAAACCGAATTCTCCATGGATAGCGCTGTCAAGCTTTAAACGAACACACATACATAAACAGAAGTGTACAGACATAGAGAGCCACACGGGCAGCAACCAAGCCTTTTATCCCGCACAGGATGAAATATTAAATGTTATATTTTTTTGTTATACCAGCCACACTGGAAGCATAAATCTTATGTCTATTCTAAAGGCTATGTTCAGAATAGAATTTAAAAAGCATAATGCATAGTATACTTGTATACTTATTCTTGCACTTTATGTAGGCTAAACATTTAAAAATAATGCTACATTTCTATCACGGTGCCTCATTACATTAAATGTTAAATTTGGCATTTGAATTTAGTTTTATTATTATTATTATTATTATTATTAATTTACGTGCATGTCAAAAATGTAAGGTCCCATTCAAATAATTATAAAAGCTTGTATAAAAAAAAACTGTGATACATTTTAAAATAAAAATATCACATTTTGAGATACTGTGGCATTTATAAGATAAACACACTAATTTATGAGAAATTAAGACACACGATACAATTGTTAGATGAAAAGTTAAAATTCTGAGAAATAAATTTGCAACTGAAAAATATAAAGTCTCATGATATACAGTATTATTTATTTGATAAAATAAATAAATAAAGCTGCATTTGTGAGATATTAAGTCCAAATAATGATTTTCAGTTGCAATAAAGATATAACAATATTAAGGATATAAAGTCTAATTGTGAGATAATCATAATTATGAGGAAATAAAGCACCAGTTATGAGAAATAAAATCACAGCTACAAGAAATAAAGCTGCAACTGTGAGAAATAGTGTTGGATGAATTATAGAAAGTCCCAAAAAATAGTCACACTTTGAGATATCCATTTGCATTTATGAGAGAAATATTCACAAGTACAAAAAAGTATATCAATGTTGGAGATATACATTTGCAGTTGTGAGTTGAAAACACCAGTTATGTGAAATAAAGTTGCAACCATTAATAAAGCTGCAATTCTGAGATATTAAGTTGCAATTACGAGAAATACATTTGCAATTACAAGATATAAAGTCTCATTGTAAGATAAAAACTTAAATATGAAATAGTCACACTGCGAGATATTAAGTTACAAATAATAACAAAATAAAGTCACAAATATGAAAAAAATGCAATTGAGATAATACACCGATTACAAGAAATCACAATCATAAGAAATAGATCTTAAACTGTAGGATATTAAACTGTAGTAATGAGAAATACATTTGCATTTGCAAAATTCACAGTGTCTTTGTTAGATTCAGTTTAAAATAATAATTTATAATAATTATAATAATTCATTACATTTATATAATGCTTTTCTGCTGTTCTAAGCAGTCAAAGCACTTTACATTGTGAGGGGGAGTCTCCTCATCCACCACCAGTGTGCAGCATCCACCAGGATGATGCGACGGCAGCCATAGTGTGCCAGAACACCCACCACACACCAGCTTATCGGTGGAGAGGAGACAGTGATGAAGCCAATCAGTAGATTTGGGGATTGTTAGGAGGCCATGATGGTCAGAGGCCAATGGGCAAATTTGGCCAGGATGTCGAGGTCACACCTCAGAGAGTCATGACCTCGGTTTAACGTCTTATCCGAAGGATAAGGTCTTTTTTTGACAGTATAGTGTCCACGTCACTACTGGGGCACTAGGATCAACACAGACCACAGGGTTAGTACCCCCTACTGGCCTCACTAACACCTCTTCCAGCAGCAACCTAGTTTTCCCAGGAGGTCTCCCATACAGGTACTGACCAGGATCAACCCCGCTTAGCTTCAGTGGGCAACCAGTCTTAGGCTACAGGGTGATATGGCTGCTGGCCAAATAAGATATAAGGTTATACTGTGAAATTTCATAAAAACGTCACAATTACAAAACAAAGTAGCAACTGCAAGATATAAAGCTTCAATTACACGAAACAGAGTCAAAATTGTTATTTGACTCTAAGGTGGCTTCCATAAATATGAGTCAAAAGGAAGTATGGCATGGTACTGTGCTATTCCGAGTATAGCCTTAGTACATATTCATATTCATCAGATCTTTCTACGTTCTCTCACAGGCAGCCGCTATGTAGATTAGCATCTCTCCACTGGAGGTAAAATTGAGCTCCGAGTTGGTCAGATCTGTCCACACCTGATAACAGACAGGATGTGCAGACAATCCAGCCGCAAATGACTATGATAAAGACTCTTATCTTGCCTTAAAACTCAGCATATCTATCCAATTCCCTTAGATGGCCAAAAAACATTTGCATGCTCTACTAAATGTTTGTCAAACATGTCTAGTCCAGGACCGCAGGTTAGTTTAGTGAATACAGATTACAGGGCACGGAGGGACAGAATGTGATGCAAACATGAAATATTGTGCTCATTTTTCTATTTAACATGAGCACAAGATTCCAAAACATCTATTTCCAGCAATGTTGTTACTCTGATAATATGCTAGAATTTTTATGAAGTGTATTACACTGAATTAATGATGCATTCATAAATATTAAGAGGTTTAAGAAATACAACTAAAGACAGCAAATACGTGTCATGCAGGCAGACGTCTTATTCAGAGGGACCTTATTCAAAATTCTTCGCAATTTTTGAGATGAAAGAACAATTGTTGGGTTTTTGTTTTGTGATTGTGACAAGATAAGCTTCTCATTTCGAATATGTTGGTTTCCTGTGCTTGAAGGGGGAAAAAGTCACTCTGATAGTCACAATCACTTTGGTTCATCAGAGTTATCAGTGCTGAAAATGAAATGCAAGAATACCTTTCCACCCTGTCACTATAGAGCAGAGCTGTTGTATTGTAAGTGTGACCCACAAAGCATGCAGTGTGGAAAGCCATTCTTTCATAGTCTAAAGAAAATAAATCTTGTTGAAAGCCCTGTGAGGAAAAGCATTAACATACAGTACATGCAGAGTGAAACTTTTTTCATGCACAGTTGGGATGTGGGACAGTTTTGTTTTTGTCTTCAAACATATGGAGATCACTGAACTCAGCTGAATAGATCTTGTATGTTCATTTGATAGGGTCAGTTTGTCCAGTGGCTTAAAGGATTTGTTCACTCAAAAAAAAAAAAAAAAAAAATCATCATCATTTGCTCAACCTCATGTCATTCCAAACATGTGTGAAGTACTTTTTTAGTGGAACACAAAAGAAGATATTTTGAAGAATGTTCATGCCACTGTCTTTCATTACACTACCGTTTAAAGCTTTTTAAAGAAATTAATTCATTTATTAAGAAAGGATACAATCTATATTATATAGGATGAATTCTATATATACCATAAACGATACACATATACATACATAATGGTAATAATATTCCTGTTTTGAATAAATGTTGCTCTTATATATATAATAGCAGAACATGGATACTGAAAATTCAGCTTTGCCATCACAGGAACAACTTGCATTTGCATAATATAACTGTTTTTACTGTATTTTGATCAAAGAAATGCAGACATGGTGAGCATAAAAGACTTATTTATACATAAAAAAGCAATCTCATGTCAGAGGGGACAGGACCCCCCATCTGAGGGTTATCCCCTCAAAAAATATGATTAAAAACCATGCTGTGTATTATACATAACCTTTTATACTATGTCAACGTTATTTTATTCACTTAAACATCGGATGAAGTTATTATTTTCTCTTTAATACAGATGATGGCAATGTATTTTTTGATGAGTCCACTATGTGGGCAATAATAACGTTACCTGCTTGATGGATAGTAATGTGGACACGACCGTTGTCACGGTGAGACCACAACAGCTTGAACTTGTCTCATTTGGCACGGTCTCCCTGCTACACTAATAGTAGTAAGGCTTTCTTCTGTGCAAACATTTGCTTACAAGTACAATTTTAGCTGTATTATTTTTGTCCTCTTCAAAAATTGCTCTTGAGAAACCTAATGTTTATTGTCCCCCCTACTGTTAGACGATATTTCTGCCCCTGCAGCCAACACAAAACTGTTTCGCAGTTGTCAGGTGAATGAGGAAGCTGCTAATAGTGGATTTCCATGCATACGTTACTTCATCAGTTCATCTGTCACCTCAGATGAATTTGCAAAACATTTTAACATGCAAATAAATGTGCCATGAAAGGCAATTACATGAAATGGTTTCCACTCAGAATTCTACAACATTTCTTCAGTTTTATAATCAAATGCATTTAATTATGACAGTAAAACACCGGGGGCAAGAAGAACTGGAAAAAAGACTGTAGGCAGGAGGTGAGAGGGAAAGGCCAAATGTGTTTGCAAATGCATGTGTGAGAGATCAGAACAAATATTCTGGGAAGTGGTTCAAGGAGCTGAGAGGATTCAACTTTTTCAACAACGCAAATCACAAATACAGGCATATTGAAAAAAATGAAGTGAGAAACATACATATGTTTGCCAAAGATATGAATTTCAGTTGAAGGTTACATGCAAACACAATCTATTTGAAATGCAAACTGAATAGTGGTGAATCACAGGAACATTAACACCCTGGGCAACAACGCATCTAGAGCTACATCAGTCACCTGACATAATGAAGTAACTCTGTAAGGAGTTAGTGTTTTCTGTACCTTTAAATAAAAAATGATATACTTGTGCTGTAATTTAAAGTGTTTCTATAAAAGGATATATATTCTGGTTTAACACAGAGACATACACTTGATTAATAAGTTGATTATTTCTACAATAAAAAAATGAGTTTGTTTCTTCATCTGAACAGATTTGGAGAAATTTAGCATTACATCACTTGCTCACCAATAGATCTACTGCAGTGAATGGGTGCCGTCAGAACGCGAGGCCAAACAGCTAATAAAAACATCATGACATAAAGTTACAACTCCCTAATATTGGATTTCTTTTTTACAAACATGCAGCTTTTCACTTTACAAGACGAATTGTGAATTATCACTTTAAGAACTGACTTTTATTCATTTAGAGTAAAATGAGACTTACAAGATAAAACATTATGTTGAGGAGGACACATGAGAAACCTCATATTAACCTCATGTTAATATAAAATAATAACAAATTAAAATAAAATTATCAAAACAAAACATGTTTTGTTTGGAAATAAAGCAAATAGAAAAAAATAGGCATTATATTATTTCTTACACACACACACTATATATATATATATATATATATATATATATATATATATATAGTAAGTTAGAAGTACTGGAGATAAAAAATAAACAAATTAAAAGCAGTACAATTATTTTTTTCAAATACTTTTTAATTAATAACTTTGTGTTTACCTAATTATTATATTGTAATACTACAAAATTAACAAATATGAACATTTTATCCATTAAATTAAAGCAAAAATGATTGGGTAAATGTGCTAAAGAGTGGGACTCTTAGAGTTCTCAAAGTGAGCAAATACAGAAAGGAATTAATTAGACTAAAAACAGCGTACAAAATTATGCATTTACTCACAATAATTACCACACACAAAAAAATTAAATGCAGACTGCTCCATTTACATCAATATCAAGTTAATGCAACCATACTGTTTTTATCCGTATGTTTTCAAAACACAAATTACCTCAGCTTTAACTACCTACACAGATTTCTTTATTTTTGCCAGGAATAAACTGTTCTTTCTCAATGTTGAGACAGTAAGATAATGAAAAAGAACATTCTTAGCTTCATATATTCTCATTAGCAAGTGCCTCATTAGCTGTAAGTATGTCCCCATAAGGATCATTACATGATGTAGTGGGTGGTCCTGGCCAAAGAATCCCCCAATGCTGCAGCATACCCCTGACAAACAATTAAATTAATTACATTTATGTAACTGGACAACGCTTCTTCCCATGCATTAAAATTTTTTAAGTAAGCTGGTGTTAAGAGATAGCGCAGCAGGAACTGAGGCAAATGTGGCATCATGGTTCACTGTACATTTACATTGCAGAGAGCCTTTTTTATTTTGCCTTTTTTTACTTTTTTTTTTAAATTATTATTCAGGCAGTGGAAGGACGTGTAAGGATAACCTGAAGACTCTCACTCTAATGCATAAAATCACATCACACTTTTTTCCACTCCATTGCTCGCAGGTGAACAAAGTTTTTTCCTCACCAAAAAAAAAAATATTTTTTAGACATTTACATTTTTATTACCCTTTATGCCTCTCACATCTATCAATTACAGTTATGTTTACACTTCAATTAACAATAGGCTATCATTAAAGGGTTAGTTCATCGAAAAACCAAAATTATGTTATTAATAACTCATCCTCATGTCGTTTCAAACCCATTAGACCTCTGTTCTTCTTCGGAACACAGTTTAAGATATTTTAGATTTAGTCCGAGAGCTGTCAGTCCCTCCATTGAAGCTGTGTGTACGGTATACTGTCCATCTCCAGAAAGGTAATAAAAACATCATCAAAGTACTCCATGTGACATCAGAGGGTCAGTTAGAATTTTTTGAAGCATCGAAAATACATTTTGGCCCAAAAATAGCAAAAACAACGACTTTATTCATCATTGTCTTCTCTTCCGTGTCTGTTGTGAGAGAGTTCAAAACAAAGCAGTTTGTGATATCTGGTTCGCGAACTAATCATTCGATGTAACCGGATCTTTTTGAACCAGTTCACCAAATCGAACTGAATCGTTTTAAAACGGTTCGCGTCTTCAATACGCATTAATCCACAAACGACTTAAGCTGTTAACTTTTTTAATGTGGCTGACACTCCCTCTGAGTTCAAACAAACCAATATCCCGGAGTAAATCATGTACTCAAACAGTACACTGACTGAACTGCTGTGAAGAGAGAACTGAAGATGAACACTGAGCCGAGCCAGATAATGACTCGTTATACTAAAATATATATGAAATAAAACTAAAATATATACGTATGAAATAAAGCTATATTTATATATATAAAACAGAAAATTACAAAAGTACTAAAAATCACAAACATTTAATTAAAATGGAAACTTGTTTTGGTTGAGACATTTTCATTTAAAACAAGGGACAAATGGAGAAACACTTGGACTATTTCATAATAAATTGCCAGGTTTTTTTTTATATATCACCCGAGGACCTGAAATAAATGGCCAAATCCTCTCAAATTATTATTCTATTTACTTCTCTTGTTTAATTTCATGCAGTCTTATCCATGAATGCAAAAAGGGTTGTCATACTTCAAAACCTATCCAAAAAGCAACAAAAGTCGCCCGTAATATTACAAGCCTTCTCGAAACAAAAGCTTTATGCAAGGGAGGTCAAACAAATGATGTTCATTAAGATGAAACATGTCTTATTTCAATATAGACACATGCAAATGAGATTTTATAGCAAGAGAATTTTTCTATGAGAAAAAGCTGATTTTTAAAAGCTCATTTGTGAGCCCACGGCCTAATGGTACAGTGTCCAGCATGTGTTGTGACATGCTGAGCTGTGGTGCTCATGTGGATATTGTGTGTTCAAATCCATTTAAAACATTTACTGTTTCTTTTTCCCATGATACCTTCTCCCTGCTGTGTGTTTATCCAATAAAGAGAGTAACTTTGTTTGGCATGGAGTATTTTATGTATGACATCCTAAAATGGAGATCAAACTGTGTAGGTTGTGAAATCGCTCTCCTGTGAGTTGTCTTCCTTTATCTCCACAAGCTAGCTGCTAAAACAGCAGGTGGCACGAGCTGTGTACCTGCACATGTATCTTTTGATGCATGACAAATGACCGGTTTCATAGTAGCTCATATGTGACAGATGCATTTTGCATGAGTTTAGTGGGTCGTCTCCCCATGTCTCTGGGCTCCCCGTCTAATGATGATTTATAGGGCTCATCACACCCACGGCATTGGCCATGCCTCTGTCTCCATTTATTTTCACTCGCTGTTCCCACTCGGCTTCGCTTGCCTAGGTGACCTAATTCCATACACGTATACACACACCGGCACTTTTACTTTTACTAAAGTTTACATAATAGACTGCTTTACTTGAATGTCTCTGTCCTTTTTATTCTGTTGCTCTCTCTTCTGTGGTATTATTGTTGAATTATCTTACTTAGCCATTGGGCATGGTGTACATTTCAGGAACAAAATTTACAAAAACAATGTGAATACAAGTTTTATCAAGAGCAACGCATGACATATTATCAATTACGAAAATTAGTTTCAGTATTTTAATATAATAGCCATTTTAACATTAATAGTAACCTTATCTGTTCAAAGTTATATCTGATCTTTTTAATGCCATAACCATTTCAAGTACTCCACCTACAAGAATGACATCACTAGACAAGAAGATCTACCTGAAAATTAACAATTTGTAATTTTTTGGTAACCTTGACCTTTCAAACATTCACATTCACTGACTTATATATAAACATATGCATAAGTTACATTTGTTCCATAGAATATTTATATAAATTGCTTTAGTACAATGAAAACATAAAAAAATGTTTAATTGTAGAACTAGTTATTTTATTTTGTTATCATACATATTTTTCTCAAACAATATTTTTTTGTTAATGGAAGCCAGTGTCCATAATTTTTCTCCCTGAATAATTCTGATTTTATATCTCACTATTCTGACTTTTTTTCTTGCAATTCTCAGGGGAAAAAAAAAATCAGAATTGTGAGACATAAATTTGCAATTGCAAGAACAACAAAAACAGTCTGAATTGTGATTTTTTTTTTTTCATGGGGGAACATTAAAAACAGAATTCTGAGGAAATAAAAAAGTAAAATTTGTTAGATGTAAACTCAGAATTGCAAAAAAAAGTCAGTTTATATCTCACAATTCTGTGTTTAGATCTTTAAGAAACAAAGTCTGAATTGTAAATTAAACAGTCACAATTACGTAACAATTACCTTTATTCACGGATCCCTCTTAAGCAGGATTTATGGTCTGAAAGTCTGAAAACACCTTATTTAAAGAAATTGACATATCAAACAGCAAACTAAATATTAAATAATACTACATTTCAATTTAGTAGTAATAATAATCCATTAACAAAAAAAGCTTCCATTGTAAGTGAATTACCATAAATGTATTTTGGTTTGCTTTTACTACAACAACAAATGGATTTTTTTTTAAGCATGTTACAGGCACTGCTGATGAAGCTTAAGTTGTATTTAACCCAGAACATTCCTTTATAAAACATGATTATAGTATGGTGTCTTTTGTGTTTTTTATTGCTCCTGTGTGTAAAAAAAAAAAAAAAAAAGTAATTACAGATAAACACCAAAGCATAAAAATAAATTAAAAAGCCACAAAGTAATATTTCTCATTTTACTTTGTAAAAAAACAAAAACAAAAAAAAACTAACAAACATTGTTTACAGTGTCTGTGCCTAGTGATACTAGGCATCTGAATCTTATCAAAGCTTTTAGTTCTCAGAGTATTTAAATGAGCACTGTGACTAACACACACACACACACACACACAAGATGCAGAGGACATGCAGCAATGAAATGATAGGTTTAATTAACAAACAGCCAACTGAGTGTTAGTGAGAATTTACAAGCGAGGTGAATATTTGATGGAGTCTGACAGTCACATGGATGAAGCACCAGTAAGCCTTGTTCCAGCACAATGCTACCTGTCTTATCAAGACACAACAGATGCGACAATAAACCAACAGAGAAGCCACAAGACAAAAGAGAGAGAGAGAGAGAGAGAGAAAGAGAGAAAGAGAGGGAGCAAAAAGGGCAGAAAAGAGAGGAAAAGGGTTTGTGTAAAGGGAGACACTTCATATACATCTCATTACAGTAAATGAGAAACACAAACAGCGAGTGTGAGGCGGACAGAGCTAATGAGCCCAGAGTGCTGAGGTAATTACATCAGAGACGACACTTCTTCAGTAATACCGACCTGATCCTAGCCCTCTTCACACACACACACACACACACACACACACACACACACGCACACACACAGTCTTGACACCTAATCCAGCAAACACACAGTTAGCAGGCCACATGCTGTAAACACACAAAAACCAGAAATGTATCCTTACTACAAGGAATGAAATGCTAGCATGATTTAAATTACTAAAGACTCTTTTGATTTATATAAACTAATGAAAAATATGGATAAAACAAGTTATATAAAGATATGGTTACATAAAAATCTCTAGATGGAAAACATCGGCCTTACATAAACAGGTTTCTTCATCACAAATCTTTCAGATCTGTATTCCTGGATGAGATGAGATGTTGCTCACTGAATAAGAAACGACACACTGATGTCACAGTCTTTATGTAGAACCTACATACATTCAAAAGTTTAGAATAATTATGATTTTTGTATTGTTTTTGAAAGAAGTCTGACAATTTCTGCAAATATACAGTAATATTGTGAGATGTCATTACAGTTTAAAATATCTATTTTTTTAAATACATTTTAGAAAGAAATGTATCCCTGTGATGGCAAGCCGACTTTTCAGCAGTTATTCCAGTATGCAGTGTCACATGATCATTTAGAAATTATTCTCATATGCTCACCTGTTGCTCAATTATTATTGGTGCAAAGGTTGTTAAAAACTGTTTTTGTTGCTTTACATAAAATTTAATGAACAGAATTTATTTGAAATGTTATGGAATATCATAAACACCTTTACTGATCAATTTCGAACAAAGTGAATTTTGAAGAATCATTCTGCAAAATAAACGTTCATTTCAATGTATCATGTTAAATGCATGTAATTTGTTATGATTAAATTGCAATAAATCATATATTTATTATCAGCTCCCTGTAACTCTGCTCTCTAATGTAAGAAAAAGAAAAGAAAAAAAGAAGCCCTTTCACGCATTAAAAATACATTTTATTATCCTATTTCTTGAAACGCTAGGAATTTTTCAAGACAATTCATCCACATACTGTTTGTGACTGGACAAGTATCCTGTCAAAACATTATCAATAAAGGATAATGTAGTGAAAGTCTAGACCGGAGGGTTCTATTACATAAGATCTTCTTATACAAACCACCAAATTTTAATGTGAGCATTACTAACTTGTTTTGCAGCTCAAATGAACTTCAAGCAGATGCTCTTTTTGCCTTCAGTCAACCAGAAGATCCTTTTTTTCCATCCCTGATCCAGTGAGCACATTAAAATTAATGAGGCTGAATTCATTAGACACTAACGATTTTGTTGTGAAAAATTATGGAAAGACATGGTGGAAAATTATGGGGAAATTATGGTGAAAAAGTATGGGAAAACTGGCGAATGTATTTTTATATTATTGTGTGTTATATTATATATTATTGATTAGAACATATTTTATTATATTATTATTATAAATATTTAAATGTTAGTAACAAAGGAAAATACTTTAGAAACTGCAATATAATTTGTTTTACCATAAAAATACTGCAAACTTTCAGCTTGCTTTAAGCTTTTGAAAGATTTTGACTTTTTCTCTTCAGTTCTCCCAAATGGTTTGCTTTATTGATCACCAACCAATGCAACCAAAATTAATAGTGAAACACAAAAGGAAAACAGACGTTCTCTATTGATCTTCATGACACAGACACACAGAGATATATACACACAACAACAGTGACACATGCACTATCACAGACAACCCTAGGAAGATGCCAAAGTCTGTCAGTGGATATGACACACACACACACACACACACCGGCGGTCTCTCTCGGTTAAGGCAATCAAATGTAAGGGCATGGAAGGCTTCTCACAATAAATCAGCAGTTGTCTTCTTAGATTCTTGTCTAGATATTGTATAAATAATGTTGTTCCAAGAGTGGATATGAATGTTGTTTATGACTATAAATAAATGTTATAAGCAGCTGCTCAATGCTTACACTTACATCACATTCGATCACTTGCCAGACACGTTTGTACAAAGCGTTTTGCAATGTATTCAAAATATACAACTGTACCCTTGGAATAAAACTCATGTATTTACTGTAGTAAATTGTGAATGCATAATCACAGTCCTATAAATACACCCAAAAGAAGCTTATTCAGATTCATAAGAACAGCAGAACAATGGATACACTTTACAAACACTAAAGGTTTGCCAAAATAGTTTATCCTACCGTGTAAAATAAGCATAATGATTTTCAATCAAACTAATTTACAGCTTGAAAAGACGTTGGACTCAGATTAACACAATGCAAAGTTACTGTAATTTCAACATTATATTTCACAGTTGCTTGCGAATTTATTTCTTGAAGACTTCTGTTCACAGTTCAAGGGTTTAGGAATGATTATGAAGATTTTATTTTTTTACAACTTTTTATTCAGCGAGAATGCATTAAATTCACCAAAATTGTCAGTAAAGACATTTACAATTTTGTAAAGGATTTCTATTAAAAATAAATACTGTTCACCATTTTATTGATCATAGAATACTGAGAAAAAAAATTCCATAAAGATATTAGGTTGCTATTTTCAAAATCGATAGGAAGAAAGTTTCTTGAGCACCTAATCAGTATATTAGAATGATTTCTTAAAGATCACATGGCACTGAAGACTGGAGTAATGGCTGCTGTAAATTCAGCTTTTCATGTAAGGAAAAAAATAATATTTTCATATTTGTTCAAACAGAAAAGCATTATTTTAAATTGCAATAATATTTAACAATTTCAAATGTAGCTTCTATCTTGCAGTTTTACTTCATATCTCTCGATCTGCATTTATCTCAAAATTTTCAATCATTTACATCTCACAGTGTGACGGCTATTCTTCATTTAAAATTAATCTCATAATTACCTGTTTGCACCATGAAAGATATCTATATTTATAAAGGTCTCAAATGATTTAAAGTTCAGTAATACTAAATACAATGAGATCACAGGCTTACTGTGTGTACCTACTGAAACAAAAGACAAATGTAAATGTTCCTCTGACCTCAGTGGGCCGTGAAGCTTAACTGAGCAAACTGGCTTTCACAACCCAGAAAATGAAATCAAACAGTCTGTTTGGATAGAACATGGATCAGGACTTCATTATCCCATGGCTGAACCAAATCTCACAAGACACACACAATAAAAACACAGGGAACCCGAGCCACGGTGTCTCGCCTGATGGTGCGTGTGGCTTTGTATGAGAAAATGACTGTGTATTGACCTGCATCCCCACACAACTAAAAATGTTTGTTCAGCTGTTTAACGCATTATGGTTCTCGGCTCTGATTAAAATGAGATCGTTCAAGCCCTAATTCTGTGCATAGACTGCATACACCAACTAAAAGCCATTCAATTACGTGATAGCACAACATTGTTATGCTCTGCAGGGTGCTGTTCACATCTGTTTGCTGGTGTTATTCCAGCAGGCATTGAAAACTGACTGGAGAAACTTAAATTACCATTTATTGTTAGGGTTTATATAATCTAATCTCTCGTCATTTTCTACAATAGAAGCCCTAATGCGGCTCCTACAGGTTCGTTTTAGTGAATCAAAAGCATACTGCACAACCAGTGTCTTCTGATATCGTATATTAAACTTAACAGTGAAGTTCATTTATGAACTGACTTATATTTAGAAAAACTGATGTGACTGTATGCAAATGAAGACTCATTAGTCAAGCACTTTCAAATAGAGAAAACTCTATAGAAAGCTGGCAATATCAGAAAGCACTACATTCTTGGAAAACATTCTGTCCACAGGCAACAACAAAGACAGTCATGAAAATACAAGATGTGAAAAGTGCCCTAGATCACAAGGTGCATTAATAGCATCTACTGAAACAGAAGTATGAAACACAACAGCAGAACTTAAAGCTCTTATAGAGCAACAAGCCTATGTGTGATGAGCACAATCTCTCAGGACCTCACTGAAGCAGCTGCTTTCCAGATACAATACAACATTAATATTCATATGCAGAGTGACACTTCATGAAAGCAAGTAGTTAAATAATTCTCATTTAAAATTAAGATGAATATTAGCCTATCTTCTGATAATGGTGCCAAAGATATCATGGCATTTTGTTGAGATGAAAAAAAGAAAGTGGCATAATCTATCTCTATATAGTAATAATTAGATAAATAAATAAAAAGTTACCACAGATGAAGGAAGCAGTAGTGTTTTTTCTCTCTCTCTTTCTACAATTTCTCACATCAAACCAAACAACAGACAAATTAGCCTTGCAAATGCTATAAATCCTTATGAAGGAGATTCAGACTTTTAATTCAAATTACTGGGACACTGAATAAACACTATTTATAATAATGTCATGGACAAAATCTAATATTCAGTGGAGAATCTGCATTATACCTAATCTGAAAGCATTGTCTCTGTAGACACAATTGACTCTCTAAACAGACCCTTTTTCCCACTGGAAATACAATAGCTAATGAAGTCTCTAGAGAGCTTGACCAACAGAAGAGATATTAATGGAACAAAATGCGTGGCGACAACTGAGGCACACTTTTTTTTTTCTAAAGAAGATAGTAACGTGGAACAATATCGCCACCTATTGGGAAAATTAACGCACCATCAATCCTAGTGATTCTCACAGCATTTCCACTTTTAAATAGACGCCTGTGTTGATGAATAAAGCAAAACAAGTTATCGTCGCTACATGAATGCTATTGCAAAACAAGAAATTAAAATATGAGAGTAATATATATATATAATGAAATAAAATAATCTTATTTTATATATTTTCTTGGAAGGGGTCTCAAAAAAGTGCTGTGTTTAAGTATTTAAACGAATAAATTATATATAATATTATAATTAATATTGATGAAAATATATTTGAATAAATTGTTTAATAAATATATCAATACGTTCAGCTTCAGAGCTTTGAAGTAAAAAAAAAAGGCCCATCATCACCTGTATAAACAGTAACAGTTACAGGGCCTGTATTTTGAAAATTGATAAAAGTTTCCACAGGAAGTCACTTTACTGCAGCGAAATCAAGTGCTTGAACAGTTTCGTGCCTTTTGTTTGTGGGGTTATAGATCACTGACAGGATTTTTGAATGGATCTGCCCTGTCCAGAGTGGGTTCTGCATGTCGAGCAGAAATGGACGGAACTGAAAACCGAAGGAACTGAGCGCTTCTGCCGCCTGACAGATATAGATGCCATATTCAACTACGGGCTGTCATTAATACGGTCAGCACTGTGGAATTAGATAAGTTAGATAAAGTGATTAATGCTAAACTACTTTTTTATATTTTTGCTGCACGAGTTATTATTAGTTATTCAATTGGAGTGGCAACAATCTACAAATGTTTAAATATTAGCTGTACGTTTCTTAATAAAAATAAATATTTTACCTACCTTTTGTCATTTGTCCATATTTTAGCCCAGAAGATCTCAATGCCTTTTCTAGACTTTCAGAGAAGTACTCCGTACAAAAATCTCCCGAGATGGCATCTGAATTTAGACAGCAGGGAAACCTAAGCTTCAAAGTGAAAGATTATACAGCCGCAGCATTGTATTATTCCAAGGTAAGGAAAAGAAGCGATCTAAACACCTGCTTCATATACTTAAGTAAATGTAATATGTGTACAAAGTCGTTTTGTCGTCTTATTTTGGTGTGGTTAAAAATGTTCCCTTACTGCTGCTTAACATGCATAAACCTCGTTAATTTCCACGAAAAGTTTCGACTTTGTTGCACTATTCCCTGCCATTGCTTTATTTATTGAAGTAACCAAACATAGCTGTAGGAGGCTCAACCAATGACGTGAGTTTGGCAAGGGCTTATGTTCTTGTCTGACCAATGACAAATTTAATTGGAGCTGTGAGAACTTAGGAAACCTGTTTGATAGCAGTCTTTTGTGGCTCTTAAAGGGATAGTTCACCCCAAAATGAAAATTTGATGTTTATCTTCTTTACCCCCAGGGCATCCAAGAAGTACAGTGGGTTACTTTGTTTCTTCTATAAAACACAAACCAAGATTTTCAAGTCAAACTGTTGCAGTCTATCACTCTTATAATGTAAGTGGATGGGACAAACATACAATGGTTAAAAAAAAAAAACATAAAACCAAATTAAACCTGCCGCTCGTGACGATACATTGATGTGTAAAGACACAAAACGATCGCTCTTTGCAAGAAACTGAACAGTATTTATATAGTGTTTTTTTTTTTTTTTTACCTCTGATTCACACAATATCTGAACTGTCAAAACTCTCCTGGGTGCATCCTCCTATGCATGTTCTCAGCAGGAGGTGCATTATGCGTCGTCTTCTTGCTTTATGGCGAATCACAGACTTATAAGTGCATTACTGCCACCTATCTCACGAGTGAAAGAAGTCCTCACGCGCCTGCTTCTGAGAACACGCATAGGAGGACGAGCCAAGGAGAGTTCTGACAGTCAGGACATTGTGTGAATCACAGGTTAAAAAAATTATATACTGTTCAGTTTCTTGCATAGACTGATTGTTTTGTGTCTTTACACATCAATGTATCGTCACGAGCGGCAGGTTTAATTTGGTTTTGTTTATGTTTTTTTTTTAACCATTGTATGTTTTTCCCATCCACTTACATTATAAGAGTGATAGACTGCAACAGTTTGACTTGAAAATCTTGGTTTGTGTTCTATAGAAGAAACAAAGTCACCTACATCTTGGATGCTCTGGGGATAAGCAGATAAACATCATATTTAAATTTTTGAGGGAACTCTCTTTTTAAATCTTTAAGTATTAATGTGGTAATGTGGTCAATGTCAATATTAATAATCTTGTTTTTAAATTGATTATTTTTTGCAATGGGAAATTATAATTGTGGTATATATATATATATATATATATATATATATATATGCTATATATTAAATATGTTTGGATTTTGTATCTGAAGTCTCCCTGTTCATTCACAATGCAAATGTCCTAAGCATGTTATTTATTTAAAAAACAAATTTTTCCCCAGCTTATTAAAAGTATGAGTGATTAACATTGATTTTCATTGCTTTGGCAAACAGATCAGCATATGAACCTCAAAATATATATGCCTGTTGTAAATGTCAAAGTGCATGTGTAATCTAAATACAGTATATAAGGGTCCTGCATTGTAAGGAACACAAAAGAAACATGAGAGGAACTGAATCTAGCCAATCCATCTTTTGGAATCTGTTGTGGAGGCACAGTGACATTGTGAATTTGTGAAGTTAATCATTGTGGCTAAATGTTTTATGCTGGTTTGAGCTTAATGTTTGCAGTACACTGATAATGGTTTGGATTTCAAATGGCAGGTGGTACTGTGACCATAATATATTCCCACTCTCTCTGTTTGATGTTTAAGGGTGTTTGCCATGCTGACAAGAATACAGAAGAGATATCACTGTGCTATGCTAACCGTTCTGCTGCCCTCTTTTACCATGGACTCTACAGAGTAAGAGTCTGTCTTATGCATCACAAAACATTATTTTTTGTTTAGCCATTCAAATAAGAACATGGCACCTTATTAAATGCACAGCTGACGCATCTATACAAGTTTAAGTGATTATCTCCTTTTTTCCAGGAATGTCTTGAAGACATTCGGCGCGCTTTGGAGGCTGGTTACCCAAGCCATCTGCAGGACAAGCTGAGAGCTAGACAGACCGCATGCCTGAGCCAGCTTAAAAAACCTGAAAAATCCAACCAGACAACCACAAATAATCAAACACCACCATGCCAGAAAATCAGAAACACTAGGAGTTGTATTTCACCTGGTGTGTCTGTTTACTTTAGCCCTGAGAAAGGTCGTCACATATTAGCCACGGAAAATAAGACCGCTGGTGAGGTAATTCTGGAGGATGAGGCTTTCTGTTGTGTACTTATACCAGGAAAGACATTTAATACTGAAAACCGACACTGTCACCACTGCCTGAGCCAATCACTGAGCTTTGTGCCATGTCCAAACTGCAGTTACGTTCGGTACTGTGGAGAGAGCTGTCAAAAAGACGCTTGGCAGTGCTGGCACCGATGGGAGTGCCATATTGGAGCAGATCTGTTGGCCATTGGGGTTTTGGGACATCTTGCACTAAGAGTGGCCCTGAAAGCTGGACAAAACGAGGTCAAAAGGGTGAATAAAAGCACTTCAGAAGAAGACCATGTGAGATGTAGCTCTTATAAAAGTGATTTGCCAGTCAAGTTGAGACTTGGAGATCCCTGTGGAGAAATTTCAGACTGTTATCATGGCGACACGTACATGGGCATCTATAGCCTTTTACCACATGTGGCACAACACTCATCCAGCTCACGCTTCTTATTAGCGATTACCATGGCAATGCTTTACAGGAGACTGCAAGGTGGACCCCCACCGGGCACATGGGCATCTTGCGAGAACAAAGGAGTTAGTGGAACCTGGGAGCCTGAGATGAGTGTGTTGGGAGCCACAGCTCTGAGACACATGATGCAGCTTAGGTGTAACGCTCAAGCAGTCACTGCTGTTATTGTCAAAGGTTCGACAGAACTCATGCTTAAACACAAACTGCAATTTAATACATTTGATTACTGAATATTCATTATTGTTGATCTTTTTTTCTCAACTCTTACAGAAGAAAGTGGGATGGCTGTTCAGTCCAGTAGTGAAATTCGCATTGCCACAGCAATTTTTCCTGTTCTCAGTCTGCTTAACCACTCCTGCAGTCCAAACACAAACATCTCTTTCACCACAGGCTTTCAGACTGACCCACTCAATCAGTTCGTTTGTTCTGAAGATTACGATGACCATCCCAAGACCTCTCGCAGTGGTGTGACAGTCACTATACGTGCTTCAAAAGATCTTACTCCAGGACAGGAGATTCTGCACTGTTATGGTATTATGTAATCTTGGGATTTAAATTTTTGGGGAATTTTGGCGGATTCATCCGGAAACGGCTGTCATAAATGTCATTTTTCTCAGGTCCTCACTGTAGCAGAATGGAGGTGAAGGAACGTCAGCGTCTCCTGCTGGAGCAGTACTATTTCCACTGTAATTGTCAAGCCTGTCAAAGAGACCTATTAGAAGGAAGCCAGAAAGCAACAGAAAACGCAGCCCCAGGGCTGAAGTGTGTAAAATGCGGAAAACCTCTTCAGGTAAACTTTTGCAGAAAAGCACAACTGATCATTTAGGTGGTTCATTGTGTGGTATCTTAATGTATGCTGTACATTTCAGTCCCATATGGATGGGTACAAGTGCTCTTGGCCGTCCTGTGGTCATCAGATCACTAGTGCTGATGTGCAGAACACACTAAAGGGTTTACAGTGTCTATTGGATAAGGCATTTCATCTCATGGAGCAACACAGATTAGGTACAGCCTCAATATGAATCACAATCTATTTTGTGTATTTGCAAAATATCCATAAGTATACATAATGTTTACATGTTTTGCAGACGAGGCCCTAAAAATCGTAAAATCAGCTTCTTCTCAGGCAAACATAATCCTAACAGAGATTCACCCTCTCCAAGGAGAGCTAGCAGATGTAACAGCTCGTGTGTACGCCACCACCGGTGAGAAAAAGAGTCTGATGTAAATTGTACCTTTATGGCAATGTAAGATATGTAAATGTTGTACAGCAGTGTTACATGGCCTTTTGAATAATGAAATAAGTAACATCTCAGTTCATACAAGGAAAATGTATAGTATGCTTATTATTATTATTTTTGTAACAGGTGAATGGAGTCTGGCTTCATCTAATCTTAAGCGTAGCATTGTTGCCATTCAGGTCCAGTTCGGAGAGGACAGCATTGAGCTGGGAAGACAGCTTTTTAAACTAGCACAGCTACATTTCAACGGGTAAGATCTCAATGTGTCAGATTCTCTGATGAGACTTCTTATACTTGATATGATTAAAAGCAGTCTCCTCACCTTAGCATCACTTTTTCCTTTGACAGCGGAGACTGTGGTGCGGCTCTCTCTGTGATTCCCAGGGCCCATAAGCTCCTCTCTCTCCACTGTGGCCCTCACTGTGAAGAACTACAGGAACTGTGTGAAATGGAACGGTGTCTGCAAGGACTTCTGTGAAATGAAATAACATCTAAAACCGAATTATATTTTCAGCAAATGTGATACTCTCAAAGCCTACTTTTCAGATTTCAGTATTAAAAGTTATGAATCAACAATTTGATGTGCTAGTTTATTGGAGTTCTTGGTGACCCAGCTATTATTGCTTACTTCTTTGCACAAAAAAAAGAAAAGAAAAAAACAAATTTCTGGATGTAAAAAAATTATAATAAATATAATTTAAACCTGATTTCACCTCTAGATGGCGGTCTTTAACAATATCCATGTGTATAAGTGCATGGCACAACTACGTGTTAAAAAAGACCTAATGCATCACTTTTAGACTATGATTGTACTCCATATTCCAATTTAGCCTGTTATTTGACATCATTAAAAGCTACTTGTAATTCATACTGTACCATCACGTCATAATATCCCTCAAGAAACACTTAAGAAAAAGTAGAATCCTGCGCTCTTACATATTTAATGTGCTTCAGTACATAAACAAAGGGAGGAGAACCTCTTAAAACATTTAGTTCATCATATTGCTGTCGGCTTATACATCAGGAACCCTTGAAGTCAGATGTGCTAGAAGAAAATGTATCACCAAACTCCCATTTAATATTACAAAATGATCATACATTTAAGAACAATGGTTGTGAATTACAGTAGTTATTAGGCTTTAACAGATTAATCTTGCCCACATTCACTCATATCTGTACATTGGTTCAATAATACATTTAAGGCCATTGATGCCACTGACATTTTATGTTGCTAATGGACTCTCACACAATTATAGTGTAGCCCATGGGACGATCTTTGTGCCCGCAAGAAAGTAAACCAGCCTCTTCAAAAAGAATAACAACTGGTAAATGGGAACACAAGCCAGTGGATTTAGCAGTTTCATCAGTCTTGCGAGCATCGGCCTGTTTGAGGTTTTTGGATATGCTGTTTATTCCAGTGGTTGGTTTGAGCCTCTGGTCAAGGTTCTTGCGTCGGTAAATCTGCAGGGGATAATGTGATTATATATCTCAGGAGAGCGGGCACTATGTGTGTGTTTGTGCGACCTCATGTTGACATTCGGGGCCGTTCAGACTCACAACAGGCAGATAATCATCATGGCTGGATATGTGACCTCCATGTAAGAAATAACATTTTATGCTTAAGGGCATGTTCATTATATTTTTATGGAATGAGATTAACATGTAATACTTGGGAGATTAATCATAAGATTAAAGGGTTTATCTGAAGTGGCTTATCAATACATAAAATAAAAATCAAATACTGCTGTGATTATATATATATATATATATATATATATATATATTAATGTATTGTATAATGTATAAATGTTTTAATAATTTTTTTTTTTCAGATTTATTAATTTAATATTGAAAAATGCAGTTTATACAGACAGTTACTTGAATATACTTCTATAATTAATTAATTCAAACCAGATATAATTTTTCATAATTGCTGACGAATAAGCAGACAGACAAGAATCTGATTACATAACTAAATTTTGGGTCATAATTATTAATGAATTACTATTCATTTAATACAACCCGAATTCCGGAAAAGTTGGGACGTTTTTTAAATTTTAATAAAATGAAAACTAAAGGAATTTCAAATCACATGAGCCAATATTTTATTCACAATAGAACATAGATAATGTAGCAAATGTTTAAACTGAGAAATTTTACACTTTTATCCACTTAATTAGCTCATTTAAAATTACATGCCTGCTACAGGTCTCAAAAAAGTTGGCACGGGGGCAACAAATGGCTAAAAAAGCAAGCAGTTTTGAAAAGATTCAGCTGGAAGAACATCTAGTGATTAATTAAGTTAATTGATATCAGGTCTGTAACATGATTAGCTATAAAAGCTTTGTCTTAGAGAAGCAGAGTCTCTCAGAAGTAAAGATGGGCAGAGGCTCTCCAATCTGTGAAAGACTGTGTAAAAAAATTGTGGAAAACTTTAAAAACAATGTTCCTCAACGTCAAATTGCAAAGGCTTTGCAAATCTCATCATCTACAGTGCATAACATCATCAAAAGATTCAGAGAAACTGGAGAAATCTCTGTGCGTAAGGGACAAGGCCGGAGACCTTTATTGGATGCCCGTGGTCTTCGGGTTCTCAGACGACACTGCATCACTCATCGGCATGATTGTGTCAATGACATTACTAAATGGGCCCAGGAATACTTTCAGAAACCACTGTCGGTAAACACAATCCGCCGTGCCATCAGCAGATGCCAACTAAAGCTCTATCATGCAAAAAGGAAGCCATATGTGAACATGGTCCAGAAGCGCCGTCGTGTCCTGTGGGCCAAGGCTCATTTAAAATGGACTATTTCAAAGTGCAATAGTGTTTTATGGTCAGACGAGTCCAAATTTGACATTCTTGTTGGAAATCACGGGCGCCGTGTCCTCCAGGCTAAAGAGGAGGGAGACCTTCCAGCATGTTATCAGCGTTCAGTTCAAAAGCCTGCATCTCTGATGGTATGGGGGTGCATAAGTGCATACGGTATGGGCAGCTTGCATGTTTTGGAAGGCTCTGTGAATGCTGAAAGGTATATAAAGGTTTTAGAGCAACATATGCTTCCCTCCAAACAACGTCTATTTCAGGGAAGGCCTTGTTTATTTCAGCAGGACAATGCAAAACCACATACTGCAGCTATAACAACAGCATGGCTTCGTCGTAGAAGAGTCTGGGTGCTAACCTGGCCTGCCTGCAGTCCAGATCTTTCACCTATAGAGAACATTTGGCGCATCATTAAACGAAAAATACGTCAAAGACGACCACGAACTCTTCAGCAGCTGGAAATCTATATAAGGCAAGAATGGGACCAAATTCCAACAGCAAAACTCCAGCAACTCATAGCCTCAATGCCCAGACGTCTTCAAACTGTTTTGAAAAGAAAAGGAGATGCTACACCATGGTAAACATTTAAAATCACAACTTGTGCAGACAATGACATAAATACACTTTTTATGATAAATTGATTTGATTGATTGATTGATTGATTTATTGATTGATTGATTAATCCATTGATTGGTTGATTGATTGATTCATTCATCCTTTCATTCGTTTTTATATTTTTGTGAGACTTAAAATAAAAAATGTCAAGGTGATAACAGTCCTGAGACTTCATTAAAGGAGTCCAAAAAATCTTTAAAAAATAGTTATAAAAAATGGTTTTAAGTGGAATTAACATCTGAAAAAGCAATGTGTCAGTGTGACGAGTGGGGCGGGGCCGAGAGCTGTGAGAACGGAGTGATTGGGAAATGAGCGACACCTGCTCCACTCGCCGGTCTCGCGTCCCACGGAGGAGATCGGAAGGATACAAAAGAGGAGCGACGACAGTGAAGGACGAGAGAGGACCAGGCCTGGGATTTGTTTTGTGTTTGGTTTTTATTTGTGTTTTGTGTTTGTTATTAAACTTTCATTTGAAAGTCCGCCGGTTCCCGCATCCTTCTTCCCGTGATGATGAAGTTTTTATATTGTTACAGTCAGTTTTAGTACAGGTCTTAAAAATATTGATACATTATACAATCAGTATTGACTTTTTTTTTTTTTTGGTACAGGAATGTAGGTCTATGATTGAGCACTGTCCTATGCTTATATCATCAACTCAAGCATTAGTTCAGCATCCTGGAAAGACGATGCTTGTTGTGTTCCCATTCTGTAAAGAAACACTCATTTGTCATATGACATCTTTGTCTAAATCTATACATAGCATGTGATATTACAGGGTACGTACAGTTGGCCCAGAGTATCTACTTAAGACTTTTTAAGACCTGCGCAAATAAAATTAATACCATATAATTGGGGTAAGGCAATGTCTATGTCAACATATTATGCAGTAAAACGACTGCAAAAAGCATGATTTAAAGTTCAGATACAGGTTTTCACGAAACAAAAGTTATATATATGACTTATATATATATATGATCATATATATATATATATATATATGATATCCTAAATATAGTTTAAATATAATTAAAAACTTAATCATCTATTTATGAAACATTTTAAGAGTGCTTAAGTGTTCAAATACTTTTCGGGGCCATAAATGCTTCTTAGCTTCCGTTGATAATGAAAAGGCATCTATCACGTCTCTTATAGATCATTGGCACATCCTGCTGTGTGTCTGGGCCTGTGTTCGTGCCACCACGTAATTCCATCAGGTAACCAGACCTGATTATGTGAACTGTCTGCATGCAGGTTTTATGATATACAGACTCATGAAAGAGTCGATCTCATTGGCTGATTTGTCAGATTTGTGTGTGTAAGAGTGTGTGTTTTGCTGATGTCAGTGTCTCAAACTGTCAATGGAGCTGCTGGGGAGATGAGCGGTTCCACCAAGCACAACGCTTGGCTGTCAATCAAACACAGCAATTTATAAGCAAAGGTCATGACAGGCAACGAGCGAGAGTGAGAGAGGCAGTCAAAGAGCTACTGCCATCCCTTCAGAAAATATGATCAAACTATTAAGATGTTTGTAAACGGCTAACTGATGAATCAATCATAATACAGAATATAAAATGCAGAATCTAAAAATGCTGTGAACATTTACTCAACATTCATTTTGTTACAAAAGCTGCATGAGGTTCTATGTTGCTTTTTTGTCATTTTGAGTTTGACAGTCCTAGTTTAGGTTCAATGTCAAAAAAAAAAATACGTACAGTGGGGAAAATAAGTATTTAGTCAGCCACCAATTGTGCAAGTTCTCCCATTTAAAAAGATGAGAGAGGCCTGTAATTTTCATCATAGGTACACTTCAACTATGAGAGACAAAATGTAAAAAAAAAAAAATCCAGAAAATCACATTCATTGATTTTTAATGAATTTATTTGCAAATTAAGGTGGAAAATAAGTATTTGTTCAATAACGAAAGTTTATCTCAATACTTTTATATATATACCCTTTGTTGGCGCTGACAGAGGTCAAACATTTTCTGTAAGTCTTCACAAGGTTTTCACACACTGTTGCTGGTATTTTGGCCCATTCCTCCATGCAGATCTCCTCTAGAGCAGTGATGTTTTTGGGCAACACAGACTTTCAACTCCCTCCAAAGATTTTCTTTGGGGTTGAGATCTGGAGACTGGCTAGGCCACTCCAGGACCTTGAAATGCTTCTTACAAAGCCACTTCTTCATTACCAGGCAGTGTGTTTGGGATCATTGTCATGCTGAAAGACCCAGCCATGTTTCATCTTCATGACCCTTGCTGATGGAAGGAGGTTTCCACTCAAAATCTCACGATACATGGCCCCATTCATTCTTTCCTTTACACGGATCAGTCGTCCAGGTCCCTTTGCAGATAAACAGCCCCAAAGCATGATGTTTCCACCCTCATGCTTCACAGTAGGTATGGTGTTCTTTGGATGCAACTCAGCATTCTTTCTCCTCCAAACACGACAAGTTGAGTTTTTACCAAAAAGTTCTATTTTGGTTTCATCTGACCATATGACATTGTCCCAATCCTCTTCTGGATCATCCAAATGCTCTCTAGCAAACTTCAGACATGTCTGGCAATGTAGGATTTGAGTCCCTGGCGGCGTAGTGTGTTACTGATGGTAGCCTTTGTCACTTTGGTCCCAGCTCTCTGCGGGTCATCTGTGTGTTGCAAATCTTGCTTGTTTGTAGGTGACCAAATACTTATTTTCCACCATAATTTGCAAATAAATTCATTAAAAATTCTACAATGTGATTTTCTTGAATTTTTTTTTACATTTTGTCTCTCATAGTTGAAGTGTACCTATGATGAAAATTACAGGCCTCTCTCATCTTTTTAAATGGGAGAACATGCACAATTGGTGGCTGACTAAATACTTATTTTCCCCACTGTATATGGAACTATGTGTGTAAGTAAATGATAACAGAACTCAGAATACAGTGAAGGGGTGAACTGTTACTTAAAACAGGTTTCCATTTATGCTTAATTAACAGATATCGTATAACAGGCTGTATATAACACAATCAATAACCTGGATCATAATGCATCAGCTGAGGTTTCTGTATCCAGACCTGCAACGCATTGGTCATTTGAAACATGAGTGGAAGAAAAAAATATATTTAATAATTATAATAAGACTATATATAATTGATTAAATTAAAAATTATATTAAATTAAATTTATGCATTTAGCAGACGCTTTTATCCAAAGCGACTTACAGTGCATTATAATATTAATATAAAAAAGAATGAGATTACATAACAACAATATAGACTAGTGTGTGTCACACAATTCTAATATCAAAGACTATAGAATATTTAAAAGGACTTTGCTAATATGCTGATTTGCTGCTAAATAAATATTTCTTATTATCTTATATGTTGAATACAGTTGCTTAATATTTTTGTGAAAACCATGATACACTGCCATTCAAAATTTGAGCAAGTAAGACTAGTAAGTATTTATTAAAAAATAAATAAATTAAATAAATTAATACTTTTAGTTGCAATAAATTGAGCACGTTACCAAAAAAGGCATTTATATTGTAACAAAAGATTATTTGGTCCCACTTTATATTAAGGGGCTTTAACTACTATATACTTACATTTAAATTAAATTCAACATTGATAATACGAACCATTATAGATAATTTCATACCAGTAATAACTGAGAGGCAAATCAGCAATGATTTGAGGGATCATGTGACTCTGAAGACTGGAGGAATGGCTGCTGAAAATTCAGCTTTGCATCACAGATGACATTTTAAAATAAAATTCAGTTTTTATACTTTTCAGCTGTTATAACAATTTACAATATTACAGATTTTACTGTTTTTACTAAAATGGCAATTATAATTGTTAAAAACACAGTAATAGGATATCATTTCATGCAGAGGTGCTAAATATTAAAACATTGTTCATTACACTATCTCTGACCTTATTTTTCATCTTTTTTTAGTAAGCTCACTGACACATAATGGCTGATAAAGCAGTTTTAATCTCCTCTCCATGTGCATAATAAAGTCTTCATTACTCTCCTCATTAAAGTCATTATTTTAATGTATGATCCAAACTCACTAATTGAAGGGTCTCAGGGCCATTAAAGTTTAATCAAGCTACATTCTTCCAGCAAAATGGAAGGGTTTTAGCTTGAGCAGAGACAGATTTGATAAGGTTTCAGTGTTGTCTAATAATCTATCTATCTATCTATCTATCTATCTTCCTTAAAAAACAATGAGATGCTGCTCATATTTGTATGTCAAGATTGAATGCAGCGCTCTTCAGCTCTATATACTGTAGCACATTGAGCTATATTAACCCGCTCTCTGGGCAAAAGACCAGGTCAGCAGAAAATAATGAAAGAGAGAATTAGAGAGGGGAAACTGAGTCAAGTTTATTTGAAAGGTGATGTAATTTCAGCTGCAGTTTTCTAAAATTGGAAGTTGACGAAGGACAGAGCAAATACTCAGAATACCATGTACAGTCATCAGATCTCCTCTAACAGAAACGCAGGCAACATAAAGTTCTCATTTGGTTTGTTGGGTTATGTTTGTTTGTTTGTTTTTTTTAGCAATAATGGATATTTCACCTCTATTCAGGGTTCTCAGAAAAAGAGGTCATTATAGTTGGGTAATTAGAATTTTTGAGTTTAATTTGCTCCAATGGCAAAAGAAAAATAGCATTTCCGACTTCACAAAAGAGGTAAAAACTATCAAAAAATTTACTGCGTTCATTTAAAGTTCATTTAATTGTAAGTTAAAGTATACATTCTGAAAACTTCTTTTTGTCATTCAGACCAAAACTTTTGACATTTTACTGCTTTTGTTGTTTTGACAAGTTTATTAAAGCTGATTCATAGCCTGCATGTAATATGAAAAACTTTTTTTGGGGGGGTACCAGAAATCATGCAAGTTTGTGCACGACGGTGGTACCAGAAATCTGTAATTAGGCTAATGTCAACTGTGTCTTTGTGTAACTGTGAATTTAGTTTGTTAAAACCACTTGATGAAATACATACATTTTGTAGAGGGCAGTAAATACACATTGCTCTTTCTCTCTTGTTCATCAGCTGAGCATTGCCCAGAAGCATCAGGAGCAGTAGATGTTGTTGTCCTAAAGGTGTCGACCTGCATTTAGAAGCCATTTATGTCAGAGGCTGAATGAGATGCATTATAAGATGGTCATGTTGGAACACGTAACCAGATGATACTAAGCCATGCTGCCCGTCTGGACGCAGCTTGCTCCGTTACAACTGTGGATGACTAATTAATGCCTCTTTGACAGGTGACACTTTTTTATAAGTATCTGTTACTCTCTGGCCAATAGGCTGGTATATGCATCCAGAGTGACCAAGCAAAGATGGATTCCACCTCCATTATTAATTCCCATGGCTCAGGAGTAGTGTTTAAGTAGTGTGTCTCTCTGCACTCCTGCAGTGTTCCTCAGGGCCTGGGACCACGCTTCAAAGACCCGGTTTGATTACAGCCTCAGGGGCCTTCGCCTTGCTGTAGATGTATGGAGAATAGGAACATAGAAGGAATTCCTTTGAATTTTTATGACTTGGAAAGTGATTAGGAGGGTTTTTAGTCCATCTCTGGGACGGGAAAATACATGACACCTGTGAATGACGAGATTGATTGATGCGATGATTGATTTTCTTCATAAAATCCATTTGTGAAAGGGTAGTTTGGAGGATTTTGTGTCTAATTCTCACTTCCTTTAATAGGGATGCTTGATCTATAAGAATCAATGACCTAGAGGGTGAAGCAAAAGGACGTGTGATTCCCGTGGAGTGTGAGATATAAATGACCTTTTGATTGATGAGAAATGTGTACCTGCATTGGTGCTTTATAAGGGGAGAGCAGTTTGTCACGCAGACAGCCAATTTTAAATTTACGTGGTGGTGCGTGATGAATGAAAAAGCTCCTGATGAAGATATAGCTTGCGTGTGTGCCAGAATAGCATACCATGGGGCAGAGTCCTTCAACTCCTCACCCTTTTCTTAGAGGCAGCTCTGAAGGACTCAAGCAATGGGAGGGACAGAATGAACAGCATTTACCCACAAATCCTTGCCTTTTGGGACATATGCATTCCCCTGATGGGAAGCCAATGGGAGCGCACTATAAACACATGAGCTTGAATCTCCACTGACTCATTGCTTCTGTAAGTCACTTTCAGAAGTGATTTCCTTGTCATTCCTTGTCTACTTATTTGTATTTTTTGTATTTTTATATTCTTTTATTATGTGTTTTATGTTCTGTCGCTGTCATTCTGTTGTACTGCGGAGCTTCTGTCACGAAAACAAATTCCTCGTATGTGTAAACATACCTGGCAATAAAAGCTCATTCTGATTCTGATTCTGATTTCATCACTGATACTTTCTGCATGTAAACTTCTCATTGCCACTGCAAGCAATGAGCACCTTACCAAGCATAACAAAACCTGTCAAAATATAAACCTGCATGGCAAATAGTTATGAAAAGGGAAAGGGATTTCACTGCGTATATCTTATTTTGGTGTGGTGACAGCTCTTCAAGTGAAGTGAAAATGTTCAGATGTCTATCAGGAAAAAATGTTATTCTGATATATTAATAGTATTTTATGATATGTCATTCTGATATAAATGCATATATTGCTGAAATATGTGTATTCATATAAATAAAGTTGCAAATAATTTCCCCAAATCATTTTACATACATATACATATTAGGGATGCAACAGTACAGTTAGCCCATGGTTCAATACATACCTCGTTTTTTTAACCACGGTTTTCGGTTTGGTTTGGTTCTGATGGCTTGACACATAAGTGTGTTTTTTTTGTTATTCTATGCTTAGGCAATAGGAACGAAATAAAAACGATTATTTGCAAAACTCCTTTATTTCACTTAAAAGCATATCTATGCTGGAAGGATTCAGCGAGGGACTGTTGTTTTTTAAAGGACTTTATTACCTGCTCTGCTATCCTGCCTTCAGATATTGCTGGGTGATGGCGCTGCAGATGTGCAGTCATGGTGGAAGTGTTTCCGTTTGAGTAGGCTACATGTGTAAAACAATGCTTGCAGACAGTAATTTTTTGCTTAACGTTTTTTTCTTCCTCAGCATTATACTCAACGGCAAAACCCAAATGTCTCCACACCATGGATTTAAAAAATTCCGGCGTTTCCCCATACTGTAGCCTATCTGCACCGCTAACTCGCCATGTTAAAGTGTGGAATGATGGTTCAGCGCCCCCTAACTTTAGAACATAGGGATTGAATATTTACTTGCGGGGAGGAGTTTCCTCATCTCAGCTCATAGACTACAGGCACACACAAACAGTCAATTCGGAGAGAAATAAAACGCACATAAATTATTTTAAAAGTAAAATGCAATTCACAAGCGTGGATGTTGTACCAAACGGTTCAATATTATATTGAGAATTGTGGCATCCCAAATACATACATACATATACATAAAGTTAGTAGAAAGACAGACAGATAGATAAAAAAAGATATAGTTGCAGCTTTTACTTTAAGAAACACACGAGTTCCCCCTCTTACTCAGATACGTTACATTAGGTTCTTAATCTCTGTGGGGTTTTTTTGTCTGAAAAGTGCATGCTTGACTTGGTAAGGTTTGTCATTACTCCAGCTTCATGATTTAATTCAGCCAGAGGAAAAATTCAACAATAAGCAGGAAGGAAGGCTACTCACCCATAACCGCTCATTTACATAAGTACACAGAAAGCTTTATTTATTTTTTTAACAAGGCTACTGATTTGTTTTCCTACCGTCTGCATGTATTCAGAATGTAAAAGCATCTCATAGTGAGCAGTTTTATATGCTACTATAATATGGATCTGAATGAACATTTTTACGTCTGTTGACATGTCCTTGTTTTAAGGACCTAGGCTTTTGAAGTGCAAGACCACAAAGTGAGGAGTATGTACATATTTTTGAATTCTGCTGACAGTATGGGATTAGTTCAGATCTACACAAGGTTTCTTATCTGTGTTTTGGTAATCACATGTAGACACAGTCTGATGGCAGACATTCTGGTTGAGTACAGGTGTTTGCCATCTTACAGGTCTTTGCAGATGTCCCCAAGTGATTTCCCCTTCTCTGCCAGCCAAGAAGAAGCACCTCGAGTTAATGAGGAAAAAAACCCTCTGTTAATGCTTATCAGAGCCAGCAGAACAGCCATAATCACCTCCTCCAGGCTCCACCATCCACCCACCAACCCTTTTGTCTGGGTCACGGGTGAAAAACAAAACACTTTGGTGTGATCATAGGAGGAAAACTGATGTTTGTAGTTGGACACCTACACCACACACTGGCAACAACACCTGCAGAAACTGCAATTACAAACCTGCCGTTTTGGAGTCTCAAAAATGTGACGTTAAGAGAATTTCTCAATACTGCAAGACAGAATAGGTCTTACTTTCAAAGAACAATAAAAAAACAGTATTAAGTGCTTATTTATTATTGCATGCATCTTAGGAAATATTCTATTTCCACCACAGAATAAAAAAATTAAAATCAAAGTTAAGACTTTTCTTCTCAGAATTGCAAATTATATCTCACAATTCGGAGTTAAAATCTAGCTATTTGCAGTCTTTTTATTTGAGCGGTACACCAACTTTATATCAGAGGAAAATACAAAAACACATGAAGTTCCACCCTAAGGATAACCATTACTGAGTTCATATGAATTAGTCACCAATTCCCCAAAACATAAAATAGTTACAAACTGCTTTAATATTGTGTTCTTGTATATTAATAATTCAACAGTCATTCAGTCTGGTTTTGATTGTTCTAATGTGTTGCATGAGAGACGTTTGATAATGCACTGCATTGGTTAAGTGCTCTTATCTGACAATTAACTAAGATTCACTCTGGGGTGGATGTTGGAAATTTGCGGAAATGTGTTGTCAGGTTTAATGCAGACCTTTTGTGGAGAGATCAGGTTGATCTGAAGTGAGCAGAATGGAAAATGAGATATCAGAGGAGCTCACCCAAACATAGCACACTGTTACCACTGATCCAGCAAGCAGAAAGCAGTTCACACGCTGCCAATACACACTTTAAAGTGACTGGCATACAAACACATGGCTGAGCGATGCTGAACTAATGCTCTTTATAAACAATGCACATGTGGTGCAAATGCACAAACACAAAAAATCATCTCGGTTACGTATGTAACCTTGGTTCCCTGAATAGGGAACGAGATGCTGCGGTGACGTCACCACGTATGGGAACACCTTCGGTGTGACGAATGTCTGAAGCCCTATACCATCCCGCCAATCCTATTGGCCAAATAGCGCGTGGCACCGCCCAGTCATGCGTAGGCATATATATACCTGGTGCCGCGCGCCATTTACCTCAGATTTCATGACGAGAAGGGAAGAAAACTATCAAGGTACGGCACGGCCAGAACCGCAGCATCTCGTTCCCTATTCAGGGAACCAAGGTTACATACGTAACCGAGATGTTCCCTTTCATAGGTCACTTCGATGCTGCGGTGACGTCACCACGTATGGGAACGCTATACCATCACGCCTGACGTACCTGATAGCTTGGATCCAAGGAAGCATCTGCTCAAGCGGAGAGAACCCGGGAGCCAGGGGCCATCCTCACATCCAGACTGTAAGACCTGATAAAAGTGCTCGGTGAGGACCAACCTGCCGCAGCACAGATATCATCCATAGAAGATCCACTGAGAAAGGCTTGAGAAGAAGCCACTGCTCTTGTGGAATGACCTTTTACTCCTAAGGGCGAAGCGAGCCCGCGCGCCTCATAGGCCAAGGAAATAGCCTCCACCAGCCAATGGGACATGCGCTGTTTCGTAACTGCATGGCCCTTATTCTTATGTCCAAAACAGACAAACAGCTGGTCAGACTCACGCCATGGGGCAGTGCGATCCACATAAGTCTTCAACGCCCTCACAGGGCAAAGACTTAGATCTCCAGACTCTGTCGCAGCAGGAGAAAAGGCCTCCAGGACCACCTGCTGAAAATGAAAAGGATTAGACGCGACCTTAGGAACATAATTAGGCCTAGGTCGCAACAACACTTTCACAGAGCCTGGTGCAAACTCCATGCACGAGGGTGAGACAGAGAGAGCCTGTAAATCCCCAACTCTTTTAAGGGAGGATAAAGCCATGAGAAGAAGTGTCTTAAGAGACAGGAGCTTATCCGATACAGTTTCCAGGGGCTCAAACGGATGCCCTGACAAACCCAGTAACACAATGGATAAATCCCATGAAGGAACTCGCACAGGGCGGAAAGGCCTCAACCGTCGCGCACCCTGTATAAAGCGAGAAACCAGTGGGTGACGACCCACTGAAACACCACCTATATGCTCATGGTGAGCTGAGATAGCTGCCACATAAACCTTCAAGGTGGCTGGTGTCAATCCCTCCGAAAAACGGTCTTGAAGAAATTCCAGTACTGAAGCCACAGGGCAGTAAACTGGATCCACATCATGAGTTTCACACCATGTCATAAACAGTTTCCACTTGAAAGCATATAAGCGTCTCGTAGAAACTGCTCTAGAGTTCAATATAGTCTCGGTAGTTTCAGCAGAAAGACCGGGACATATCAACTCACTCCGCTCAGAGGCCACGCCCACAGGTTCCACAGATCTGGTCTGGGATGCCAGATCCGTCCCTGTGCTTGCGATAATAAATCCCGTCTGAGGGGAATCTCCACCGGAGAGCCCGCTAACAGATTGATGAGATCCGCAAACCATGGCTGTGTGTGCCATCGCGGAGCCACCAGCAACAGCTGTCCCACTCTGTCCCGCCGTATTCTGCATAATACCGCTGGGACTAGCCGAATCGGAGGAAACGCATACAAGCTGGTCCTGGGCCAGCTGTGAGCTAGCGCATCCAGACCCAGGGGTGATGGAGGGCTCAGGGAGAACCATAGCGGGCAATGCGTAGTCGTGCTCGACGCGAATAAATCCACTTCCGCTTCCCCGAAAATATGCCATAGGTGATTCACCGTTTGGGGGTGTAATC